>NC_064265.1:35241022-35544683 GCF_003254725.2 Canis lupus dingo | reverse complement strand
CTGTGTGTCTCCCATGAATAAGTAAATAAAATCCTATAAATAAAATAAATAGTGATGGGAGAGGGAAGAAGGAATCTATGTACTGCAGCTGCTTTGAAATGCTCCCAGCATCCCACACCAGCAGCCAAAGTGGTGGGCAATAATGATGCCCCCCATGCTAGCACATGGAGTGGGCCTTAGTCCCCTGTGAGTAAAACAACAGCATTGCTGTGAGCAAGTGTGACACAAGGTAAGTGCTCCAGCACTTGTAGCTCGATCCCTACTGCCACCATCATCATCTACAGGGTGGTTCAGCAGTGACCCACTCTAAATTCTCTTTTTTGTCTCCTCTTAGCTTTTGCCTCAGGAGGCTTCCTACCCTGGCTCTTCTCCTTGCCTGGCCTTACTTGAACCACCGGCAACACTGCTGGCTTTCTGGCCCAAACACATCCCAACCTTTCTCTCTGCTAAGAGAACGTTGATTATCTGATAATAGATGTCTTTGATCTAGGGCACGTGGGTGTAGGACCTAGTCTGGGGAGTGGGCACATGAGCCCGCTCCCCTGGTCAGGAAGTCCTCCTACCAGAAAAGAGAGGTAGATGAGCTAAAATTGAATACACTTGTAGTATGAGAATGTGATGTCTGGAGTTATTGCAGCTACATTGTGACTGCGAAGCATCATACATGGGTGCCAAAATGCTGATGTGCTAAGGATAGGAAAGTAGCTGGAAAGAGCCTTGGTACTTGATGACATCCTCAAGCCACTGAACTAACTCTGGAGCCACCTTTTTTTAGTTTTCCTGTAAGTATCTGTATTTTCTAAGTCACCCTCGGTTGAGTTGTTAATTGCAGCCAAAAGCTAAGATAGCAAATGTGGTTTCAGGCTACAAAGCTTAGATCTGTTACTCCGCCCAGCAATCTGTGCTCTAGCTGGTCAGGTCCCCTCCCTATGGGGTAGCCGCTAAGCTGGGCCCCTAGAGAACCCATCCCCGCCCTTGCTCCTGTTGCCTGCAGAAAGGAAGCACAGTGGAGCAGGATGGAAGCACGTAGGAACCAGGATGGAAGAGGAGGGAGTACAGCAAGAACTCTCCCATTTGAAGGAAAGAAGGAGTGGGTCTTCGAAGGTCTCTGGTTCTGGACATTTCAAGTAATAAATGATGATATGATTTAAAATGATAAGTGGTAAATGATCTGAGAGAGAGAAGATTTCTCACATGTGACATACTGTGCCCTCAGCATTAACTTATGGCCAAACCTGAGATTAATCTGGTTTCATGATAAAAAAAAAAATTTAACACACTGTGCTAAGGCCCAATAAAAAACTTCTTTTTATTTTCTGTAAATGATCTCCTCTCTCAGGATAGCCGAGGGAAGCAGGCGGCCACTGAGCTTAACAATGAAAAGAATTATAGCAGCAATGTCCACAATAGCCAAATGTGGAAGGAGCCTCGGTGTCCATCCAAAGATGAATGGATAAAGAAGATGTGGTTTATGTATACAATGGAATATTCCTCAGCCATTAGAAACGACAAATACCCACCATTTGCTTTGACGTGGATGGAACTGGAGGGTATTATGCTGAGTGAAATAAGTCAATCGGAGAAGGACAAACATTATATGGTCTCATTCATTTGGGGAATATAAATAATAGTGAAAGGGAATAGAAGGGAAGGGAGAAGAAATGGGTAGGAAATATCAGAAAGGGAGACAGAACATAAAGACTCCTAACTCTGGGAAACGAACTAGGGGTAGTGGAAGGGGAGGAGGGCGGGGGGGTGGGGGTGACTGGGTGACGGGCACTGAGGGGGGCACTTGACGGGATGAGCACTGGGTGTTATTCTGTAAGCTGGCAAATTGAACACCAATTAGAAATAAATTTATTATATATAAAAAAAAAAGGAATCCCAGTTCCTTTCAGGTAAAAAGGCTATCTTTCTCCTGCTTTTCTCTTTTTCTTTCCAAAATAGCCTTTAAGAGTAGGGAAAGCTTATGTGGCCCTTTTTGGTAGGTAGAGGAGTCTCGGGAAAGTGAAAGACAAGCATTGGAATTGTTCCCTCAACCCACTCCCCCTGACCTCCTCTGATGGAGCTCAAGGCTGAGAAGTCATGGTCTCCTTCAGCATGGCCCATGGCCACCCGGCTCCCCCACCTCACTGCCCAGCTCTGTCCTCAGTACTGCATGCCCTGTGTCTCAGCCTCCCCCATCCCAGTCTCCATTCTGGGACCCCTTGACCCTCACCATGGTAGTCCCTCAGCTGTTCTGCTCTCTTCTTCCTATATCTTCCAGTGGGAACTTGTGGACACCTCCCAAGTCCTCTAGAGGAAGACCAAAGAAGACCATCCACTATCCACATAGTTCCCTGTCCAGCCATGGCTGACTCTGTCTTGTGGGCAGTGGCACCATGCTGGATGGTGGACTTCTCTAAGAGGGATCAAAACCTTCTGTCTACTTCCATGGGAACCATAAATAAGCCCTGAAGTCAGAAATACCCTCAGACTTCTCTGCAGCTTATGCCACATTTCTCTTGGGTCTCATGGGGAGGGGTGGAGGGCTTGTAGGGGAAACTGGAGGACCTATATAGTCAGGACCACTCCTCCTGCCTTCTTTCTCTTTCCTTCTCCCTTCCAAGCCTAAGAGAGGCTTTCTTCCCCCTTGGAGTCTGAGAGGCTCCCCTTGACATTTCCTCCTTCCCTGCCCTATGGAGCACCATCTTCTAGGCTCCTCCCCTAGAGCACAAACCCCGTGGCTTTGCCTTAGTGGGTAGGTGGGATTTCAGAGAAAAAAAGTCAGCTCACTCATTTTAGAATGCATGTTCAGAGGCATTTTAAAAACAGTATGTGGGTTATATTCACATCTGCACACTCTTCAAGGACCTGCTTAGTAACAGCTCTTTGACTAGAATTCATTTCCAAACGAGAGGCCATTGATAGCTTCCCACCACTGCGTTTGTTCAGCAGATGACAGTGGCTCATTGTCTCCCTTCCCTCTCCATTTTCTCCAGCCAGCTTTCTGCTGGGCCTCCAGGCTGTGGTGTTTCCACCAAGTTGGATCATCCAGGTTGGGTCACAAGCATCCTGCATATGGGCCAGGGTGGGGATGCCTGGGGGGTATGATCAACATGGCTGAACTAGACAAGGCTTCCTGGATGAGGTGGGCCTGGAACTCAGCCCCAATAATTTGGTAAGAATCACACTGAGGAAAGGAAGGGGAAGGCCAGCTCAGTGACCCAGAGGCAGGATGAGCTTGCTGAGAATGTGCACTTGCCCAGGGGTCTCCTTTACTTGACCTTTAAGACTCAGATACAAAGCTCTCCAAAGTTCTGTCAACATTGCTGATACATACTCTGCCAATAGTGAGAAACCCATGGGTCCTCCTTGATCAGAGGCATGGGGCACCCCTACCAGCTTAGACTTGATGACTCCCAGGAGGGCACTCAGCTTCGGTCACTGGAAGTCAGACCTGTCCTTTATCTGATTCATATTGCCATATACATCGGTGTGCTGTGACTTGCTTGGCAAGTCTCTTAACCTCTCTGGGTCAGTTTCCTCATTCATAATGTACCCCTTGCAAGGGTATAAGGATTACATACATTCATGCACACAACACACTTAGCACATAAGAAGTGCTCAGCTAATGGCAGTTTTTACTATATTTCTTCACACCTCATCATTAAGGCAGGTCCTGCTTTGGTAGGAAGCTTGTCTTTTTTCCCTATGGGTCTATACAACCTGTGCCAGGCTGCCTGGAAGCCATGGCCAAGTGTATCATAGAGGAGTGCGTCTGCCTCACAGAGGCCTGCCCATCCCAGCGCCTGCAGTCTCTGTACCCCTGCCAGGGTGCTCACTCTGCTTTTGCCCCATGCTGGGTGCAGCAGAGAGCCCTGGGAACACTAGACCTCCTCTCATCTCCTGTTTCGTCCTCAGCTCTGTTCCACTCCTCTCTGTTCTTGCCTCCCATCCCTGCCCACCGACACACTCACATGCACACATATGCTCACACAGTCACATGCACAGGTGGTGTCACATATGTGCACAGATGCACATGACCATAGGCCTCCTCATGCAAAGAATGACCTTCCAGAAGCCACATGCTGAGGTCTGACCATGATAAAAATGCCTTACAAAAGCTGGGTTTAAATCACAGTAGGAGATGAAGGGGCTGGTCCCCTCACCTGGGAAGCCAGGGTTAGCCAGATGGACCCCTGTCAGTGGCAGCCCAGAGGAGGGCAGTGAGCCTGTGTGAGGCAGCCTGCAGACAGAAGAGCATAGGCGCTGGGGACACTGGCTCTCCAGTCCTACAGACGAGACATTCGGATCGCTGCCATCACTTCCTGGCTGTGTGACCTCTGGCCAGTTACTTAACCTCCTGGAGTTTCCACTGTCTCATCGGAGAAACGAAGACAGAGGGACCCACCTCTTGGCAGGATTGAGGAGCTAACCCAGAAAGCACTGAGTAAGCAGGACAGCTTTTTATTATCATGCTCAGGCACTTAGAGACCAAGGCATAAACAGAGGCCAGAGGAGCCAAAGTGGGCTGTGTGCAGGGGTGGGGGAGGCTGCACTGGCCTCGCAGGGGTTCAGGCAGGTGGTGGAAACAGTGTGGACACGGGCAATGGAACTTACACGTGCGCGGGCCTGGTTGAAGAGCATTTGCCCTGCAGGTTGGAGAGCATTCAGAGGATACCCTAAGCCTGGGGTGAATCCTATTTAAAATCCTCTTACCCCAAACTCCTTTGGAACTGATTTGAGAGCCTTGGTATCAATGAGCGTCCTGCTCATGTTTCAATGAGCGGTCCGCCGGTGAGGCCCCAGGTCACAGCCCTCCTGAAAGACCCAACACTGTCCAAATCATGGAACACGAAACGATAGGCTCTTTGGAACCAACAAACCCCAGCTTTGATCCCAGCTCCCCGCTTACTGGCCACAAGACCCCAGGCAGGACAGTGCACCTCCTCTGCGGGATGGGCAAGCAGTAGGTGCTCAATGATGGCTGTCAGCAACCACACGGGTATCAGCCCCCCTCCCAGTTCTGCTTCCTGCCCGAGCTTACACCCCTTCTAAGGCTCAGGCCCACGTGGTCACTGTCCATGATGTTCCTCCCCTCCATGTGAATGCTAACGTTCCTCTCCTCTCCGGAAGAATTCAAAGGGCCCTGGAAACTTGTTTATTAGGAAAAGCTGTGGGAGTCTGTCCTGCTTGGTGGAGGCGCTGACCTCTCCCATCCTTCCTGCATATTTCTCCCCAGCGACATCTTTTCATGTTCCCTGGCTCACTTGGGTGAGTCACAGATCTGTAAATCCCGACCACAGAAAGCTTGGCAAAGTATGTTAGGTGTTTATTGGAAAGGGAAGGAGGCAAATGATCAAAACACTGGCTGTGGCTCTGGTCTCTGAAATTTGCAAGAGCGAGATTTAAAATCTATGTTTGAAGCATCTAAATGGATTTGTGGAGCTCTCTCTCTCTCTCTCTCTCTCTTTTTTTTTTAAAAAAAAAAACCACAATGAGAATAAGATTGTATATACTCCTTAGTGGCAGCCGAATCTTTGGGCTGCCTTTGTAGGGCGCCAGATATCTGAATAAAAACTGAGATGTGCAATTCAATGTTCAGGTTCCCTATTGATACACAACCCCGTGTGGCCACAGCCCCACCGAGTGAACACAGGCCGGAGGTGTCTCCTCCCCCCACGCTGATTCCTGCCTGCCTCCATGCCTTTGTGCGTGCTGTTCCCACTGTCTGCAACTCTGTTCCACTCACTTCAGGGAACATTTGTTGTTACTTTACGCAGGCCCTGGGCTGGCCACTAGGACACAGAGAGGAGTGGGACATAGTTTCTGACTCAAGAATTAAGAGAAGAGGCTGAGAGAGGAGGCGGCCCAGTGGGTCTTGAAGGATGAGGAGGAGTTCTCCAAACTGACAAAGAAGGGAAGGCCCTTCCCATGTGAGCACATCTACTCATCCTGGAAGACCCAGCTTATGTTTCCTCCACTGTGAAGTGTCCCCAGCTTGTCGATCTGGTGTCCCCTCTCTGTCCCCACTGTACCAGGTCCACTCCCTCCCTTACCTACCCAGTGCCAAGACTCATCTCCTGGGTTCTGTATCTGCCTGGTGGTCTAGGCTGGGTGTTCTGGACAGTGGACATTACTTCCTCTCTGCGTCTCCAGGGCCAACTCTGGACCTGCTCCATGGTGGCTTCGCTGGCTGGCTGGCGGTGTTTTTAGGCTCAGCTTCACCATCAGCAGCAGGCAGGAACCCAAGCAGCCACAGGGCACTCGGAGAATGCTGACTGCTGTTCTGGCAGAGAATCCACACCTGAACCCCACCTGCCAGGCCCTGTTGCTCTGAGCATCTGAGCCCTGAAGGGGTCTGGGTGGGATTAACCCCTGGATCCCAGCCTCATTCCAGCATCCCGGTTTGGTGGTGGAAGTGGGGGGGCCCTATTCAATCAAGGAAGAAATATGCTTTGAAATGAAAACGCTTCTCTTTCTGATCTGCCTGGCTCTTGGTTCTCCTGCCTTCTTAGTATGCATGAATTCAGCCCCCATTTCAAGACTTACCCTCAGCATCTTCTCCACGCTGACGGGGCTGGAGCGGGCTCCCTCCCCTTGCCCCCCCCTCTCCAGTCCTCTCCAAAGACAAATTGCTTACATCTGTCAAGGCTTTTCTGATTAATAGAGGAATACGCCATGGGATGTCATCAGGGGTTCAGGGGCTTTTGATCAAAGGGGGAGGGGGGCCAGGCCACACATCCCTGTTGGTTCATTTATCAGGTCAGTTCGGCACCTTTCCTCCTGAGTGCCCCTGGCAAAGGCGCACCCAACAGCCCACCATCAGCTCCCCCCCCCCCCCACTCCTAGGGAGGGAAGCAGGGAAGAAATGCCAGTAAGGGAGCAGTGGGGAGCCAGGGGCAAGGATGGAAGAAGAGGAACAAGTTCAGGGGCCTGGCCTAGACACTGATCCTTGAGGCAAGAGGCCTCAAGTGCTTTTCATTTCTGGCCAGCCACTGGGATGAGCACCTACCAGGCAATTCCTCAAAGCTAGGAATAAAAGGAGGGAGGGAGGGAAGAAAGAAGGGAAGGGAGGGGAAGAGGGAGGGATGGAGGGAGGGAGAAAGGGAAGCAGGGGGATAGGAAGAGCCAGTGAATGAATGAATAAATCAGAGGGAATGAGGGAGGGAGAGGGTCTAAGAAAAAAATGAATAACAGAGGGGACCAATGGTTGAATTAATGAATCCCAAAGTGTCTAAACGGGTGAAGGAATGAATGATTCACTGTAGTCATTACAAAAGTAGTATTTTATAGCACAGACTGCTCTTGCATTCTTTCTTCCATTCACCCACTGATTGGTGTTGACAAGAAATGTAGCTCAGAGGAGCAAGGCTAAGGTGACTTTGAGGGAATTCAGCTTCAGCCCCATGCCAGCCCCTCCCTGCTGATGTTGCTAACAGCCCTGTGCGCTGGGCCAGCACAGATGAGGCCCCGGGGGCTGCTGGAGACTGGCGCAGGGGCAGGGCCAGCAAGAACCCCGCCTGTCCCCCAGCTCAGTCCTGCACAGCCAGGTCCTTAGGAGCAGCTGGTGTCCATCAGAGCTTTGCGTGTCCTCAGGCCACGAAGCCACTGCCCACCGTGTCCCCCGAAGCTCACCTCTGCTGGGGACACTGTCTTGGGAACTCCAGAGAGCCATGTAGGGTAAGGCTTCAGCTGGCCTTGGAGGCTGCTAAATTAGGCTCTGAGGATTTAGATTAGCCTAATTTAATGACACGGATGGCTGGCTGGATTGAAGTTCCTTGCTACGATTTTTTTTCTTTCAACTCGCTCAACAATTATTTCCCTCAAGTTGGTTGCAGATGCAGCCTGCCCAGGAATTATAATCCATTCCTTACTGAGCAGCACGGAGACCAGGGAGATGCTGGCCATGTCTACATGCACACCACCCAGGCAGGGGGGGGATGGAGGGTGGGCAGGGCCGTGGCTGTGTCTGTGTCACACGTCCTAACTTGGAAGAGAGGGCACAGAGTGTCTTGCTGGGCTGGGGCTGGCTGTCCTGGGAGGCTGGCAGGCAAAAGACTCCACGAAGACATAGCTGGCTGGCTCCTGACTGGTGACTGCCTCTACCCCCCGCTCTCAGCCCAGAGGGAGCATCTCTACACAGGCACGCAACCCACACAGGCACGCAGTCACAGAAGTTACATATGGACACATCCAGGATTAGACACACATGGACACCCGGAGACATATGCAAGCACACGTACCTAGAGAGGACACACAGACCCAAAATGCAGGATACTCATAGATACACAAAGGCACAGACACCCCAAGCCCACCTACTCTAATACCCCACTGTTCCAAGCCTAGTCGGGGAGGCACACGAGTAAGCAGGCCAGGACATCCCCTCATCTCCGGGCTGTGACAGAGGGGGGGTGTCAGTCCTAAGGAGCCTGGGGGCATCTCTGAGGTCCTCCCAGAGGAGGAGACGCCTAAAGTGAGGAATGAGGTGAAAATGGAGAAGGACAAAACCCAAGAAAACTGGGGAGAAGCTATGTTCAGAGAAGGGTAGTTCATGCAGTGCCGCTGGATCACGAGGAGTGACCAGAAGCATCTTAAGGAGGTCAGATTACTGATGCTGTGATTCATCTTAAAAATACCTTTGCCCCCTGAGCAGGGCACCATTTTGAAAGTTCCCAGTGCCAGCCCAGTGCATTGGCTGTGGTTGCTGACCCTCCACTCACCACTGCCGGCTGCCAGTCCCTTCAGAAGCTGACCCTTCAGGGTCCAGGAGAGATTCCCACTGTTGTCAGTGGGGCCACTGCCCCGCACCTTGCCTGGGCCCAGAACCTGGCTGGGCACTGGGTTTTGAGGCCACAGTCCTGATGTGCCCTGGCAGATGCCAGGCCCTGTGCCAGGTGTGAGGCCCCACACTATGGTCATTTCTTCAAGAGACCCATCACTCATGGCGCAAGTGAGAAAAGCCAGATAACTCCCTGAAAGCCATCTCCCAGGGATCTGGCCCTCGTTCAGGTTCTCCCCACACTCTTCCCCATTTTCCATCCTCTCCCTGCCTAACTCTCACCCGCCCTTCCAGAGCAAACTAAAGTATCACCTCTTCCTAAAAGCCTTTCTGAGTCCTCACCCCACTGCTCCAGGGGAATTTGACATACATCCTCAGCATTTCTCTCTATCCTGCCTTATCGAGCAAGAGAACTGCTGTCTGCTTACTTAGAGATCTCCCCAGAGACCCTGACGACTCTTCCATTCTGTGGGCCCAGCCTCCCCACAGAGCCTATGTATCAGCAATCTATCGCTGCATAACAAACTATCCCAAAAATCAGTGCCTCAAAACAGCAATTATTTATTGTATCCAACATCTCCAGAGGCCAGGAATTTACCACAGCAGGGACATCACACCCACAGCATCTAGGGCCTTATACTAAACTCTAGAACCATCTGAAGGACTATTCACAACGGCTGGTAGTTGATGCTGCTTATTGACCAAGTACTAGCTGGGTCCCTCCATGTGGTCTAGGCTTCCTCTGGGTGGTTGGGTGCCAAGGGCAAGCATCCAAGAAGAGACAGAGAGTCAGACAAACACGAAATATCTGTACCATTTTTATAACTTAATATTATGTCACATAGCATTACTTCTGCTGTACTCTGTTGCTTAAGGTAGCCACATACACCCTTTCAGATTGAAGGGGAATAAACGTAGGTACCCGCTTCTCAGGGGGAAGAGTGGCAGTCACACTGTAAGAAAAGCATGTAGGCATGCTTGAAAAGCATGAAATATAGACGTGTGGCTATCTTTGGAAATGACAGTCTGCCATAATTAGCAGGTACTCATGAATAAATGAATGAATGAATGGCTCTTGTTCTGTACTGTCCATCTCTCCTCTGTCCTCACACAATTCTCAGCTAAGATTCCAACCAACTCCAATAAACACAAGTGGCAAGTGACTTGGGACTTCTTGCCTGTCCACTCCCACCTGGAATTCCTTTCTGGTGGCCCCTGTTCTGGAAGCCAAGGATCCCAGAAGTCCCTTCCAGCTTCAGAGCTCCCTGAATTGTGCCTGGAGCAGTGCTCACTGAGGTTTGGGGGACAAGGAGTGGCAAACGGAACCAGAAAGGCTGCCAGAGCTGGCCAGGGGAGAGAACTTCCCTTGCCAATCCACAGACACTATTTCAGGAAGCAGATCGATGGAACTAAAACATTAGGGGAGTTACTTTTTTCAAGTTTTCAAGGTTTAAATAACAGTTTTCAGTTATTTAATATTTTTAGGAGAAAAAGTACTATTTATTTGTATTAGATAATTATATTTTTGAGCTCCAATTTTTGAACAGTTACTATGTGCTTTCACAATGCTTCCTATTTTTAAAAAGATTTTATTTATTTATTTATTTGACAGAGGGAGAGAGAGTGCACAAGCAGAGGGAGCAGCAGGCAGAGGGAGAGGGACAAGCAGGCTCCCTTGCAGAGCAGGGAGCCCAATGTGGGACTCGATCTCAGGACCCTGAGATCCTGACCTCAGCTGAAATAAAGAGTTGGATGCTTAAGTGACTGAGCCACCCAGGCGCCCCCACAGTATTTCCTATTAATAACAGAATGCATTGAGGTCTTAAAGAGCCAGATTCTGTGCTAAGTGCTTTATAAGCACTATTTCTGTAACAACGCAAACACACACACACACACAACCAATGTATGAGCATTCACTGGGTCACTCCACTTGCCACATTATGATGCAATTCAGCTATAATCACTAGGGAAAGAACAGAAAAGCCCTTTGGTGAGTGAGGATTTTTGTGGCAGGTGCAGGAGAATTGAGGGAAAAGGAGAGTGACTTTGAGAATCACTCTGAGAGCTACAGAATGGCTCTCCTGTTAAGTTCTTCAAGACATGCATGAAGACTGAAATATTTTTTAAATTACTTTTGGCTTGCGGACCAGGCTTCCTTGAATATGCTCTGCACAATCTGAGCTGCAGAGACACTGGGACCTCTAGTGTTATATCTCACTCAATCCTCACAACAACTGGGTGAAATAGAAGTTATCATCATCTCCTTTAAATAGCTAAGTAAAATAAGATGCAGGGAGTCTAAACAATATGCCTACGGTACAGCACTGAGAAATGGCTCAGGCAGGACTAGAACTCTCTGATCTGGAGGCTGACCTCACACCCTGTCATACTACCTCTTAATCTTTGTGGGTAATTGAAAGAGAATGGGCAGTTCACCCGAAAGGGATTCCAGGTATGATTTTTCAGGTGGGAGTGGGTGGCAAGAAATTCAAGACAGGTTTTTTTCTACTCTTCATATGAGATCTGGGACTCTGCTTTTCCTTCTCAGCAGGAACATCTTAGATTAAGCTTTCAAAGAACACATACCCCAGGTAATCAAATTTTTAAAAGGGAAAAGAATGAATTCATTTGGGGAATATAAAAAATAGTGAAATGGAATAAAGGGGAAAGGAGAAAAAATGAGTGGGAAATATCAGAAAGGGAGACAGAACATGAAAGACTCCTAACTCTGGGAAACAAACTAGGGGTGGTGGAAGGGGAGGTGGGCGGGGGGTGGGGGTGACTGGGTGACACTTGATGGGATGAGCACTCGGTGTTATTCTATATGTTGGCAAATTGAACGCTAATAAAAAATAAATTTAAATCAAGAAAAAATAAAAGGGGAAAGAACTAAATAGATATTTCCCCTCAAAAAAAGATATATGAAAGGCTAAGAGGCACATGAAAAGGTGCTCAACACCACTATTAGGAAAATGTAAATCAAAACCTCCTGCCTATTGAGAATGGCTACCACAAAAACGACAGGAGATAACAAATGTTGGTGAGGATGTGGGGAAAAAGGGAATCCTCGTGCATCACTTGTGGGAATGTAAACTGGTGCAGCCACTATAGAAAACAGTACAGAGGTACTTCAAAAATTTACAAATAGGGATGCCTGGGTGGCTCAGTGGTTCAGCATCTGCCTTTGGGGGTCCTGGGATCGAGTCCCACATCAGGCTCCTCACATGGAGTCTGCTTCTCCCTTTGCCTATGTCTGCCTCTCTCTGTCTCTCCTGAATAAATAAATAAAATCTTAAAAAATTTACAAATTCAACTGAAATTCCACTTCTGGAAAGACATCCAAAGGAAATGAAATCAACTATGTCGAAGAGATATCTGCACCCCCATGCTCACGGCAGTGTTATTTATAACAGCTAAGCTATGGAAACCACTACGTGTCCATGGACAAATGGATAATGAAGTTGAGGTAGATATATACAATGGAATATTATTCAGCTGTATGCAAGAAGGAAATCCTACCATTTGTGACAACATGAATGGACTTTGAGGGCATTATGTTCACTGAAATAAGTCAGACAGAAAAAGACAGTTACTGTATTGATCTCACTTACATGTGGAATCTGAAAAAAAGAAAAAAAATCAAAGTCATAGAAAAGGAACTCAGACTTGGAGGGAGGCAGGAGCAGTGAGAGAGGCACTGCAGGAAGGTGGCCAAAATGGACAAACTTCCACGTAGAAGGTGAATAAGCACCACGGTGGTCAAGCATAAGATGACTATATGGCTAGCCCTGCTCTATGGCATATTTGAAAGTCGTTAAGAGAGTCGATCTTAAGAGTTCTCATCACTAAGAAAGAAGCATTTTTTCTTTTATTTCTTTTTTGTGTCTGTATGAGATGATGAACATTAAATTTATTGTTGTCATAATTTCACAATATATGAAAGTCAAGTCATTATGCTTAAACTATACAGGGGTATCTGTCAATCACAGCTCAATAACTGGAAAGGAAAAAAGTACACCCACTGTCCTCCACGCCATTCAAGTTAGTCCCTGGCCCACAACAACTGCGCGTAAAACTGTCCCCTCCGTTAGTCCTGCTGTGTTTTCTCCCTGCATGTCCTTACCTCTGTCTCACCAGTCTGGCTCCTACCCTACTTTTAAGGCCCAAGTCAGGGGCCACCTCCTCCATGAAGTCACCCGTGAGCTCTCCAGCCCATGGTGCATGGAAACACATGCTGGTCTCGTCCCCTCTGCCTGTGTGCAGGCCCCACACTTGCTCTTTCTCTCTCCCTCCCTCCCCAGAGCGGCAGGCCCAGGCTCAAGCACCTGGTACGTGTCCGCTAAGAACGTTGGATGGAAATGGGGGCTGGGAGTAATCTGAGCCTTACAGGGAGCTTTTTAGAAAGTCAAATCCAATAAAACAAATTTCATGATTTCAAATTCAGCCTCAGTGTTCATTCAGTGCAAGTCTGGGGAGCCTTTAGAATGAACTGGGCTCATCTGCAGCAGACCCCAGGCTCATTACTCAGGGCGCGTGGATACTTCCAGAGCCATGTCCCTTCCCAATAAATCATCAGACACACATATATCCCTGCTTGTTCTAAGTCGTGTTCCTGAGGGTCTCATACTCAGCAGCAATCCCCAACCTCGCTAGCCTGACAAACACCGGCCTCCCTAGATCTGAGCCCACACCCCTCAATCCTCCCTCACCTCCCTTCATTCCTTGCCTTGAGTGCTTTGGCAAGTTGCTGAGCCTCTCTGAGCCTAGGTCACTCACCTTATAGTAGGGGTGGTAAGAATGCCGGGCGGGTGGTGACAACTAGTCCAAGAGTTGTGTGGTGAATGAGTGACCCAAAAAATGCATACTTCCTAGGGTTGTTTTGAGAATCAGGGGAAACATGATGAGGGTGGGCGGGGTACACAGTAAGCACTCAGTACACAGTAGCTACTACGATAAAATAGGTAGAAGGACTGAGGCCCTGCACTGGGAGTTTTCTTGCCACTGACGGCCTAAAGTCCTTACTCTTTTTACATAACCACATCTCTGCCTCATCTAAGCAGCATTAAGAAACAGTAACAAACAAAACGCAAAACCAAAATAACCAGCACCAAGTAACTCCGTAACTGTCCCGTGACCACACACATGCCAGGCATAGCTTTGCGGGCCAGTCCAGCCACCACGGAGAGAGAACAGTCCTGGCGAGATCCAGCAGAAGAAACCCGAGACTGCTCCTGGGGGGGTGAGTCAGACTCCAGCGTGGAGACCAAGGCAGCCAGGGCGAGTGGGGGGCAGCGTGGGGCCCATGTGCACATCTGCACAGTGCCAAAGACACCAATCTGGCCGTGAGTCTGTGGGTGGGTGGAGAGGAGGCTCAGGAATGAGCAGAACACAGGAATCACATGAACAGAGGAGAGCCATGGACAGCTCAGGTTTCCACCCAGTGGAGCCTCACTGTCAACCCTGCCACGTGGAGAGTCCCTCCGCTGGCTCCTCAGGGGCCTTCCTCAGCACCCTGTGGCTCTTCTGGAGGCCAGCTCCTACTCCCCACCCTTCCCTGCTGGTCATGGTTGATTCCCCCAGGCAGCAGACCAAGGGTTGGGGCGGGTCCCAGGCTGCTCCAACTGTTCATCCAACTGACCTCTGTGTAGACATCTGAGTAGTTCCCAGGACAGGGCGCACCACAGCAAGACAAGCACGCAATAGACAGAAGATATGATTATGAATGGTGCAGCAGGGCCTTTGGAGTCCACTCTGCTGAAGGCTACATCTCCTATGTGTCGGCCCTGTCCCCTCACTCTCTAAGCCAGTGGCCTGCCTGGGGCGCAAGCCATTTGGACCCTCAGTTCCACAGGAGGTGGGTATCCAGGGAGAGTCGTGGCTTGGATTTGGTGGTCCAAAGCCCGGAGCTTTGGACCCACTGGGAGTCCTGGACCATGTAGGAGGTTGCCCTTGACTCTCCAGCCATCTCTCTGTACTTTAAACCAGAATGCATCTGGCCTGGAGCCTCTGCTTCTTCCCACCCACTCAAAGTGCAGCACTTCCCAGGGCAACATGGACTTTGTTTGGCTTTACAGAAGGGATGAAGGGAAGCCCAACTACAGGTCAAGTCTTGGCCAGCCAGCTGGGGCGCCCTTTCAATGTGCCTGTTCCTTCCTGGGCCCACCCCAAGCAACAGGCAAAGTCAGCTCAGCTGGCTGCAGGAAGGAGCCACCCCAACCCACCCAGGTATGCACACTTCTTCTTCCAGCGAGGGTAAGCTGGAGCAACATCCTCTGCTCTGCAGGCTTAAATCTGCAGGCTTTCTCTTGTTCCATCAGACTCTCTTTGTAAACACCATTTTTAAAGGCTGCATGGTCTTCCTTCACTGGACTGAGCCAGGGTTTATATGAGCACTCCCCTAGTTTGTTTTGTGGTATTGCAAAAGTGATGACATGAAAAGCTTTGCCTGTATTTCAAAAGATTGCCCTGAGACGGATTCCTAAGAGTGGCACTGGTGGGGAAAGTGTAGGAACATTTCTAGGGGTCTTGGTCTCTGTTACCCAACTTTCTCTGAGAGGACTGAACCAGTTTACACTTGATAAACAGAGAATTCACCACTCTGTGCTCGGTGCCAATGATAGAGGAGCCCTCAACCCACAGACCTTGTTGCTGTGAATCCAGTTATTTTGCCACCACTATCAATTCTGGGGTTTCCAAGCACCAAACATTACCCCGTCTTCCCCACCACTCAAAGGCCACCTTCCCCACGAAATAAAGAAAACTATAAACATCTTTGGAAAGAGCTCTGGGCCCAGGAGATCAAAAGAGCAAGTCTCAGAATCTCTGCCACTGTGAGCTGGATGAACACAGGCCTTAGGGTCTTCACTGGTCAGGCAGGACGCTGGAATTGGGTGGTCTACAAGGGCCCCCAGCCCTTGGCAGAGGCCGGCAGTAGAGGAAGCAGGGATCCGTACTCGGCTCCCAAATTGTCTCATCTCATAGCCCAGCCCTCCCACTTGCCAATAGCATGCTCTTGGGAAGTTATGTAACTGGCCTGTCTCAATCCTATACTCTATAAAATGGGAATGAAGGAAATTAAATGACCTATATCAAGTTATCATGAGGATTAGATATAATTATATACTGAAACCTTTTAAAACAGTGCCTGACACAAAGTGAATAGCACACAAAAAGTCTGACAGGTGGATCACTCTTGCTTGCTGTAGAGCATAAACCCCAACGCAATCAAAGGAGGTCCTCTAAGGTTGACACATCCAGCAAGGAGAGAGAGCAAATGCTCCCAGCCCACAGGGCATGAGTTACCTGGCAGTTGCCTGACCCTGTCCCTGTCTGGCCCAGGCAGTGACCAGCACTTGCTCATCTGACATCTGACCCCCAGGTCTGGCCATGCAGTACCCCTCAGGCAGTCAGCTCCGAAACGTGACACAAAGCTTCCCCAGGAGGGGAGTTGAAGGCCGCTTCACCAGGTGGTTATCAAAGCCCCAGGCTGCACAGAGGCTTGGGAACATAATCTCCGGAAAGAGATTGTCTGAACTCACTCACTGGGGAACAAGGACACTGCACTCTGATAAGCCCGTGGAGTGGCCAAGAGAAACTGTACCTGCGGGCTTCGCTGACTCAGCGTGCAGACATTTCCTCTGGGTTCTGGGGAGCCTGGAGCAGGGATCTGGCTCCAGGTGGTGGAGGCTGGCAGTGAGATCAGGACAGAATCCTAACGGAGAGAGAGAAAAAGGCCAGGATCAGAGATGTGCCCTGTTACCAGGGGCAGCCACCTGTTCAAGCCAGAACCTGCCAGGATGAACAGGTGGTTGGCTCAGGGGACACTTAGGCTCTAGTCAACAGGTGTCCTCAGCACCCCAGTTCTCTCAGCAGCGAGAAGAAGCCCTGACTCCAGGGCAGGAGGAGGCCCTGGAGGAGGCCGTGCGGGAGTGCCTCTCAGCATTTCATAGACCTCAACCAGAAACTGAGGTTGAGGGTGGTCAGAAAATGTACCTAAAATGGCAAAGTGAATTAGGGCCCAAGCAGCACGTGAACATTAGTTTCCTCCATCTCATTTTTCTGGGAAGGGCTCAGAGGCTTCACTAGCCTGTGACAAAAAGAGGTGAAGAATCTGAGCCAGTTACTGATGTGTTAACAGAGTCACCTACTGAAATCAAGTGAAATGACTCTGTGTAACAGGAATTAAGCATCTGCAGTGGGCAGCGTCAGGAAGTAGCTGCTAGAAGAAGGTAGTTCTCTTTCCTTGATGGCTGAAATTCCACATTCAGGCAACAGGTGTAAAGTCCCCTTCAGTGGATTCTGTTACCAATCCGGCACCCAGTTGCTCCCTTTCTTTCAAAACAGAACCCTAATTTTATTCAGGTATTTATCTCTCTCAGGCCAGCATCCTAGAGGCACAATAATTATCCTCCGCGCATGGTTCCCAAACCATGCACGAAGGTGCCCCAAGGTGTGTCAGTGAATTTACTGTAGCACCAAGTGATATTTTAGCTTCGAGGGAAACACAGTGACATCTGTCAGAATCACAGAAACTACTAGCTCAAGGTACTTTTGAGCTCATTAATGACCTCGTATCTCTGTAAAGTCAGGTTTTTTGCGCTGCTATCATAAAAAGCAAGAATTGCACAAAAATCAATGTAGGGGGAAAAAAGAATGGTGGGCTCCAGTCTAACTCCCAGGTTGGGGAAGCTGTGTAGTGCCCAACAGACACACACATCCCTTTAGTAAACAGCTATGGTTAATTAAGAATGCTGTAAAAAGAGGAGTTAAGCATCTGCCTTCAGCTCAAGTCATGATCTCAGGGTCCTGGGATCGAGCCCTGTATCCGGCTCTCTGCTCAGTGGGGAGCTTGCTTCTCGCTCTCCCTTTGTCTCACTCTCCCTGCTTGTTCTCTCTCTTTCTGTCAAATAAATAAATAAAATCATTTTTTTTAAAAGAGGACTTTTTCCAATTTACGGGCATTAATTTTTTAAATTGCTACTAATTTTGCACCTCACTAGTTGGTGCCTAAGTAATTAGTAAGGAAAACTGTTAGATATTTTCTTTTAGTCTAGGATGCCATGAAAATTTCTGAGGCACTATGGGTGCTGTCACTGAGAAAGTTTGGAAAACTCTGCCCTAAGCTAGTAAGACCCCTGATACCTGTTCATGGTCCAGACTGTGCCACTGTCCCTGAGGATATATGTGCCATGGTTGGTTGGTTCTCTCACACAGTCCCGAGTGCCACTGGTGGCCACCTTAACCTCAGGGGACCGTCCTTAGCATGGCACCCACACTGAGGACAACGGAGAAGAGGGACAGGGATACCTGGGTCCCTGAAGCAATCAGTGAGCTGCTGGATCTGTCCACCCTGCCTCTGGCCTTCCTTGTAGTGTGAAACAAGACTGACTAAAAAGTAGTTTGAGTCATAAATTCTGTCACTTGCAGCCCAAAGCATTCTTTTAAAAAAAAAAAAAAGATTTTATTTATTTATTCATGAGAGACACAGAGAGGGAGGCAGAGACACAGGCAGAGGGAGAAGCAGGCTCCCTGTGGGGAGCCCGATGTGGGACTCGATCCCGGGACTCCGGGATCATGCCCTGAGCCAAAGGCAGACGCTCAGCTCCTGAGCTACCCAGGGATCCTGCAGCCCAAAGCATTCTAAGGTGTAGGTCACCAGGACCCCCCTGGCCGAGGGCTATACAAAGCTCTCCTGCGACAGGCCGGGAGGACTGGCTCTTCCCAGGGTAAGGGTGGAGGCAGTCAGCACGGAAGCCTGCCAGGAGGGCACTCCCCTGACAACCCATCACCCAGGGCACCATCTCTGCACTTAGCACACTGCACCAGGGCTCACTGTCCCCATGTGTCCCCTTCACTCACATGAGCTCCCTGTGGGCCAGAACTGAGCTCCGGAGGACCCACCTAGTCTGGCTCCAGACACACCTAGGCTCATCAGTAACAGTGAATGAACCAAATTAAAAGGATAGTAAGAATAGAGAACGGGTGAGCAGACTGAGTTTCTTTCTCTATAAAATGGGCATGAGGAAAGTGATAATGCCACCCCCACTGGGTCCTGGTGCGCAAGGCACCTAGAAGAAGAGCATCGGGGTCAGCCTCTGCTATTACTGGCATTGCTCTTTAAATAGACCACCCGGCTGCCGTATAACACGGTGGAGCAGGGAGGCAGAGAATCTTCCAGTCTCCCGGAAGAGATTACAGTGACCACGTTGGTGAAGAGTGGCTGGAGTGTGGCTGGAGGTGACGCTCAGGGAGGGGTGAAAGCAGCCGAATGAAACCTCCCCAGGCTGCTCAAGGCTTCTCTGGTAGCAGAGGGAGCTGCCCTTCCCTTCTGAAGGGGCCGGGTGGAATGGAGGCAAGCCCCACACAGATGCCTGGGGGTGGGGGGCCCTGGCTGGCTGAAGGGTGGCCTCTCCTCTCCAGCAGCCTCCACGCTTCTCCCTTCCCTTCAAGGCAGGACTCAGCTCTGGGAGCTGCCATCTCCATATATCAAAATTGGCTCGAAATGCAAATCAAGAAGGAAATTACCACAATGTGAAGCAGATTTGCCTTCTATTTCTGGCACCTTGGTAACTGTAGAAAGTCCTGAAAGATTTAAATGGTTTGTCATTTTGGGAAAATTCTACCCCCCTTCCGAAGTGAGGCCAAGCCTGCCAAGCTCCTGCCCAAATAGTCAGACGTTTCAGATGTGCGTTGTTGCCAAAGAGGGCGCAGATGGGAAACCACAACTCACTGCTTATTGCTGAATCTCCGACCCAGGGGTCCATGGACCAGGCTGCCGGCCCCAAGCCCAGGCCTTCTCTCCTTGCAGGCCAGGGCTCTGCGGCTGGAGGCCAGCTGCAGCCGGAGACTCTGATCTGGGATCCAACAGGGGGCACCAGAGACTGCTCAGGATGGTGCGTGCTGAGCAGCCAGGAAGCTGCTGAGAAGGTTCCAGACCTGAGTCTGATCCTAGGAGCAGCAAAGATGAAAATCATCCTACACTCCCAGTGAGCCCTTTCTCCCCACGCTCTCGAGTAACTGAACAAGTTCACCCAGGGCACACCTCCACCCCCACATAGACTATTATAGCAGCTCCCCGGTTGTCTCCAGGCCTCCAGGCTGAGATTGATTAGCAATGTCTGCTGTGGACACAGGACACAGGGGAGTGTGCTGGGTTTTTCCCATTTGTGAACTCAACAATCTTGGAATACAAATGTCATTAGTGTCCACTAGTTCAAAGAGCCACAGTGCTCCGGGCTGTGGAGAAAAAGCCAAGCTTGGCATTCAAAGCCCTTCTCAGTCTGTACCCCACATCCCCAGTAACCTTAATTCCTACCAGTAATCCACTGAACCATATGCTTCAGCCAGACGGGCCGCCTCACTGTGGGCCTCCAACATGCTGTCAGGGTTCCCAGCGCCCTCACTGTGGGCCTCCCTGCTCCAGCGGTGGAGCAGGGAGGCAGAGAACCTGTATTCACTGGGCCCCATCTGACCTATATGTCTCCTCTCCTTTCCACAGTCTACCAGCCCCAGCTCAGGGCCTATGCCTCCAGGAACCCATGCCTGGTCCCCCAGCCCAAGTGGCCTGCCTTCTGCTCAGCTTCTAAAGCACCAGCGTTCTTAAGGCCCGGTGGAATCCATGCCTTTTATGCACACGGAGTTTGCCCATCTAAACTATACGCTCCCTAATGACAGGACGCTGCCTAGCTCTTCCTTGAGAAGGGAAGTGAAATATCCACTCCATTCCAGGAACCATACTGGGAATTTTTATCTATTTCTTTCGCTCAAGCCTGGTAATAATCTCGTGATGTGGGTATGACCACCTCTATTTCACAAATGAGCTAGAAAGGCTCAGAGTTACTAAGCAACTTGCCCAAGGTCATACAGCTAATAAAGACCAGGGCTAGGATTCAGTCTCTGATCTGAATTCAAATCCAGTTTTCTCTTGCTCTGCTCCAGGACTTCTCTCAGGGAGAACCACACTGCCATTGAGGACCCTGAGGGGGTCAATGCTACACCCCGCTGGACGGGCCTGATGCTTCACAGGCACTCAAAAAACTATTTGTGGTCTGAATGATAAAGCTCTAATGATGGAGTGTGACATGTGGAAGCAGGTACAGGAATGGGATTCACCTAGCTCCCCACCAACCTCGTCTCCCAGGTGAGTGCAGATACCACCTGCGAAGGCTAGCAAGGCCTGTGAGCCACACAGACCATGAATTTTCTGCCTTTTAATGTTACGCCTGCCCTCTCCCGCTCCCCTCACGCTTCCAACTCTGACCATCCCAGATGATTCAGCCTTGAACTGCTGAGGCTGCCAACCAACTGCTTTAACCACACGGAGAAGCCAGAAATGTCCGTCACTTGTGCCCTCAGTTCATCTTTAGAAGGAGAATGACTGAAAGGACCTCCACTGCCCAGGATGATTGTTTTGACAGGTTTTTATTGTGCATAAAATTGCGTCATTGTTTTGTTTAACATTGAAAGGAGTTAAACTGCTATGAACTTAATGCGCCACCCCCAGTAAACCATTAGGTCCCTTCTGTGTTCCTGACTTTATAAGTCTGTTTCCCTCAGAGGAACATCTGTTGTATACTTAAATGACCTTAGTTCAAAGGCACGATCAACAAAAAATTCTTAACTCCACTAGGAAGCATTTGAGGGTATCCGTTACTCTGCGCTGGTCGCAGTATTAGGGGCTTCTCCATTAACAGCTGTGCACATCTGCCCATGCAGGCAGAGGCCCCTCTCTTTCTGCACGTCATTAAAGATGCTCAGGCCTGCTTTTCAGCCTCATTCCCACTCTGCCCCATGCAAGTGAGTCTCGCCAAAGTCTCCATTTTATGGGCATTGATAGCCAGGGTTCTACCCAAGTATGATTTTTTACCCCACGTGCGAAGGGAGTGTGGTGAAAGACGAGCAAGGGGTGTTCTGCTAATCCTTGGAAAGAACATGAATGAGCATTAGGAATTTTGAGCAACTTGACAAATGTAGGAAAAACACATTGTTCTTAGCCAAACACGGAGGAATTTGAGGAGTAAAAGGAGCCTGTGGCAGAGAAAGAATACAAGGAGACACCAGCTTGGAGGCCATAAAAATCATATTGGAAACAGGGATGGCAAGACAGCAGGCTCTCTGGCTTTCACATTGATTAGCTCATCCTGACGTTACCCCCATTTTCCAGATGAGTCCTTGCACACCGCGCTCCTGACTTGACCACAGGAGGGCCCAGGCATTTCCCTCCAGCCGTCCAGTTTATAGGTGGCTCATGCTCAGGTTAGAGTGAACCAGGCCAGTCTGTTGAGATGAGGACAGTGAGGGAATGGATAGTAATAATGAGGTGCTTTAACTTCTTCCAGCATTTCTGCTGCGGGCTGGGCTCTCCAGGGGTCTCCAGGAAGTTAACTGACAGTCTTTTTTTTCTTAGTGGGGGTTCAGTCAGACTATCCAGAAAATATGAATTTTCAAGGATGTTCTGGTGTCCGATCCACCAAACTTCAGGGAAATGCAAAACTGAATTTCTCCAGAAGTTTGAGGAGAGAATCCAGGCTTGCTCTGGGACACCCCACCTCGCCTCAAACTGTCCACTCTGGCTGGGGAGTAGTCCTGGGGACAGGGCAACTGGGCACCAACTCATGCTTCAGGCTTTGTCTGGGGGCCCCATCTCTAAAGGGGGCAATTGAGTTATCGTGGGCATTCAAATCTTCATGAGTTGTTGAAACTTTTCTGGAATTGGTGGGTCTGTTGGACCAAAATGCAAGGCTGGTTCATGGAACTGTGCCTTCTTACAGTTGAGAAAATCATTGCTAAAAATAAAAGAAAGTTGGGTTTTGCCTTATTTGGAGAGGATTGGCCAGCAAGATCTCCCTCTTCTTATGTTATCTTTTAGTTGAAGAGCTTTATTCACGGGAAAAAAAAAAAAGTGTTTTTAAAAAGTATAGGTCAAATTCCATTGCCGAGAGTTTCAGAGACTGCTAGGATCTCTTTATTGGGCCAAAACATTGCAGCACTTATTCTATGGTGCTGGCAGCATGTGGACCCATCTGGGTCTGAGGAACTTCAGGGGTTTTGTTTGGTTTTGGTCATTAAAGTTTTAGTTGCAATGCATATGACCCATAGCCCTGTTATTCTTTCATTTGTCCATTCATTCATCAGTCAGCCAAAAACCATCAAAGCCTAATCTGCGTCAGCCCCCATGATGGGCTTTCAGAATGCAGAGATGACCAAGTCAACATTCCACTCTGAAGGAGCAGAGGCCAAATAATGGGCAGTGCTGGGGGAGGGAGGGGAGCCAGGTAGGGGGGTACGTGGAAGGTCTCCTAACCTGGGGATAGGGGAGGGACTGCCAGAGCTGAGTTTCAGAGGTATTGTAAAAGATCCAGGTGAAGAACAGAGAGGGAGCTGGGAGAGAATTCCAGGAGGAGGGGACAGCAGTGCAAGGTGTTGCTTGGGGGATGCTGAGCGGTCAACTCCGGTCCAGCTGGATGGTGGAGAATGAGTGCATCCAGACACAGGACCAGCACAAGGCCCACAGAAAGGCAGCATCTGGTCCTGCCTTGCACAACTCACCACTTCCCTCATGAATCCTGGCCCTGTTGGTCCAATTCTTCATTCAAAATTTGGATATTTTATCACGGATTTTTTTTTTTTTTGGCGTTAATTTTGATTCGAAAACAGACTACATGAAGACATGGCTTATCTGGGGACACCTGGGTGGCTCAGTCGGTTAAGTGCTCAACTCTTGATCTCAGCTCTCTGAATCTCAGGGTTGTGAGTTTGAGCTTTGGGGCACCCTTTTTTACTTTGCACCGGGAGAGTGCCTCACTCATAGTCGCCACTCGTTCAAGACAAGAGGCTTGGGAAGTAGGCAAGACAGGGGCCCCGGGAGCGGTCCTCTCAGCTCAGAACTTTGTTTTTCCCCCCCCTGAAGGCAGTGGAGCCACAGAGGACCGTAGAGACGGGAAGTAATGGCATCAAATGTATTTTAGAAAATCTCCCAACAACAGCAGGGTGGAAGGGAACCAGGAGGCAGAGGGATCAGCAGCAGGAGGACCCATAAAGAGTGAGTCCAAGAATCCCAGAGGAGGACTGATAAGGACTCCAACCAAGTCTAGGGAGATGGGGTCTGAGAGGAGGACCTGGACGAGAGCAATACACATTGCAGAAATCTCTCCAGCAGCCCTGGCACCCAGCCTCCTTGGGTTCCCTTTGGTAGAGCGGGAACAGCACTCCTGGACCCTCTGGTGCGCAGAGGGAGGCCCAGAGGTTGGAGTCACCAGATGACCGGTTACAACAGCCTGACGTGGAGCTGAGCCCTGCCCTGCCCACCCCACAGGCTGGAGCTTCCCTGATCCAGAGTAGGGGCCACGCATAGGGATGGAGCCCCCTCCTTCCCCCGCCCCATTCTGGCCCCATACAGGTGAGAGGACTCAGGGCCTGCAGGCAAGACAGGGGCCCCCAGGGCAACTTTTTCAGCTCAGTGCACAGGATGCGGACACACAGGCAGGCAGGTGGGAGGGCAGAGGAGGTCTGGTCCCCATTAGGGGCCATTTGCTCGTGGTATCAGGCTAGTGGGGCTGCAGGCTGGTTAACAGGCATGGCCACGGGCTGCTGGGAAGGAAGCTGCTGCCTTGAAATCGCCTTGATTGGCTCTAATTTCCCCTGCTCCATGCAGGGGGCCCCAGGGGCAGCCTAATGCAGGGTGGCAGCCGTGGCAGCCCGAGACAGGACATCTCTCCTGACTAAGAAAACACAGGGGGTTTCTTCTCTCCAACTGGCTCTTACAGATAATGCAATTTACTGTCACCGAAGTCTCAGCCGATCAAATTCCACCTCCTCCAAGAAGCTTTCCTGCCCCGTCCTGACCCCTGGGCTCTGGCATCAGGCACATCTCGGTCCCTTCCCCCCCAGTCTCTCCCTGCCTCCCCCCACAAACCTCTTAGCCTCTCTCAGACTCAGTTTCTTCAGCTGCAGTATGGACAGACTGATCCTCCAGAGCAACTGTGTGGTGACAGTGATGAGGTGACACGGTGATTGGGCACCTTGTTCAGGAAAGCACATCCCTTCTAAGAGCAAGCCCGGCCTTCATGTCCAGATGGCCGCTCTGCCCCATGCCCTACTTCACCCTCACCCCTCTGAAGCTACAGAGGAGGAACCTGCATTTCCACCCCCACCCCCCAAAAAAAAGAATCCAGACCAGCCTCGAAGTTCCCACCATCCATTCCCAAGCTACCCACTGCCGAGGGAAGGCAGAGAGAAAGCCTGCTGGCTGGGGGTGATCCTGCTGGTGCCGGCACTTGGGCAGGCGTGGGGTGGGCACTGGGTTCCCAGGCTCTTACAGCTGGGGAATATGGGGGCAAATCTCTCCTCCCTGCCCTCACTGCCAGCTGCTTCTTGCACCTCTCTCCTCTTCTCTCCCTCTTTCCTCTCTCATCCCTCCCTGTGTAGCACCTCACAGCCAGCTGGGCTCCCCACTTCTCTCTTTGGCATTTCTCTGGCCGCTTCATCTTCATTTTCTCTACCAACCCTTACCCCCAAGCTTCTAGCTCTTTCCCTCTTCATTCAGCAATATTTATGAAACAGTCCATAAACATTTTGTAAGTGCCTGTTATGTATCAAGGGCTATGCCAAGCACTGGGCATGGAAAGGGTTGGCAGACATAGGGATGTTCTAGTGGATGCCATTCCACTCTGTCTTCCTTTAGGGGTCTTTCTGGGATAAGAGGGAGATCAGGGTTGCCTTATAACCCACACAGGGGACCAGACAAAGCCAGGCCCTTGAAAGACCATCTTTTCCTGGCTCTCAGGCCTGCCCTGGGATGCAGAGGCCCTCCTCCCCCCTCCATCCTCCAGCAACTATTCCTTCCCCCAGAGGGTGGGGAATGAATGAGGAGGAGGGGACCCCCCTTTCTCAGACAACTGCCTTGTGGGCCTAGGGAACTGAATGGCCAGAGAAGAGCATGAGGAGCAAGAGGCTGGGTCAGCACCAAGTCAGGCCCAGAAAGCACTGCTTTACTCTCCACGCCCCCACCCCCAGCTGCGGGCCTGGCCAGCAGCCCCCAACCATTTCAAAGGGCTTGATAAATAGCTTGGCGGCCTTGTCTCCCCCACACGATGCGCGGCAGCACAGGCGGAGAGAGGAAGCCTCCTGGCCAGCAGCAGCACCACCAAGGGTAAGGTGCTCCTCTGCTGGGTCAAGGTGCTCCAGGCTCCTTTCTAGACCCCCAGAACTAGCCGCCTTCTGGCAGCCAAACAGCTGCAATCCCTGCCTGCCCTGCGAGGCACATCTGTTCACAGTTAGGAGTCGGTGCCCATCCAGGAAGCGCAGAGGCAGTGTGCGCTCAGACCCTCATGCCTGTGCACCCAGCCGCACCGTGCTACCACCCTCCTCTGCAGAGACAGCCACCCACATGCGTCCACAGGGCCCGTGCACACCCAGATACACATATACACTCTCACATCACCGAGAGCACGTTCAGTCCAGGAATTATACAGCCAAGTAGATTGGAGGGGGGCAGGAGGAGTGCTTTCAACTGAAAAATAAAATATAGGCTAAGGAGGTTCAGAAACAGCTTTAAAAGAAAAAAAAAAAAAAAGAAGGAGCTAAGCCAACATCTTAGCACTCCTGATGCTATCAGTTAGGACTGAGCTAACAACGGGCTCAGCCCTGTTCCACGGAGAGCTGTTCTTCTCTGGCAGGGCCCAGCAGTGTGGGACACAGGGGGCATCCTGTGAAAGTCAGGGCCTGGTCTCTGTCCCCACTTCCTTGAAGGCTTAAGGAGAAGACCCACAGGGGACTGTGGACCTGGCCAGGTTTAAGGGGGAGCTGCTCTCTGTGTGAAGTCTCTTTAGGTACTAAGGCACAACAGGGCCCTCTCTGGTCCCCCATTATATAATGCAGAGACCAGCCCAGAGAGGCACAGCGCCCGTCAGTGGAGCCCAGCAGGTCAGCAGCTGTTCCGAGGGTAAATCAGGCCTCCTCACTGCTCACCCTCCATTTCCCCCCTGACTAGTGTATCCCCCATTTTAGGCCAATCTGGCTGGCCTTAGGGAGGCTCCAGCCTGGGTCGGCAGCATCAGGGGGCAGAGGGAGCACTGCCCTGGGGCATGCCCAGGCCTACCCTGAGCCTTCCATGAACAGGGGTTTCTCCAGGCTCTGAACTGATCCCATGGTCTGTCTTGAAGGGCCAAAGTATTATATCCCAGCACGTGGCCTCTGGGGCCGGCCTGCTTGCCCGTCTTCACATCCTAATTCTGCTGCTGGTCAGAAGTGACTCAACTCTGTCTCAGTTTATCCTTCTCTAAAATGGGAGTGCTCATCCCACTTGGCAAGGTCCTTATAAGGATTCGATAAGATAATGTAGGCAGATGAGACCCAATAAAACCTCAACAAATGTTACTCCAACAGTTAACTCTGAAAAGATGAATTTCGAGGTCCCCTTTGCCTCCCTGTAGTGTACACAGCCTCCCTGGCTCTGGCTCTGGTTCACCCTTATTTCCCAGACAGTGGGGAAGCACAGACTTCAGGCAGTGGTTCTAGAGTGTGGTCCCTAGACTAGCAGCATCCCCAGGGAACTGTTAGAAATGCAAATCCTGGGCCCCACCGAAGCAGATACTCTGGGGTGGGTTCTGGTAGTATGTGCTTTAATAGGCCTTCCCGGTGATCCCGACGCAGGCTGAGAGTTTGAGAACCCCGGGGAAGCTCAGTACATGCCACTTAAGCAGTAGATCCAACACTTGCCTTATGTTAGCCTTTTAGGACTGCTGCCCAGAAATACCCAGCACTTGGCTCAAGGGTAGGCCCTGGGCACCAGCTACTGGTTGCCAAACCCTGAAGCCATCTGACACCCACCTCCCACCCCGCCCCAGGCCCTCTCCTCCATGACCACACCAACCCCCATTCCACCAGCCCCAGCACCCACCCACACACACCCTCCCCTCCTAGTGCTTCCCTTCCCAATCCACCTCCACAGCCCACACTCTGGGGCCTTCCCTGCTCCTGCTTCCAGCCACGTGGACCCCAACCTCTGCCCTGTGCTCAGCCCGTGTCCAGCTGGGCTAGGCCCAGCCTCACAGGGAGAGACTCAGGCACTTGACTTCAAAGCCTTGTCAGAGTGAGCCTGGTTTGCAGTGGAGGTCAGAGATAAACCAAGGAACAATTTGGCCAGAAAACGTGCGTGGGGGGAGGCTGCCTGGAGCGCCAAGGGAGGAGAGGGGACTGGGGCTTGTCTCTGCAGACATTTCTGGAGACGCCCTCCCCATGGCTCAGCACCACACTTTGGTTAGGCGACCTGAGGGAGGTACGGCCCCAGCGGATCTCGTCCCACCCCACCTCTGCATGAGTTTGCACTCCATCTGTTCTAATTGCATGCATTTCCTCTCAATAGTCACATGCCATCAGAGCTGGACCAATGTTGAACTTGACCCATGGACAACTTGATGGAGGTAACACAGCTGGATGGGAGTGGAACTGAGTCCAGCTGGGACGCAGGAGTCCGGTGCCGGTGCTGCTGTCTATAGTGTGTGGGGCTGCCCATGCTACCGCCTGCCCTCCTGGGCTTCAGGAGAGGTCTGCATCTGCATTTCCTGAGCATTCCACAGGTCCCTGAGTCACCGTGGCCACGCTAAGACTCCAGGCCCCCCCTCCTGTTTATGCCACAGGGGCGCCCCTCAGGAGCACGTGAGTGGGGGTGTAGTTTGCGAGCCCCGTTATACTAGAGCAGTGGCACAGTGGGTAGCATGGGGGAAGAACATGGCAGGGTTATCCCCCAAAACCATCACGTGTGATGATGGCTGGTGGGCCTGCTGGGTGGGGCTACCATGAGAAATAGGCCTGCCCCTCAACTATCAGTGGAGAGGGAGGCAGGGCACAACCAGGTATTGATGCCACTGTGTGCTGAGCGTGTCCACATATATTATCTTGCTCATTTAACCCACAAGGTCTTCTGTCAAGAGAGGTGTTGCTTTCTTTTGTTCATAAAGAACATGAGGCCATATGGGGCCCAACATGCCATGACTAGGAAGCAACAGCGGCAGGAATGGAAGCCAGATCTGACCCCAAAGCCTCATGTCCAAGATGAGCCAGTGAGGAGAGCTTGTCATCACCACTGTTCTGATTTTCAGATGAGAAAGCAGGTTCAGGGAGCTGTCCTGCCTAGCTCGGCCCCCCTGGCGAGTGGGTTAGCTGGCCTGGGAGCCCACCTCCAGCAGACAGTGCCCTGGGTTCACACGTGCCAAGATGTGAGAAGGTAGGGTGGGGAGCATGCTTCTGTCCTAAGGGTGTTAGCCAACGTTATTTCATTTTTTAAAAAAGATTTTATTTATTTATTTGAGAGAGAGAAAGCAAGAGACAGAGAATGAGCAGCGGGGAGGAACAGAGGAAGGAGGAGCAGGTGCCTCGCTAAGCAGGGAGCCCGATGTGGGACTTGATCCCAGGACCCTGGGATCATGACCTGAGCCAAGGACAGACGCTTAACCCACTGAGCCACCCAGGTACCCCAGCCAATGTTATTTTAAATAAATTGCAAACTTCATGGTACATCATACAGCATAAGATAGCATGTCCCCTCCTCTCCTCGCCCCCAGCCAATTCCACTTTCTCCCCAGAAGTAACCACTGTGATCAGGTGGCCTGTGGCTCCTTCCAGAGATTTTCTATGCACTTATAGACATCTACAAGCACCTCTACACTTATTTGATGTATGTGTTGTTTTTTACAGAAATGTTTCATATTATACATGTTGTTTTTCTATGACTTGCTTTTTTAACTTAACATTTCTTAGAAAGAGTTCCATGTCAGGACATACAATATACAAAATTCTTTTTTAGGGTTGCAGAGGCTCTCTAGGCACCAAAGTTCTGTGGTCAGTTCACCCACGGAGGCCAGCCCCAGGCCAGTGCCAGGTCCCATCCACCTGTGGGTTGATGGAGTGCCTGCTGGTCTAGCTGCTTATAATAGGGCTATCCTACACCTCAGGTAAGACCAGAAGCCCAGGCTTTCCTGGGAGCCAAGCTGGTTCTGGTGTCCTCCCATCTGGCCCCACCCCACCCCCCTTCCTCAGTCTCCCAGGGCCCTCGAGCTAGGGTCTCTCCAGTCCAGTTCCACCGACCCCTGCTCAAGTATTTGGGACTGAATGCTCTACCCTTTCTGGGAGTGTTGGCACTGTGAGAGAAGGCCTTAACCCAAAGAAACAACGCCCGAGTGGAAGTTCAAGGTACCATGACAGGTAAGTGGCAGAGACATGTGGGGGCAGAGGCCAACTGTAAGTGGTACTGCACTGGGGACTTGCCTTCATGCTTATCCAGCCTGGGCTCCTGCCCTGTATGAAGATGGCTGCTATCCCCTGGGTAGGGCTTAAGCTTATTGGATGGGGATACTCAAAGCACCCCCAGTCTGGCCCAGGCTTCTGGCAGGAGGGCTAGCCTCTCTCATGGTCCCCTCTACAGATGACAGTCTGGATGTGAGGGGCCCTCCAGCTGTGGCAGCTGCAGACACCAGGCTTACCTCTTCACCTTTCTCCCACCTGATTCTGGGATCATATAGCTGGGCTCCCCCATACACATCTTCCCTGACCTTAATGTGCCCTGTGGACTCTGCTTCTCTGCATCTGTCTGCTGTTCCCTCCACTTGAACTATCCTTCTGCTGTTCCCTCCACTTGAACTATCCTTCCCTTTCATCAAACCTGTTGAAACTCTACTAGTGCCCCTTTCTCTGGAACACAGGCCCAACAGCCATCAGCAGCCCTCCCTCCTCAGGCTGCTCTGACATTTAAAGCCATCTCTGATGGTCACCATTCATGCCCAGTGGCCCTGTCAGCCCAGCTCCTATCCACCCCACCAGACTGCATGTTCCCTAAGGTTAGGAACCAGATTGTACTCACTTTCCATCCCAAAGCCCAGATGGGTCTGGCACAGAGCATGCTCCTTGTGGTTTCTTGGCCAGGTGACCTCAGACACAGGGTCACTTCCACTCCTTCACTGAGAGGAAGCCTCTCCTTGAAACACAGGGAGTGTCTTGTGTAATAGCTTAAGATTGTCAGATCACGGGGGGGGGGAAGGTCAGGGTAGCTACTCTGTGTTGATTCCCCCTTTGGCTCCTATATATTTGTTCAACAAACATTTACTAAGTAGCTACATCACACAAACATCATACTGGTCAAATGACTATTCACTTCAAGGAGCTCCCAAAGCCTAGTCAAGAGGCAGACAGTATGACCTGACGGAGGGAAGTTGGTGAACAGGAAGGTGTGTGAACCCCTGTGTGTTGAGAAGGGGTAATGAGGGCCCAGCAGAAAGAGAAGTAAGGAAGACTTCCTGGAGGAGGTGAAGCCAGAGCTGAGTTCTATAGACTGAACAGAAGTTCTCTAGGAAGAGACGAGATGAAGGTAAGGGAACAATACATACAAAGTCGCAGAGACAATGTAGAACTGTATAGGGAGCCTCCCTCTGCCAGAGCACTACCTGCTGTGCTGTGACTGTCTCCCCTGTCAGACCACAGTCCTCCGAGGACAGGGACCACCTGAGACCTGCAACAGGCCTGGCCCATGCACATCACCCAGGGATATTTGCTGCAGTAAGCTGAACAGAGGGGTCCTGGCTGCTTCATTACTGCCAGCTCTTCTCGGCAGGGCAGGAGGGCTCATCTCCAGGCGAGACCATGCCCATAGCTTGTCTCTACTTGGAAACTCAGGCCTTCAGAGAAGAGGGGAAGCAGTTGGGGGGAGGGCAGGGAAAACAGCCAGGGCTGGGTATCTCAAGTCCTTTAGTCTATGTTCAGCTCTTCTTCTAGTTTTCTGGGTGAAAAATCACAATGAAGCCCTCTCTGATCAAAGACTCTCCCAGATACAATTGGTACAATGACCTGGTACTTTGAGAGAACACGTCTAGCACTAACACCCTGTGATTCTTTTTTTTTTAATAGATTTATTTTTTATTGGTGTTCAATTTGCCAACATATAGGATAACACCCAGTGCTTATCCCGTCAAGTGTCCACCTCAGTGCCTATCACCCAGTCACCCCCGCCCCCCGCCCACCTCCCCTTCCACCACCCCTAGTTCGTTTCCCAGAGTTAGGAGTCTTTCATGTTCTGTCTCCCTTTCTGATATTTCCCACTCACTTTTTCTCCTTTCCCCTTTATTCCCTTTCACTATGTTTATATTCCCCAAATGAATGAGACCATATAATGTTTGTCCTTCTCCAACTGACTTACTTCACTCAGCATAATACCCTCCAGTTCCATCCACGTCGAAGCAAATGGTGGGTATTTGTCGTCTCTAATGGCTGAGGAATATTCCATTGTATACATAAACCACATCTTCTTTATCCACTCATCTTTCGATGGACACCGAGGCTCCTTCCACAGTTTGGCTATTGTGGACATTGCTGCTATAAACATCGGACACCCTGTGATTCTAATTCCACGGTCCATCCTTAGGATCCTTCCCTGGAAGATGTCCTGCTCTCATTGTCCCTCATTGTCTCTGCAAGGCAGGGCTGGGCAGGTAGGCAGAAGGCTAAAGGGCCCCAAGCCAGGTGCTGGGCTCCCTTTCCTCTCTTCTCTTCCATGCTGCTCCAAGTCATTGACTTGGATCTTACCCTGGCTGACCATGCCCTTTCCAAGAAGGCACTTACACTCCCAGCACTTCATCACGAGCCAGGTGACCTCTGAGGACTTTGCCATCTCTCACTCTTCACAACTGACCAGTGGACAGAGCAAGGAGACCAGCTAATTGGCTCAGAGGCTGAGGTGGGGAGAGGATCCATTCAAAGCCCTAAACCAGCTAGGCCTAGGTACCTAACCAAGTACCTCTCCCAGACCTGCCTGGAGTGGGCCTGCCCTTAAGGTGCCCACACCCATGGGAGAGATGGAGCCACACACACATCTCCTATCCTGGCTGCCAGAGGTGCTGGCAGGAAAGCTATCCAGAGCGGATGCTGCACACTCAGAGCAGCAGCATCTGCCAGTGGCGTGACCTGGCCCACATTTCTCCAAGTGAAGAAAAGAGAAAGCAGACTCCATTCTCACCCACTCTAATTGCCTTCCTGCAGCCTGGGAGAGAGAAACTGCCTCATTCTGCCAGAATCTTGCCTCCTGGAGGCTTCTAGGATCTTCCTCTAGGGGGGAACGGCTTCTTCTGGCAGGACCTCTGGGGTGAGGGTGTGCAGTGCACATCGGAGGCAGAGCGGGTGCCGGCAGGAGAGGGGGCTGAGTGGAGACAGCTGCCGCCCCTCTGTTGTGGGGCCGGCGTTGAAGAGCCGTTGCACACATAATTGGGGTGACGTCCTGGTACATTGACGAGACCCACTTCCAGATGGCACTGAGGGACCACTTAGAACAATTAGCCAGGGGAGATGACTCTACCTGCTATTTTTAGAGGGTGCCACATCTGGAGGTGGTATCTTTCGGCTGGAGATGTCTGCACCAAAGGCTGGGAGATTTGCATCATCTTCCGTGATCAGCTCATCAAGATTTCTCCACCATGTTTTCAGGTCTTCAGATGACAAGTCATTTTGGTGTTTTGTGCATGGGGCCTGGCTCTTGAACAGCCTCCAGAAATATCCTCCAATCAGTGCTCAGAGCTATGCTGAAAGGGGAGGAAAGGGCCCAGGCAGTCTTGCTTCCTGTACCCATGTTATCCAGCTCTGTCCACAGGGCGTGGTGCTGAGCAGCTGGGAAACCAGGCCTCAGGCATGGCTAGGGGTACTTCTTTGGATTTGAGGGTCTTTTTGCTGGGGATACAGTGGATATGCTGTCCCAGGATCCCCATGAAGCAGACCACAATGAAACCAAAGGAATAGATGGGAGCTTTGAAGTCACAAAGATGGGAGCTCAAGTCCCGGCCCAGCCACTTGCTGTGGCCTTGGATAAGCAATTTCACCCCTTGTGCCTCAGCTCCTTGTTTGCAACAGAGAGAAGACCTCAGAGCAGCTCCTTGTTTGCAACAGAGAGAAGACCTCAGAGCAGCAAAGCTAAACACACTGAAGAGGAGGGTATGATTTTACACATCCAGACCCTATCAGACAAACTTATGCCTTTCTTTATTTCCCCACCTTGTTTAGCTCTTGAACCTTGTGTCCACTGCTAGAATTAATTTCATAGGAGACCCAGTCTCTACCAGAATTTCTCAGTCAACTCCCACTCAGTCTAGCACTCCTTCCCTTTCTCCACCTTCTTTGTCCCCAGAGGGGAGATGGAAGCTGCAGGCATTAGAGAAAGGGATTCCATTTCTCCTTCTAGTGGCCTCTGCCCAGTGACTGGTCCTAGATGCCCCTTATCTGGCCTTTGTCTATTGGCCTCTGGCCACACTGTGACTGCTGTTCCCATGTCTGAATGCTTCCCGTTCTCTGCTCATCAAGTGCATGTGGTCACTCGGTTTTCTTCCTATTCTGATACAAGACATCTCTGGATCTGTCTGCCGTGCCCTCAGCCTCTCCCTCTTCGTCAGGGTGGGGAAGCAAGGCAGTAAATTCACAGTCACTCCCATGCACCACATAGGGCAGTTTTTGGTGTCCCCTGCTCAACATTTCTTCCTTCTCATCCTCACTACCCTGCCAACCCTCATCCCTCATACCCTCTCTCCAAATTTACTCCAACCAATGTCCCTTCTCTGTAGCATCCCAATCAGCAGGCCCCACTTGGACAATGCATCAAGTACAGGACTTGGGTCATCTGAACATGTCTTAAATCTCACACTGATGGAGCCTGGTCCCTGCTGGGAACTCCTCAGTGGTAACCACAGTCCTCTCCTATAACCTGCCAAGGTTAGGTCCTCAGTTAGGCTTTCCCTATGCAAACTATGCTCCCCATGTGGTGAGGCAAGCATCCTTTTTATGACCTTCTTCATGCTTTCTGGGGTTCTCTGAGGTTTATATAATCAACACAAATAACCCTTTTTCTTTTTTTTTTTCAAATAACCCTTTTTCAATTAAAAAATGTATTTCTGATTTTTCTTAAGGATAAAGAAATAAGTCTTTGAAAAATAGCTGCCCTCCTGCCTCCTGGCTAGAAAGGCAGGATTGAGGAATGATTAAAAATGGGAGCTCTTAGGCAGCCCCAGTGGCTTAGCGGTTTGGCGTTGCCTTTGGCCTGGGGCGTGGTCCTGAAGACCCAGCATCGAGTTCCACCTCGGACTCCCTGCATGGAGCCTGCTTCTCCCTCTGCCTGTGTCTCTGCCTCTCTCTTTCTGTCTCTAATAAATAAATAAAATCTTAAAAAAAATGGGAGCTCTTACCAAAGTTAGTAGAATTAAGGAAATAATAAAGATTAGAGCAGAGATAAATGACATCGAGACTAAAAAGACAACTGAAAATATCAATGAAACTAAGAACTTATCTTTTGAAGAGATAAATAAAATAGACAAACCTTAGTTACGCCTACCAAGAAAAAAAAGAGAGGGCTCACATCAATAAAAATCAGAAATGAAAGAGGAGACATTACAACCAATACCACAGATATATAAAGGATCATGAGACTACAATGACCAATAAATTGGGCAACCTAGAAGAAATGGATAAATTCCCAGGAACATACAACCTATCAAGAAATAGAAAATCTAAACAGACCGATTATTAACAAGGAGATTGGAACAGTAATCAGTAAACTCCCAACAAACAAAAGTCCAGGACCATATAGCTTCACTGGTGGATTCTACCAAACATTTAAAGAATACAATCTTTCTCAAACTCTTTCAAAAAACAAAATAGGAGGAAATACTTCCAAACTCATTTTAAGAGGCCAATATTACCCTAATACCAAAATGAGAAAAGGACATTAAGAAAAGAAAAGTATGGGCCAATACCCTTGCTGAACACTGATACAAAACCCTCAACAAAATATTAGCAAACTGAATTCAACAATACATTGAAAGTATTCTTACACATGATTAAGAGATTTACTTCAGGGATGCAAGGATGCTTCACCATCTATAAGTCAGTCAATGATATACACCACACTTACAAAATGAAGGATGAAAATCATAAGATTATCTCAACAGATGCAGAAAAAGCATTTGACAAAATTCAACATCCATTTAAAGATAAAGACTGTCAACAAATTGAGTATAGAGGGAATGTGCCTCAAAATAATTAGAGCCATGTATGACAAAGCCACAGCTAACATCAGAATCAATGGTGAAAAGCTAAAAGCTTTTCCTTTAAAATCAGAAATAATACAAGGATGTCCACTCTTGCCAGTTTTATTCAACATAGTCTGGAAGTCCTAGCCAGAGTAATTAGGCAAGGAAAAAAAAATAAAAGGCATCCAAATTGGAAAGGAAGAATAAAACTGTTTCTAATTATAGATAACATGATATTATATATTTTTAAAATACCCTAAAGATCCCACCAAAAACTATTAGAACTAATAAATAATTCAGTAAAGTTGTGTGATACAAAATAAAATTTAAAAAATCATTCGAATTTCTATCCACTACAATGAACTTCAAAAAGAGAAATTAAGAAACCAGTCCCATTTATTACTGCATCAGAAAAATACCTAGGAAGGTATAAACTTGTCAAATCATTGAGTTGTACACCCAAAACTAATGCAACATTTTGTGTCAACTATACTTAAAAAATACCTAGGAATAAATTTAACCAAGTTGTGAAATACCTGTACACTGAAAATTATAGATAGTGATGAAAGAAACTGTTGAAGACACAAATAAATGAGAAGCTATTCCATGCTCATACACTGGAAAAATTAATACCGTTAAAATGTCCATATTACCCAAAGCAATCTACAGATTCAATGGCACTGAAATTCAAATTCCATTTTATAGAAATAGAACAAACAATCCCTAAATTTGTATGGAACCAAGAAGACCCCCAAAAGTCAAAACAATCTTGCAAAAAAAGAACAAAGCTGGAGATATCACATTTCCTGATTTCAAACCACATTACAAATCTACAGTAATCAAAATAGTATGGTTTTTACTGGCATAAAAACGGAAACATAGATCAATGGAACAGGATGGAAAGCCTAGAAATGAACCCATACTTATATGATCAATTAATTTATGACAAAGGTGCCAAGAACATACAAGAGAAATGATAGTTTCTATCCCACATCATGTAAAAAAAAATTCAAAATGGATTAAAGATGAATGTAAGACCTGAAGCCATAAAACTTCTAGGAGAAAACATAGGCAGTAAGCTTACTGACATAGTCTGGGTGATGATTTTTTTTTTTTTTGCACTAAATAAAGGCAACAAAAGCAAAGATAAACAAGAGGACCAAATCAAACTAAAAAGTTGCACAGCAAATGAAACCATCAGCAAAATGAAAAGGTAATCTATAAATGAGAGAAAATATTCACAAATTATATATCTCAATAGAGGTTAATATCTAAAATATAGAAAGAACTCACACAATTCAATAGCAAAAATATCTGATTAAAAAATAGTAAAAGTAACAGAATAGATATTTTTCCAAGACATACCAATGGCCAAACAGGTACATGAAAAGGTGTCCCACATCACTAATCATTAGGGAAATACAAGTCAAACCCACCATGAGATTATCACCTTACACCTGTTAGAATGGCTACTATCAAAAAGACCAGAAATAATGAGTGTTGATGAGGGTGTGGAGAAAAAAGAACCCTTGTGCACTGTTGGTGGGAATGTAAATTGGTGTGGCCTATTTGGAAAACAGTATGGTGGTTCCTCAAAAAATTAAATATAGAACTACCATATGACCAGAAATTCCACTTTTGAGTGTGTAGCTGAAGGAAATGAAACCATCACCTCAGAGATACCTACCCACCATGTTCATTATGGCATTAGCCAAGACAACAAAATAACCTAAGTATCCGTCAACAGACAAATGGATAAAGAAGACATGGTATTATACACATGCAATGGAATTTTATTCAGCCATAAAAGAAAGAGGAAATCCTGTCATTTGCCACAATATGGATGGGCCCTGGGGGCATTACGGTAAGTGAAATAAGTCAGACAGAAAAAGACAAATACTGTATTATCTTATTTAGCTGTGGAACCTAAAAAACAAAACAAAACAAACCCTCATTGATAAAGAGAACAGAGGCAGTCAGTTGCCAGGAACAGGAGGTAGAGGTGGGGGAAATGGGTGATGGTCAAAAAGCACAAACTTCTAGTTACAAGATTAGTAAGTTCTGGGCATGTAATATACAGCATGGTGACAATAGTTAGAAATAATGTATTGTATCATTGAAAATTAAGAGAGTATATTTCAATAGAGGTTAATATCCAAAATATAGAAAGGACTCACACAAGATATCTCAAAAGTTCCCATCACAAGAAAAACCTGTAACTATGTGAGATGATGGATATTAACCAAACTTACTGTGGTGATCATTTTGCAAAATAAACACATATAGAATCATTATGTGGTACACTTGAAACTAATACAAAGTTACATATCAATTATAGCTGGTGCTGCAGAGCTACATTCAGAGACACCTTCCAGCCACCTGGGTTTAACCACCTCTGTTCTTTTCAGAAGCTCAGTGCCACTGAAAAAAAATTTTATTATGAAATATACAATCGGCCCTTGAACAATACATGAGATCAGGGGTACCAACCCCACACATGGTCAAAACTCTGCATTTAACTTTGGACTCCCCAAAAACTTTACTAATAGTCTATGGTTCACCACAAGCCTTACCAATAACATAAGCAGTCAAAAAACATTGTTTTGTATAATATATATATATATATATATATATATATGTATGTATGTATATATACACATATATATTGTATTGTATTCTTACAATAAAGTAAGCTAGAGAAAAGAAAATATTTTAAAAATCATAAAAATAGAAACTACATTTATAGTATTGTCTGTATTTACCAAAAAAAAAAAAAATCTGTGTATATGGGGACCTTAAAGTTCAAACTCATGCTGTTCAAGAGTCAACTCAACATACAGAAGAGTGTGTTTAAGTAAGTATATACCAAAAAGGAATAACAATAAAAAATACATATACTTAAAAGTGTCATTGATGTTCTACAACTTTACTAAAATATATATGGCTGTGAATTTCTATTTATCTTAGTTGAAATTTGTTGTGCTTCTTAAATATGAGTTTTGGGGGTCTTTAAAAATTTCTTGGAAGGGGATCCCTGGGTGGCGCAGCGGTTTGGCACCTGCCTTTGGCCCAGGGCGCAATCCTGGAGACCCGGGATCGAATCCCACGTCGGGCTCCCGGTGCATGGAGCCTGCTTCTCTCTCTGCCTGTGTCTCTGCCTCTCTCTCTCTCTCTCTCTCTCTGTGAGACTATCATAAATAAATAAAAATTAAAAAAAAAATTTCTTGGAAGGTGCCAGCCATTTTTTTTTTGAAGATTGTTACTCCTCTATTATTACTATAATCATCTCCTTCTGGAACTCCAAGTAAATATATATTAGACCTTCATATCCTATTTCTTGTCTCTTAATCTTCCTTTTTGTTGTCCATATCTTTGGATGCTAGATCGATTTTTAAGAATTATCTTATCAAAAAAAAAAAAACCCAAAACCAAACAAACAAACAAACAAAGATTTATCAGTTTGTTAATTTTCTCTTCAGCTGTATCTAACCCATTGTAAATTCGCCCAGTGAATTTTCCATTTAAATGATTACATATTTTCCCCTAGAAGTTTTTTCTTGTTCTTGTACAAATCTGCATTTTAAAAAATCGTGTCCTGACTTCCCAGGAAGATGGCAGAGTAGGAAGCCCCTAAGTTCACCTCATCCCATGGATACAACTAGATGAAACCTACATCAGTGTAAATAACCCAGAAACAACCTGAAGATTGGCAGAAATCAGTCAAGGGATTCACAAAATAAGAGATGTAAACTATGACAACGTATACCTAAAACATGATGGGAGAGGAGTAAAGGATGGATTCATACTTAAGTGACCATCAACTTAATACACACTGCTATATGCATAAAATATTATATACAAACCTAATGGTAACCATAAATCAAAAACCAGTAATAAATATGCAAAGAATAAAGAGAAAGAAATCTAAGTATATCACTTGGATTGAAAGAGAGCACCTGAAGGAGAGCAAAAGAAGAAAGGACCAGAGAAAAACTACAAAACAAGTACCAAAATAGCAATAAATATATATCTATCAATAATAACTTGAATGTAAACAGACTAAGCACTTCAACCAAAAGACATAAGGTGACAGAGTGGATTAAAAAAAAAAAGACCTGGGGCACCTGGTTGGCCCATTTAATTAAGCATCCAACTTGAGATTTCAGCTCAGGTTCTGATCACAAGGTCATGGGATCAAACCCCACAACAGGCTCTGGGGTAGGCTTGGAGCCTACTTGGGTTTCTCTTTCACCTCTCCCTCTGCCCCGCCCTGGCTCTCCACTCACACACACTGTCTCTCTCAAAAAACAAAACAAAAACCAAGATCCATTTATATGTGCTGCCTATAAAAGACTTATTTCAGACCTAAAGACACATACAGATTGAAAAGTGAAAGGATGGAGAAACATTTATTATGCAAATGAATGTCAAAACAAAGCCAGAGTAACAATATTTGTATCAGACAAAATAGACTTTAAAACAAAGATTATAATAAGAGATAAAGAAGGACATTATATAATCATAAAAAAGAGACAATCCAATAAGAAGATATAACAATTGTACATATTTATACACCCAACATGGGAAGTACTCAAATATATAGAGCAGCTAATCACAACATAAAAAAGGTAATCAATGGAATATTCCTCAGCCATTAGAAATGACAAATACCCACCATTTGCTTCGACGTGGATGGAACTGGAGGGTATTATGCTGAGTGAAATAAGTCAATTGGAGAAGGACAAACATTATATGGTTTCATTCATTTGGGGAATATAAAAAATAGTGAAAGGGAATAAAGGGGAAAGAAGAGATAATGAGTGGGAAATATCAGTGAGGATGACAGAACATGAGACTCCTAACTCTGGGAAACGAACAAGGGGTAGTAGAAAGGGAGGTGGGTGGAGGGTTGGGGTGACTGGGTGATGGGCACTGAGGGGGCACTTGATGGGATGAGCACTGGGTGATATGCTATATGTTGGCAAATTGAACTCCAATTAAAAAAAAAAAGAAAAAAAAAGAAGGTAATCAATAGTAATAATAATAACAGTAGAGAGCTTCAACATTCTACTTACATCAATGGATAGATCAGCCAAACAGAAAATCAACAAGCAAACAGTGGCTTCAAATGACACACTGGACTAGATGGGCTTAACAGATATATTCAGAACATTCCATCCTAAAACAGCAGAGTACACATTCTTTTCAAGTGCACATGGAACATTCCCCAGAATAAATCAAATATTAGGACACAAAACAAGCCTCAACAAATTCAAAGATCGAAACCATACCATGTATCTTTTCTAACCACAATGCTATCACACTACACAGCAACCACAAGAAAAAATCTGGAACAAATACAATACTTGGAGGTTAAATAGTACGCTACTAAACAATGAATGGGTCAACTAAGAAATCAAAGAGGAAATTAAAAAATACATGGAGACAAATGAAAATGAAAACAAAACAGTCCAAAATCTTTGGAATGCAGCAAAAGCAGTTCTATGAGGGAAGTTTATAGCAAAACAAGCCTACCTCAAGAAGCAAGAAAAATATCAAATAAGCAGCCTAACCTTACACCTAAGGGAGCTAGAAAAGAAGAACAAACAAAACCCAAAACAAGTAGAAAGGAGGAAATAATAAAGATATGAGTGGAAATAAAACTAAAAGAAAAAAACCCAATAGAACTGATCAATGAGATCAGGAGCTAGTTCTTAAAAAGATCAATAAAATTGAGACTGTTGTTGGCTCAGTGGTTGAGCAACTGCCTTTGACTCAGGTCATGATCCTGGGTTCCGCAACAGGCTCCCTGCAGGGAGCATGCTTCTCTCTCCCCCTATGTCTCTGCCTCCCTCTCTGTGTCTCTCATGAATAAATAAATTTAAAACTTGAAGAAGAAGGAGCAGGAGGAGGATGAAGAGAAGGAGAAGGAGAAATGATACAGGCCAATATCTCTGATGAGTAATAGATCAAAAACCCTCAATACAATAGCAAACTGAATCCAATCATATATTGGAAAAGTCACTTATCATGATCAAGAGAAATTTATCCCTGGATTCCAAGGATGGTTCAACATTTGCAAATCAATCAGCATGATCACATTAACAAGATAAAAGATAAAAACCATATGATCATTTCAGAAGGTGCAGTAAAAGGATATAACAAAGTACAACATCCATTCATGATAAGAACCCTCAACAAAGTAGGTTTTAAGGGAACATATCTCAACATAATAAAGGCCACATACGAAAAATCTACAGCTAACATCCTACTCAGTGGTGAAAAACTGAGAGGTTTTCCCCTAAGGTCAGGAACAAAGAGGGATGGATGCCCACTCTCACCACTTTTATTCAACATAGTGCTAGAAGTCCTAGCCATAGCAATCAGAAAACAAAAAGAAATAAAAGGCATCCAAATTGGTAAGGAAAAATTAAAACTTTCAATATTGACAGATGACATGACAGATGATAGCAAAAAATTACAGCAAAAAAACTACTAGAACTGATAAATGAATTCAGTAAAGCTTTAGGATATAAAATCAATATATAGAAATCCATTACATTTCTATACACTAATAATGAAGTTGCAGAAAGAGAAATTAAGAAAACAATCCCATTTATAATTATACCCAAAATAATAAAATATATAGGAATAAACTTAACCAAGGGTGTTGAAGACCTGTACTCTGAAAACTATAAAAAACTGATGAAAGAACTTGAAAGACAAAGAAATAGAAAGACATGGATTGGAAGAACAAATATTGTTAAAATTTCTATGCAACTCAAAAGCAATCCATGCATTTAATGCAATCCCTACCAAAATACCAACAGTGCTTTTCATTGAACTAGAACAAATAACCCTAGAACTTGTATGGAACCACAAAAGACCTCAAATAGCCAAATCTATCTTGAAGAAGAACAACAAAACTGGAGGTATCACAATAGCAGATTTCAAGATATACTACAAGCTGTAGTAATCAAATAGTATGGTATTAGCACAAAATAGACACATGGATCAATGGATCAATGGAATAGAATGGAAAACCCAGAAATAAACACATAATTATATGGCCATCAATCAATCTTCAACAAGAATGCAATGGGAAAAGATAATCTCTTCAACATATGGTGCTGGTAAAACTGGACAGCAACATGCAAAAGAATGAAACTGAACCACTTCATTACACCATACACAAAAATAAACTCAAAATGGACTGAGGACCTAAATGCGTGACCTGAAGCCATAAAAATCCTAGAAGAGAGAACAGGCTATAATTAATGAAATTATTACTCATCCATGAAAGAGAGTGAAATCTTGCCATTTGAAACAACATGGATGGAGCTGGACGGTATAATGCTGAGCCAGAGAAAGACAAATACCATATGATTTCACTAATAAGTAGAATTTTAAAAACAAAACAAAGGAATAAAGAATAAAAGAAACAAACCAAAAAAGAAAAACCAACCAGACTATTAACTATAGAGAACAAAACTGATGGCTACCAGAGAAGGTCGGCGGAGGGATAGGTGCAACAGGTGAAGGGGATTAAGAGTACACTTATGACGAGCACTGACTCATGTATAGAATTGCTGAATATTATACACCTGAAACTAACATAACACTGTATGTTAACTATACTGGGATTACATTTTTTTAATTAAAAATAAATAATTAATTTGAAAATAGTGTCCTTTGCTGTGCTCACACTATCAAACCTTTGTTTCTGAAAACACGATTAGGCACAGCTACTTCCCACATCTGATCATTTCAATATCTGAAGTTATAGGTCTGGTTCTGTAGCCCGTTGTTTCTGCTAATTCTCATTAATGGTGTCTTATGTCCTGGTATGATTTTATGATTTTTGACATGAACTGAAATGTTTCTTGGAACCCTACGTCTATAAAAAAAATTCTCTGGGACCGTGCTGACCTTGGCTTCCTATAGAAATAACGTGTCTTTGTTTCTGCCAGTCACCTAAAGGTGACACCAACAAGGTGAATTTTTAAGGAAGCACCAACTAGGGACCCTTTTTAATTAGATTCTTCGCTTTAGGATTTCAAGCTATACAGCCCAGCACAGTGTTTGGCAAGTCCTGGATTAAAGCGGGCACTGTGCTCCATCCCACTGTCCACAGTCTCCATCCAGTTTCAGGCTCTGGGATTCCCCACTTTTTTGTCAACTCCGTGGCCTATTATAATTTTGGAAATATTTTATCTGCTCTATCACTGTTTTCATTTGGAAGGTTGCCCAGGGTATTGAAGGCATCTCTGCTTCAAAAATGGGAATCCTTCCACAGACATCTAGGGCAAAAATATTAGGCTTTTCCCATCTCAAAGCTAGACTTAAGCAAATCTGGGCTGCTGGAAAATATTCTTCTAAACTATCATTCTCCCTCCTCTTTCTTCTTTTCAGTGATTCTCCTCCATCCTTGAATGTACTTAATTCTCATTGTTGCACTCTCCCCTCAATACAAAGAAATGACTAAACCAATTCATGTTAAAGTATTAATGACTAACAACAGCTTACCCCCTTCCCCTGGTAGGTTACATATCATACTTAGTATATTAAATATTAGGAAACTTCTTAGATTTTTCTCTTCCTTAAAAATTTACATTTTGAGGGATGCCTGGGTGGCTCAGTGGTTGAGTGGCTGCCTTTGGCTCAGGTCCTGACCCCACGGTCCTGGGATTGAGTCCTCCATTAGGCTCCCCACAGGAAGTCTGCTTCTCCCTCTGCCTACGTCTCTGCCTCTCTGTGTCTGTCATGAATAAATAAATAAAACCTTTTTTAAAAACTACATTTTGAAGGGATCCTGGAGATGACAGAGTTTGATGGAAGGAGTGAGTGACTCTTTGATTTTAAATTCCAGGAATCTGTCTGTCAGTCAGAGATCCCTCCCATTGCCCACAGGCTAGATGCATAGAGACCACTCCTTTGTGAGACTCTAGAGACCCTGAAGTAGAAGGTGGGCCAAGGAGTTTGAAAGCTCAGTTGTGAGCTGGCCAGCCACACCACACGTGTGGATCCAAACCCCTTACCAGCAGATCCACCACAGACTTGTACACATTAGCACATTAGATATGGCTTCTCACAACAGATGGCTCTTTACAAGCCCCCATGGCTTACTGTCCACCTCCAGCTCTCCACTAGCATGTCCTATTCTCTTGCTCCAGGAAGGGAGGGGCTTTGAGGAGGAGGGGTCACTGACGGATACAGGAAGAAAAGGGTTCTAGTGTTCTTAGGAGAGATTTAACACTAGCTTCTGAGTAATGCTTTAAGTACACGTGTGTATGTGAGACCCCTAGAGAGTATAGAAGACCCTCACACAGCCTGTGGCCCAGACAATGATGAGAGCCCCAAACACCTTCTGCCTATCATTTGGGGTACTGCCCTCTCTTCCATCCTGCCTCCCTATCCCAAGCAAACTCAGAGTCCTGGAGAGTTGCCCTATCTCCCCCTTCCACTGAGAAGGAGTCCGGGGATGTAACCCAGGCAGACTTCCAGCAATCCCTTGAAGGACCTCAAGTAACATTTCCTCTCACACATACATGTAACCAGATGGTGTTCTAGTTATGTATTGCTCCACAATAAGCCACCCCATTAATTTTGTTTATGAATATGCACCTTGGATAGAGCTTATTGGGCAAGGGGAGCTCATTTTTGCTTATCAGCTGAGGCAATATCCCAAGATAACCTATATGGCTGGAAAGTTGGTGTATCTGTTGACTTGGGCTTCTGCATAGCGTAGCACTTGGGTCCCAAGAGTAAACGTTCCAACATATGTAAGGAGAGGCTACACAGCTTCTTATGATTTAGCCTCAGAAGTCCAGGACATCATTTCTGCTACAATCTAAGATTTATTTATTTTATTCATTTTTAAGTAATCTCTGCACCCAACATGGGGCTTGAACTCACAACCCCAAGATCAAGTCACACGCTCTTCTGACTGCGCCAGCCAGGTGCTTCATTTCTGCTGCACGCTAAGTCACTAATGCCAAACCAGAGGCAAGGAAAGGTGATTAGATGACACTCTCAATTAGCATAGTAACACAAAAGGTATGGCCATCTTTAATTTACTACACAGGAAGGTTTCAGAATTTCACTCTGTGTGTGTGTGTATGTGTGTGTGCACGCATGTGTTGGGCAGTCATTTATCCACTCATTCAACCATTCAACAAACACTTTTGAACACCTTCACAGAGTCATTCAAGACAAGACCCCACTCTCAAGGAGCTCCCAGTCATGTGGGGGAAGCAGACACAGAGGGATGAATCCATTCGACACACATTGTTTGAGCACCCAGTAAGTGCCAGGCCCAGCGCGGGGCATAGGGGAACCAAGCGGACAGGCCCTGTCCTTATGAAGTTCACAGTTTGTCAGAAAAGACATCAAAGCTATTATTACAAAGAATGTGGTAATGGGCTCCATGGGACTGGGAGGGTCTCTGGCAGACAGATGTGACAAAGTTTCCCTGGAAAAGAGGTACTTAAGCAGAAACCTGTAGTAAGAGTTTGTGCAGATGAAGCGGAGGAAGCAAGTGTGCTCTTAGATGTTTAGTGTGGTGTATGCTTGCATGTGCGTATGTGTTCATGTATCTGTGTGTGTACAACCATGTATGTGCCTGTTAGAAGTATGTGCAAGTCTGTATGTGTGCATGCACATGTGAGTGTGTATATGCGAGCACATGTTATAGAAACACCAGGACCTCCTCACCGTCACCAGGCCTAAACTGATAGAGTGTCCCTACTCTGCAATCCAGAGATGAGGGGAACAGCACCCCCACCCCTGCTGCCTCACTTCTCAAGGGTACCCTATGACTCATCCCTTTTTGCATTCTGGCCTGAAGCAGACACACACCACTGGCTCCCCATGAAAGTGCATGTTGGCATGGCCCATGACTAGTGTATAGCACTGAGAAGAGGAGGCAAGCTCCAGGCCCAGCTTCAGGGCAGTCAGTCCACTTCCACCTAAGGCCTGCTGGGCATCCTTGGGACCGCCTGCCTCCCCTGCTGGAGCTGCATATAACCCAAGGTCAGGGTAACACAGGGGGAAGGGTATGGGAGGGGGCCCCATCACCGACGGGACTGGACTGCCAAATGCAGCCTGGACCAGCCTTGCCCATCTCTGGGCTCGAGAATTCTCTGATGTGAGAAGGGGACCCAGGCAACCCCACCCCAAGGATATGTGCATAAAGCTAAGTGCCACTCTAGTTTCCAGTCCATTTCTCCATGAAAGGGGGTGTTAAGGGTAGAAGGATTAGGGAGAAGAGGTGGGGAGGTAAGGAATAAAGCTGGGCCTGCCCTGGGCTATCCGTCACATGGCCCCAAGGGAAAGCTGTCCTAGCACCACGTCTTTATCTCACCGCCATCTGCTGGTATGCTCCTCAGCAGCCTACCAGGGAGAAAGAAAAAAGACAAATAATCATCATAGAAGTAATAATAGTTTCAGGACTATTCTAATCATTCTCTCCTGGCTCTTCTGTTGCCCTACAGTCATCCTCCTTCTGTCAGGACTTGGTTCGACTGCACACAATCAAGAGCAACAGCAATGGCTAATAATGGCTTTAACAAGATAAATGTTTCTCTCTCACATAAAAAAAAAAAAAAAAAATCCAGAGACAGGCAGTCTAGGCCTGGTATGGTGACTCCACAAAGTCTTCAGGGACTCTGGCTCCCTCTAGTTCACTGCTCTTCCATTAGTGAACCCTAGTCCCCATCTTCATGCCAAGATGGCTGCTAGAGCTCCAGCCATCACATCTGTGGAAAAGAAAGTTCTTTGTCATTTTGTTTTAAAAAGTTTTAAGTTTTAATGAGGTACAATTTACCTAAAATAAAATATACACATTTTAAGTACAGAGTTTGATGAATTTTGACCAATTTTAACACCCCCATTTGAGATAAGCACATTTCCACCTCCCTGAAAGTTCTCTCATGTTCCTTTACCATTAAAGCCCTCCTTTGGCATTACTATAGATTAGCTTTCCTGTTCTAGAACTTCATATAGAATGCAATAATTTAGAACTTACTCTTCTGTATCTGGATGCTGTCACTCAGCATAACACTTCTGAGACATATCTGTGTTATGTCTATAAGTGGAATTTTATTGAATAACACTCTATAGTATGGATGGGCCATTGTTTATTCACATATTGATAGACATTCACTTATTCTCTCTTAGAACACTTTCTAGAAGTTTCACATAATACTACTTCTTGGATTTCAATGGCCAAAATATGGTTACCCGCCCACATCTAACTATAAGGAAGCTGAGAAATGTAGCCCTTTAGTTCGATGGCAGCTGAGATTTTCCTCTAGGAGGAAGTAAACACTGGATGATGGGCACAAATAGAGGTCTCATGTGGTGGACTAAGAAACCAAAGTCCAAAGAAGCAGTGATTTCCCTAAAGTCACCTAGGTCCTCATAACAGAGATGGGTCAAGGCTCCAGATTTAGGGCCTTTCGAATCTGTGCCCAGCAGACCACTTCACATTGAGTAAGAATCACCCATTGGCCGATGTCCATAGAGTCTAGGGTACTAGGAGAGCACCATGAAGTAGCTGACTGGCATCAGGAAAGAGGGATAATGCTGATGCCATGGAGCATGTGACTGAGCATTTGCTAAGTACCAAACCTTTACCCAATGTGCCAGTAATCTGTAAAGCTATCTAGTGGGCTAGTTACTCCTGTTAGTCCCATTTCTCAGATGAGAAAATTGACATTGAGAGAGGTTAATTAACTTATCTGAAGTCACACAGCTAGCAATTGGCATCTACAGGGTTCCAGACCTGCAGTTCTGCTGAACGTCTTTTCTGACCACAGAGAGAAATACACTTTAGAGTTGCTCAACATCCCTTCCAACAGGTAGAGGAGCTACAGCTACCTCTGTGGTTTGAGACACATAAATAAACAGTCCTTTCAGAGCCCCGCCTGTCAGCCTCAGGGGCCTGCCACAGACCCCTACTCTCCTAATTCACTCAGGACTTCTTCTCATAACTCCACTCTCCTCCATTTCATGCCTATAACGTATTAACATAAACAACGGTGCTGACAGCAGCTCAGTTCTAACGGGCTCATGCTGGAATCTGACTGATGATTTTCATCAGGGAAAAGACTAAACAGGTTAAGATGATTAAATTTTCTTAAACCTACAGCTAAGCCTAATCAAAGCCATTTGTGCAGAGGTGTGTGTGTGTTTTCCTTTGCTGGAAGGTTGATTGGCAGTTTCAAATAGATGAATATGACTTCTGGGGGAACAGAGTTAAAATAAAGCATTTTCCACAACTTGCACACTTAAGCATAGGCCATTTCCACTTCCTTGTCTAGGATGGAATTCTCATTTTTCTTGAGAAACCTCTGATGATGAAAATAAAATTCAAAGAATCTACATTTTATTCTCTCCCTCCCTGCTTCTCCCACCCCAACTTGTGTCCTTCTATAATTAGAGGATCTGTGTTGAATGGATAGAAAAGGCCCATAGCTTCCAGGAGTTGGACTCTCACACAGCCTGCATGTATTATCTTGGGCAAAGTCTTTCCCTCTCTGGGCCCTAATTACCCTCTCTGCAATGGGATCCTGGCCCTGGGGATTTCCTATTTATTGCTGCCAGTCAGTTGAGTAGGGGCATAAAATGGGGCAAGGCAGGAATCAAGTTCCATGTGTGTGATGTTCTTTGTCACACAGAGCTCCTAAGAGGACTTGCTGATTATCAGGCCATATGACCTACCTAGATACTGAAAGGGATGCACATAGGACAAAGGAGGAGGAAGCTCCTGATCATAGTTCTCTAAGATATTACTGGCTGGCTGTTTTGCCCTCTTATAACATCAGATGCCAAAATGCTGACCACCCCATCCACTGGGAATGCATTTGTAGGCTCTTATAGACACCTACTCACCTCACAGACAGCTTCCTGTTGATGGCTGTGCACTCTCTGGCTCTTTGAGCCCTTTCTGACACCCTCCTAAGTGGTCCACCTCATAGGCTTTTACTGCTCAGGTTCCCTCTTTCCACTAGGCAGGTCTTGTCAAGACAGCCTGAGCTCAGGGCACCTGGGTAGCTCAGTGGTTGAGCTGCTGCCTTTGGCTCAGGGCATGATCCCGGGGTCCTGGGATCAAGTCCCACATCAGGCTCCTTGCAGGGAGCCTGCTTCTCCCTCCGCCTATGTCTCTGCCTCTCTCTGTGTGTCTCTAATGAATAAATAAATAAAATCTTTGGGGAAAAAAAGCCAGAGCCCTAGTCTGTCCACATGACATATAGGAAATGCTCATATGTGAGGCTGCTCTACTGTCCCTCTCCTTGCCCCTTCCCCCTGCCACCACAGGTCACTCCAGCCAGCCCTCCAAGCCACTGGAAAGAAGCAGGCAGCAGTCTCCATGTTCACAACCACTCCCAAACTCCAGGTGATGCAACCACTCTCACTGCCCTTTCCTCTCTTCATGTAGCAAAACAGCCCATGGCTTTCTGAAGTTCTGCAAATATGCCTGAGGGTAGTACCAGATTCCTCTTCTGAAAGCCTACTCCCAATCTCTAGAAGTACTTCTGGAGTCCTATTAATCTATTTAGGGGAAGCATCTGTTTCTTACTCATGGAGTAGGGGATATGGGAGGACGCAAAGACAACGGAATTCCTCTCAAATCTCTATTTTCTTCTATGTAGGCTGGAGATAGATGAGGGTGAGTAGTCACTGGACCATTTCTGCTACCTTTTAGTAATCTGCATAGATGTGGCTGGCATTTTTATAATGTATTTTTTTTTAATTTGGGAGCTTCAGTCAATATCCTAAAACACCAATATTGGGTTACACAATTTTTAGGGTCTTTCCCAGGACGTTTTCCCAGAAAAAAGAAGAGCGAACTAAACCCAGAGTAAGCAGAAGAAAGGAAATAAAGACTAGAGTAGGACAAAATGAAATAAAGACTAGAAATAATAGATAAAATCAACAAAACCGAAAGCCATTCTTTGTAAAGACCAAAAAAATTGACTAAATTTGAGCTAGACTGGTCAAAACGAAAAGAGAGAAGGCTCAAATAACTAAAATCAGAGATGAGCGAGAAGACATCAGTAATAATAGAACAAAAAGGCTTACAGGCATACTCATTTTACTGGGCTTCACTTTATTGAGCTTAATAGACATTGCATTTTTTAAAAATTGAAAGTTTGTAGATGCACTGAGCATCTACAGGTACCATTTTTCCAAAGCATTTGCTCACTTTGTGTCTCTGTGTCACATTTTGGTAATTCTTGCAAAATTTCAAACTTCTTCATTATTATTATATTTGTTATGGTGACCTGTGACCGGTGATACAAGTTGCTGAAAGCTCAGATGACAGTTAGCATTTTTAAGTAATAAAGTATTTTTTAATTAAGTTCTGTGCATTGGTTTTTTTAGACATAATGCTATTGCACACTTAATATATAGTATAAACATAATTTTTATATGCCCTGGGAAACCAAAATGTTCATTTGACTCACCCAACTGTGATATTCACTTAAGGCACTAGTTGGAATAAAACTCACAATATCTCCCAGGTAAGCCTGTATCAGGGAATACTTCAGACAATCATATGCCAATAAATTAGATAACTTAGTTGAAATGGACAAATTCCTAGAGAGATGCAAACTATCCAAACTGACTCAAGAAGAAATAGAAAATCTGAACAGACCTATAACAAGAGAACAGTAATTTAAAAACTTTCCACAAAGAAAAGCCCAATGTCAGAGCATTTCACTGAACTATACCAAAACATTAAAAAAATTAATACCAAACCATCACAACTATCCAAAAAAGCAGAAGGGAACACTTTCCAACTCATTATGTAAAACCAGAATTACCTTGATACTGAAACCAGACAAAGGTATCATTAGAAAGCTAAAGATCAATATCCATTATGAATATACATGCAAAAATCCTCAACAAAATACTAGCAAACTGAATTCAGCAAAATATAAAAAGGGATTATTACATTATGACCTAGTGGGATTTATCCCAGGAATGCAAGGTTGGTTTAACAACTGAAAATCAACATAATACACCATATATATATATATATAGATATAGATATAGAGATATAGATATAGATATAGATATAGATATAGATATAGATATAGATATCTCTCTCACACACACATACACACACACACACACACACACACACACACCATCATGATCATCTCAATAGATATAGAAAAAGCATTAGGCAAATCCAAAAGAGAGGATACATACAAGGTGCTCCAGACAGAGAAAACAACCTAACCAAAGTCACAAGTAAAAAAGTTTAATTTGGGGAGATAAACAGGGAATAAAGAAGATATTTTCAGACAGCGATGATGGCAAGGGGTACATCTATAGAGATCCTTGAATGCCAGTTTAAAAGATTAAGGCAGAGCTATGAGAATTTTGAGGAGAGCTCCGACATTATGAAAGCCGCATTCTCAGAAGCTAATCTGGATAAAATTATCCAGTAATGAACTTATATACACCAATGTGTCTCTAAGGTACAGAGCAACAATATCCTAAATTTTCTGGAGAGTGAGCTTCAATCTAATTTACTCCCAGGAGAGATCCATGCTTTCCAGCTAGAAGTATATATAGGTTTTTAGGACCACTTTAAGAAAAAGAAAATAAAATTACAAATCAAAATTATGTACAAAAATAACATATATTTTGAATGAAAAAGAAATCACAACAAATGACAAAGTGCCCATAGCTACTCCAACTCCTTCAATACAAGGAGTAGAAAGAAGCAAGAATCTTAACCTAGTATCACATTTTACTTTTCCAAACTGTACGAAAACATTATGCCCATGTGAGCACGTTGTACAGGCCTTGGAAGGATCCCTACGAATGCTCAGCCCTGAAGTTTGAGCCTCCTCTGACTCGTGGTGAATCTGTCCACAAGTGTGCTGGAGGCAGTGTGTATGGACTCATAAGAACCAATTATTAATACCTCTTCCCAACTTAATGTTCAGTGATGTCATGCTGGTAGCTTAAGATCAGCCATGGTGGAAATATTTACACCACAGAAATTGTCAAATGATACAAATTAAGGCTTTGTTCAACCCTAGAAATCTGGTTGTTCACCATTTGTCAGTAGAACACTGAATTCACTTCTACTTATTCAGTTCTGGTCCTTGGCACAAAGTCCCTGTCATTGGCTATCACAGCTGGACTATTCAGAGGTCAAAATCATTAGACTCAGGATCAAATCAGGAGGGGTCTCTCTAGGGCAGTGGTCTCAGAGCCTTGCATTTGTGCACTGGCCACTCTCACCTTGTCTGTCCTTCCCTCACAAAAGCAGCCCTGTCAGCACTGCCATGCAGGTGAGATGACATTTCAGATCAGCATTGAGTGTGAGCCTTTCCTAGCCTAGTAGATGCAAGACAGGCTCACAAGGAAGGCTCTCTCAGCCTCACACCTAGAAGTCCTTCAGGATAACAACCCTAAAGATGAAGCCACTCCCTGAGCCATCTCAATGATCCACTGGCTGCATGCATGAGGTGATCTGAGTCTCCTGGATTAGGTGATATTTCTGGCCTTTAGCACTCTCAGAACAGTGAGTCCCCCACGCATACATCCCCTCTCATTTCCCCTACATATGCTCACCTCCAGTCCTAAGGAACCCTTCATTCCAACATGATGAGCTAAGGGCAGGGGTCTGTGTTCCTCTCCCTGTACTCTTCAGAATTCACAGGCTTTGACCTCTTCTTACTCTCCCTCCCCCCTCCAAGGTGAAGCTGCCTCAGGTTTTAGTGGAGAAGCCAGCCTTCTCCACCTATTCTCTGGAACTGCAAGCCCATTTCATAGATAGAGAAACTAAGGCTCATAAATCAGCAGTCTCACAGGGGCCTGCCTAACTCCAATGTCCATGCTCTTTTCATTCCATTACGTCACCCCTTGAATCAGTATGGCTTCCATCACCCACCAGCAGGGAGCCAGGTTCCTAGGAAGAATGCATCCCAATCCCCTACACAGGGTCCAGAACACACAAAATTCCCCAGGTGGCCATCCTTCGCTTTAGGGCTGTGGGTTGAACACACAGGATAGCAGGCAGGATAAAGACAAGGAATAGAAGGGGTTAGGTGAGGATACACCAGTGTCCCAGGGTTATGGCCTGAGGACATTAAGTGCATGGTACTCAGTGGGCCATACCTGGTCCCTGCCCATCGCTAGGGATGCTCACATGTAGGTGTGTGCAGCATCCACCAGCCAGGGTCATAACTGCCTGTGAGTACTCCTGCCCAGGCTCTACACTAGCACCACTTGGGAATAAGCACAGATACCAGCAGTGGTTTAGGGCCCATACTTTGAACCAAAAGACATAGGGCTGACTCTTGGCTCTGGAACTAACTAGACATGGGACCACAGGGAGTCACATAACCTCTCTGAGGCTCACTTTTGCTCTCTGTAAAATTGAGGTAGTAAAAGCACTCACCGTATGGGGTTGATCAGGAGGCTTGGGAGACAATGCATGTAGTGTTTAGTGCCCAGCATACAGGAACCATATATAGTAGTGGTTACTATCATTGCTAAGATTGCACTATACCTGACAAATGTTTGCTGACTGAACGGATGGCAGTCCTTGCCCAGTTATCCAGCAAACCAGGGATGCGAGACCAGTTCTCTCAAAGGAGGTAGTATAGTCTGGTGGTTAGGCACAGGTACCTTGAGATCATAGCACATAGGATCAAAATCTTAGTTCAGTCCAGACAAATTACCTAACCCCTCTGTGCGCTAGTTTCCCCATCTGTAAAATGGGAACAATAATAGCACCTAATTAATAAGATAGGTAGGTATAGATAGGTACAAAGGATATATATATATTTTTTTAAAGGATTAAGCTAATACCTATAAAGAACTGAAAAAAGGGGCTTGGCACATTTCAAGTGCTATTCAGTGTGAGCTCCTGCCATATTCAGGTGTCAGCCTATGGCTGTCCACCAACAAGAGGGCACTGGGCCCCAGGACTAAATTACTCTGTCCAGGAGCTTTTGCCTGTCCATACTGCCCCATCCAGAAGGTCTCCCACAGCTGCCAGACCTCTGTCATCTCTACCACTGGCCCCACCACCCACCCTACTCAGGTTTCCAATTATTTGTCCTGTTTTGAATTCAAGTGGGATATTAGCAGTGAGTCTGGCTTTATTAATGTCGGTGTCTTTAGTGTTATCGACTTTCTCACTCACTCCTCACTCTCACTCCAAGAAGCTCTGTTTCCTTTAATTAAGCCCCATGCTAAGTGCCAAGCAGGTGACGTGAGTCTGGAAGGGCCTTTGTTCTGGGACTTAGGCGCTTTCTCATGGACTGGAGTTTGGAGAAGCAGTGCACTGCTGCCTTTGAAGTCTGACATCCATCCCCACAACCAGGGAAGTGGGACAGTGTGGGGAGCCAGGCCTGAGAGGCAGGAACCCAGCTCTCCCCGAAGTCTGCCTCCTATACCTGTGAAGCAGAGGTGGGGTGTGTGAAAGTATCTCCACCCCCCACTCCCGGCACTGTGACATCTGCATCTACTGAGAACTGGTTGGTGTTAGCCCAGCAGAGGGGGGTGGTTCCAGTCTGCAGACTCAGTGATGAGGTAACAAAAGCCACAGGTACCCCAAAGGGAGCAAGGCATAGAGAAAGCAGCCCAAACTTTGCATTACAGAGCACAGGTTTGAATCCTGGCCCTGCTCTGCCTTGGCAAGTTACTCAAGCACGTTAAGCCTCAACTGCCTCCTCTATAAAATGGGGCAATGGCATCTACCTCTCAGGAGATGGCATATGGGAGCTATATTCAGTGCCAGCCCTCTATTAGGATCTCACTGCACAAAACACTTGCTGTTTGAAGGACAATTCTTCCCAGCCTCCAAGTCCTGCTTGGCCGTCAGCACGTCAGTATGCTTTCCCGATCGCCAACACTGAATTAATCCCACTCTTCTTTGCATGTTTCTGTACATTGTCATGGAAGGATGCATGCATCCCACACTATGGCCTGCTGTGGCCTGCTTCTTATTCTATTTTTGGCAGCTGAGTGGAGAGGGAGGCAGGCTCAGCAAATAGTAGGCACTTAGTGACTGAAACAGTTGAGTTCAGCTCAATTTACTTCAGAGTAATAGTATCACCCTAGTTGGCAAGCAGACCCAGGCGAGACAGGCCTGCACTGCCTCTATAAGCCTTTCTAAGCACATTCAGAAAAGTGGGAGCCAAAGCAGGTGATTCACTGTTAAGTGAGGACACAGAAGTTTGTCTGTAAAGCCCCCAGCATAGCATCTACCACAAGGAAATACCCAGCAAATGTCACAGAACTGTTGTTGATGCCACAGAGGCCTTGGATAATGAATGCCATGACGAACATGACTGGCTCACCCAGAAGTATTGGCACCTGCATCCCTGCCTCACCATGTGGTTGGACAGCCCCATCTCCTTCAGCTGGCCCACAATGCCCACACATGTCCCAAGACAACCACCACAACTTTTCCACTTCACCTCCCAGCTGAGGGGGCTGCTAAGGAGTGGGCAGGAAGAGAGAGAGCCCGGAGACCCTGTCAGGTGCTAAACAGCAGTTTAGGGGCCTCTTTTCCAGGGGTCTGGGGCAAGGATCTTCAATTTCATAATCAAGCCTCTCCTCCTCCCTTGGGTGACTTTCTCACCTCCCTGGTGAAGCCCCTCGCACCCTCCCAAGCTCTTGTCTCTTTCATCGAGGTGCTCCCAGAGCCCTGCGGTTGGAGTGATTCTCTACAGCACACATGGCACTTCCTCCTCTCAGCCCCAGGCTGCAGCTGGCAGCTGCTTCTCTTACCTCCCCTCCAAGACTGTGGGCTTCCAGGGCTGGGTCTGCTCTCATTCTTCTATGTCCCCAGTACCTAGACAAAGAGCCAACACAGAGCAAGGGAATCAGGAGAAGTCTGTAAAACTGGTTTCAGTCACAGAATTATGACCATTTGGATTTTTTTTTTAAATTGTGTTTACTTACTTGGGAGAGAGCAGGTGGGGGCATCAGCAGAGGGAGGGACAGAGGGAGAAGCCAACTCCTCGTTGACCAGGGAACCCTATAGGGGACTCTATCCCAGGACCCTGGGATCATGAGTTGGGCTGAAGGCAGAGGCTTAACCAACTGAGCCACCTACGCACCCCTGAATCTGATAGTCTCTACATTTCACTCAGTTCTAGAAGAATGTACACATCACTCTTGGAACTAGCCCTGCGCCTTCTGCATGTATCAGAACTACTGGTCTCTGCATGCAAAGACTGAAACCCAACTCATACTGGTTCAGATGAGACCCAGTAAAATACTGGATTAAAATGCGCAAGAATCACCCACATCTGGATTCAGGTGCTTGACCATGGACCTAAGAACCCCTCTATGTTGCTCAGTTCCACTTCCCAGGAACTGGCGTCGCTTTCAAAGGCGCTTCCCCCATGAAGTGACCAGATGACCACCAGGAGCTCTGTCTGCCCTTTGATTCTCCTAGTTCAGCAATTCCGAGCACAGAACATGCATCTCTACAGGTAGCTTCAAAAGCTTTCCCAAGTAGGTCTCTCATTGGCCTGGTGTGAGTCACCTGCTGGTCCCTGACCACAGCTCCACAGGTGCCTAGCGCTGGGAGGAGTCTGGCCAGCCCTGCCCGGACCACATGGACCTTAGACTGAGCCTGGGGAAGGCGGGGCACTTTCCTCCTCGTACTCTTTCCCTGAGAAGGAGATTCGACACTGGTCAGCAACAGCAATTCATACTCACCTGAGAGCCTTCATTAAATAGGGCAAGAATGGAACAAGTCCAGATTGCAAAGAAACATCTAGCAGCCTTCGTGAGATAGCACACTTAAGCAAAACCATCCAAGCTAGTGAACGTCTCAACAAGAGCCAGCTCCCTCTCATTGAAGCTCAACTGGGTGTCACAGACCCTCAGGGCTGTTGGAGATGAAGAAGGCAGGCTAGGGCAGTCCAGAAGGCTTCCTGGAGGAGGAGGTAGGGTTTGAAGGACTGGCAGGCCCAAGAAAAAGGGACGATGTGTTTTCTGGGCTGCTATGCTCAAGTGTCAGGGAAAGCGGTGCTGGTCTCACACGTCGTAGGAGGGCACCCAGCTGTCACAGGACCACGCTAGGGGGACGAGGGGTGGGGAGGGAGGTGGAGGGTAGGAGAGCCTCGCCCTTCCAAAGGGTTAGGCTCCACCCACAGGACCAGAGCCAGCAAGATCAAAATCTAATTTACTCATTAGGCGTGTTTCTTCTGTACAAATCAAATCATGGGCTATTTTTCCACATCGTAAATATTGTTTTAAACTCTTGCTCATAGGCAATTAGATTACAAGCATCGCCTGGTGAGCTATACGCCAGCGCATTTGGCGGGCCTCTGGCTGCTTTGCGAGCAGTTTCCTTTTGAAATGTTTCCCAATGATTTTTAAGGGTCTTTGAAATCTTCTCCCTAGTGATGCGTGAGGGCCCTTGTCTGTGGCCATTAATCTCCATAACAGCCCAAGAGAGACTCAGTCTCATCTGTGTTCATTTCCAAACAGCCCAGCTGAGCTCCACGCCATGCCCCTCCTTATTTCTCCCTGCTGCTCTTCAGCAGTCAGCTACGCCCCCTCCCCACCCCCTGGCAGGGACGTCTCTGTGTTCATTAAAAACCTAGAAAGGACACAGTCTGAGCCCCAGCCCTCCTAGATTTACGTTCCAATGCCAAGTTCTTCACTCATTTTGAGTAAGTTATTCTATCTGTCCTCCATGGGCCTCAGTTTTGACATCTGTAGAATGGGGTTGATTCTTGCCTCACCAGAGGGGCCCCTATTCTCCTCTGCTGGCCTTTCTGGGCCCTCCTGAACTCCCACAGCTGACTAGACTTGTGTTGTTGCTTCTCTTCCAAAACTCCGCCTTCCCTTTCAGATCAGACCCTAGCCCCTTCCTGTGCCCTCTGCCCTGGCTCACATTAGGCCCTGCCCTGGGGTGATAGCCCTCTCCTTGAGACCCACATGACCCCACCGTGATCTGGCAGGGCACCAGGGTCACTTCCTCTAGGAAGTGCTTCGTGACTGCCTTAGCCCTCGGTTTCCTATCTCTTTTGTGGACATCCACCCTATGAGACACACTTTAGTCTCTGATAATAATAACTATAACCACCTTTTACTGAGCACCTACTATATGCCAGGCTCTATGGCAGGGGCTGTAAGTGGTTTTTCTTTCAGTCCTCCCCACAATAATTACACTGTTATTATTCCTATCTTACAGATGAGGAAACTGAGGCTCAGAGAAGTGACATCTCGAGCTCACACAACTCATAATGGCTGAGCCAGAATTTAAAGAAGGATCTTGTATTGACCCTATGCTGTGTCAGGCAAGAGCAGGACATCTTTGAATCCCCACAACAGCCCACGCAGTAAGTAGTGCTATCCCTAGAGGACACACAGGACCAGAGAAGTGGCATCTCCATCCGCAGTTTCTCAGCTGACACGTGGAGTAAGATTCTAAGCCAGAGCTATTGACTCCACAGACCTACTCCTGTTACCCTTCACCCCACCCACACACAGTCCCGAAAGTGTAGCTGTCTTGTCCCCACACTAGGGAACAGCCCCACTTCCCAAGGTATTGGCCCACCTTCCCAGACACAGTGCACCTGCTCGGAGCCATGAGCCTGAGGAGGAAGGTTAAAAGCCCGTACTCAGGACGTCTGGGTGGCTCAGCTGTTGAGCGTCTGCCTTCAGTTCAGGGCATGATCCCAGGGTCCCAGATCAAGTCCCACTTTGGGCTCCCTGCATGGAGCCTGCTCCTCCCTCTGCCTGTGTCTCTGCCTCTCTCTCTCTCTCTGTGTGACTATCATAAATAAATAAAAAACAAACAAACAAACAAAAAACAAAAAAGCCCATACTCATGGTGAAGAGTCCAGAGAGTATGACAAAATGTAAACTCTCTTCCAAGGGGCTATCCATTCCTTCCTTTCTTCCACAACTATTTATGGAGCAGTACCTGGCTCTGCATCCCTCCATGCTTTAGGACAAAGTCACTGCCTCTCTCCCAGCCAAGAGCCTTCTGGGGAAGTTGTGTCTCAGAGGCAGTGGTGGGCGCTGACATCCCAGAAGCTGTGCACCAGTGGCAGGGCTGGAAGCAGAGTCCTGACTTGGGGTTCTCTACCCCCGGAGCTGAATGAAGGAACGTAGACCTGGATTCTCACAATAATATCTGTCCTCAGAAAATGATGCTAGCCCTGCCCTAAAAGGGAGGGTGGATTGGCCTTTTGGGGGTTTCGACAGAGTTGTGAAGGCAATAAAAGACCCCTCCACCCACTATTCCAGGCCTGGTGGGGTTCCTTTTAGTGCCCGAGGGGTCTGATTCTGACCACTCTGTGTATTCCTCCCTGCAGTTGCCTTTACTGATTGGCCTTCATCAAGGGGCACTGTACCAGGCCTCTTCATAAAATTCCCTTTTGTCACTGTTAAGAGGTCTTATTGCTGACATCATCATCTCTCATATCACAGCTCATCCTCATGCCATTGACTTCCAAAAGTCATCTCAGTCCTAACACCAGGAACACTCAAGTTTTTAATATTGTGGATATTATGAAATTTACATCTGATCATATTTCCCTTTTTGCTTTGGTTGCTAAGAAACTCCGTCAATATTCATTTCTCTCAGCAACTGTATAGGACCTTAGGTTACAGGGACTGATTTTCTGTACCTCTTGAATTTTCCCTTAGTCCATTTTCCCTTAGCTTATGTTTTTTTTTTCATGTATTTCTATTAATTCTCTTGGATTAAGTATATTTTAATCCAAACCTCAAATCTAACACTTTCCTGCTGTGTGACCTGAAGAAAGTTAAGTAACCTCTCTGAGCCTCTGCTTCCTGAATGCTAAAGTAAGGAGAGGGACACATATAACTTCATAGCGCTGGTGTCAGGGTTAAATAAGAAATTGAGGGCTAACCATGTGGCACAATGCCTAGAGCCCAGTTACCACTCCTAATTATTAGCTGTTATTACTTTGATTATGGAGACAAATAAAATTAAAGTTACAGTCACTGATTTGGGAATAATTCTTCTATGTTGTCTTTGGTCACAAGCAAAGATCAGGAGCTGAGAGTGGTTAGAATTTAACCCACACTCGAATTACTCAACTGCCTGGCTGGCCTCTGCTCACCCATATGCCTCCACTATGTGTCCCACATATCATCTTTCTGAAGGAACCTAGAGTGCCCTGGAACTGGGTGGAGTTGGGACTGGCTTGGCTCCTTTTCTACAATGTTCTCCAAGATTTGAACCTTCAGTGTTAGTGGCAAGGCAATCTGTTGGGGGAGGTGATCTTAAGAGAACATTATCTAGGGAGCAAGACAGGTCTGTGGAGGAGATGTGGGCGTCCTAGAGCTCCTGGCTCCATTTCTCTCCTATTAGAATAAAAAAAAAAAAAAAACACCAGAGCTGGAAGGTGTTGCTTAGAACACATCTGGTCCAGCCCACCTTAATTTGCCCATGGGGAAATTGAGACCCAGAGAGGGAAAGGGATTGTACTATGGTCACACAGCAATGTCACACAGCCTCCTTGTCTGTTCCATGACCCCAGCCAAGACCATTGTTTTGAAGCCAGACACATCTCCAACTGTCCACCTAATACCTCCAGGTGAAGGTCTGACGGATGCCTCAAATTTAGCACATCTAAAACTGAAATCCTGATTTCTCTCCAAATCCATGCTTACCACCAATTACTAAAATTGAAAATTTGGGCATCATCCTTAGTTATCTATTTCTCTCCCTCTTCTTCTCAGCATTTGTCTCTATCTCTGTCTCTGTCTCTCTCTCCATCCCTCTGTCTCTCTTACTCTCTCCCTCTACCTCACCCTTCCCCCCCACCCCCACTACCATATTTGGTCTATCACAAAATTCCATCATCCAGATTTTCACTACTTGTCACCCCCTGGATCAGACAACCATCTTCCCTTGCCTGGGTGGTCTCTTTACTGGTCCTCATGCTTTTGCCCTAGGCCCCTAAGTCTATTCTCATCATGGGAGCCTGAATGGAAACATAAAGTAGACTTCCAGTGGCTTCCAATTTTGCTCAGAGTAATAACAAAGTCCTCTCTGCGACCTACAGGCCTTCCATGATTTGTTTCCCCCATCTCCCACCTCTCTGACCTCATCTTTACCCTTCTCCCCTTTACGTACTCCACTGAAGACAAATCTGCCCTTCTTGATGTCACCCTACTCACCCCAGGGCTTTTGCACCAAACATTCTTCCCTTAATATCCACATAGCTAGTTTTCTCAACTCCTCTCAGTCTTTATTCAAAATTCATCTTCTCCCTCATATATATAGTCATATGATTTTCAATAAAGGTCCCAAGGCAACTCAATAGGTTAAGAACAGTCTTTTCAACAAATGATACCAGAAAGGTCAGACATCCACCTGCAAAAGAATGGAGTTAGACCCTTACCTAACACCATTTACCAAAATTAACTCAAAATTAATCAAAGACCTAAGCATAATAACTAAAACTATAAAACTCATAGAATAAAACATAGGAGAATAGCTTCATGATATTAGATGTAGTGATGATCTCTTGGATATGACAACAAAGGCATAGGTAACCAATGGAAAAATAGATAAACTGGACTTAAAATGAAAACTTTTGTTCATGAAAGAACACTACTGGAAGAATGAAAAGCAGCCACGGAATGGGAGAAAATATTTGCAAATCACTGTATCTCATAAGGGATTAATATCCTGCATTTATAAAGAACTTCTAAAACTCAGCAACAAAATAGCAAGCTACTCAACTAAAAAATGGGTAAAGGGCTTGAATAGACAATTCTCCAAAGATATATCAATGGCCAGTGAGCACATGAAAAGATGATCAATATCACTAAACATTAGAGAAATGCAAATCAAAACTACTCTTCACTACAAAACCTACTCCTTACTCATTAGGATGGCATGTATGTATGTGTATGTATGTGTATTATATATAATGAAAAATAAGTGTTGATGAGGATGTGGAGAAATTGTAACTTTTGTGCATTTGCTGGTGGGAATGCAAAATGATACAGCTGCTGTGGAAAACAGTATGGCAGTTTCTCAAAAAATTAAACATAGAATCACCATATGATCCAGCAATTCCACCTCTGGGCATATACACAAAAGAATGAAAAGCAGTGACCATAGTATACCCATGTTCATAGCAGCATTATTCTCAATAGCCAAAGATGGAAACAACTGTCAGATGAATAGACAAAGAAAATGTGGTACAAAGAAAGAAAAAGAAAGAAAAAAAGAAAGAAAGAAGAAAGAAAGAAAGAAAGAAAGAAAGAAAGAAAGAAAGAAAGAAGGAAGGAAGAAAGAGAAAGGAAGAAAGAAAGAAAGAAAGAAAGAAAGAAGAAGAAAGAAAGAAAGAAGAAAGAAAGAAAGAAAGAAGAAAGAAAGAAAGAAAGAAGAAAGAAAGAAAGAAAGAGAAAAAGGAAAAGAAATGTGGTGTATCCATACAATGGAATATGGAGAGTTAGTGTTCAATGGGTAGAGAGTTTCAATATGACATGATGAAGTTCTGGAGATGGATGGTGGTGATGGTCGCACAACAATATGAAGGTACCAAATGCCACTGAACTGTACACTGAAAAATGGTTAAAACGGTAAATTTTATGTTAGGTATGTTTTACCCCAATAAAAACAAATAAATTTTAAAAATTTATGCCACTCTCTAAAATTCTTACTCTCTTCTCACAAGATGATTCATATCTCTTTTCCTTGCTTTATTTTTTCTTCTTAGTGCTTATGACTATTTAATACATTACTATATCTTACTTTTTTGTTGTTTATTGCTTCCTCCCTCCCATGGGAAAAAATGCTAGAATATAAGCTCCATATGGGTAGAGATTTTTGTCTGTTTGCCAATGCATCTCCAGCACCAAGATGGGTTTTGGCACCTATATAAACATTTGTTGAATGAATGTAAGTCACCAAGGGGTGTTGGGGGCCAAGAAGAAGATGCCTCAGGTCATCTCAAGCAAATTCACAGTTCCCTAGATGGACTCTGACCCTAGAAAGGGGCCAAGACCCTGGAGGCGTTTCCAGGCTTCCGCTTCCCTTAGCGCCCAGGGAGCTGCTCTAGTAGGTTATTAGTGTGGCTGCTGGAAGGGCAAGGAGTTCATGGGAAAGAACTTCATCAGATCCATAAAAGAAACCAGGAAGGATCCCCCTCCTTCTGCAAACACTGCCCAGTCTCCTGAGGGAAGTGGCTGATAGGAGTGTGCCCAGCAAGGGCAACTGACAGGCCAAGCTTTGGGCCAATAAGACAGCTACAAGCACTTAATGGGCACCCACTGTTGTCCAGCTCTTTGCTGAAGTTATGTAACCCCCAGGAGAATTGTTCAGCTTTTAAGAATTGTACCTGAGGATGGACACACACACACACACACACACACACCCATGCACACACCCTAGTAGGTAATGTAGGTGAGAACTGAGTGTTGTACAATATAGGTTGTGCAGCCTGACACTTCCCTCTCTCATGAGTTCTTTTTTTTTTTTAAGATTTTATTTATTTATTTATGAGAGACAGAGAGAGGCAGAGAACACAGGCAGAGGGAGAAGCAGGCTCCCTGTAGGGGAGCCTGAGGTGGGACTGTATCCCAGGACCCCAGGATCATGACCTGAGCCAAAGACAGCTGCTTAACCACTGAGCAACCCACGGTCCCTCCCATGAGTTCTTATCACTTTTAAGACAGCCAGAAATTTCCTGCTCCTGTCCCTGCCCCACCTAGTCACACCTGATCCCAGGTAAGTATATTATGCTGGCCATTTATGTCTTAATGTGAAGTTAACTTAAATGTTCCTTCTCCCCCAAGGGATTTCATATCTACTATTTAACTTTTCAGTGAAATTTCTTATATCCTAAGCAGTGAATATGAGGCTTCAAGTGTGGTGTGGTCAGGGGAAGAACTGTATGTGGAGAGCTTCCCCAGGGCCTGAAAATGGGACCCTGGGGGAGCTCTGTGTCTGGTATAGTCCTGAGGGCCTTCAGGGAAGAGATGATCACCATGAACTGGAGGGGGTGTGCAAAGAGGGAGTTCCTGTCCCAGAACAAGCTGGATGAGACCCCAGGATATGGGGGAGGGGTGGAGAGGAGATCATGAACTCAGCTGGCTAAAGCCAAGATACAAAGGGAAGAGGACATGTTTTCCTTCTGATGGTCCAGGATTCATGCCTGATTGATGGACATTCATGAGCCCCCTTATGCCAGGTCCTAACCTAAGTACTGTGGCCACTACCAGTGCATCAAATATTGTCCCCATCCTGGCAGAGTCTACTGCCCAGGCATGGAGGCTATTACATAAAAGAGAGGCTTGAGGGGGCTATGGGAGCCCAAAGAAGGAGCTCCTTGCTCATCCTCCAGGCTCAGGAATGACTTCTAGAAGGGGACACCATCCAGGCTGGGTCCTGAAAGTATAATGACAATTTTGCAAGTGTTGAGGAAAGGGATAAGAATCCTAGCCTGGGGGATGGCACGTCCAGAGGCTTCACAAGCACTTCAAGAGGAGTGAAAGCTTGGTGGCTGGCTGTCTGGCAGCTAGGAACGAAAGAATGCTGGGATCAAGGAGGTCAGGGGGGCCTACATCCTGGGGGACATTGGGTGTCATGTTGAAGATTTGGGCTTTCTCCTTGAGTCTAGAGTTTTGAGCTGGGGTGCATTAAGGTCAGATTTGGGACTTAGAAGAATTTTCCTACTGCCCCATGGAGACTGAATGGAGGGGGGATGGGGCTGGAGCTTATGGAATCAGTTGGGAGTCACTGAGTAATCCAGAGAATAAGTGAGGGTGGCACAGAACTTGGAGATTAGCCAAGGAGAACTTAGCTGTGAGGAAGTGAAGGTGAGGGACTGTCAAGGACGAGCCTAAGGTTGAGGCTTGGGTAGCTGGGTGAGCAGGAACTCCAGTCTCTGCATTTGATGTGGGAAGAAATGATGCCAACACTTGTGAAGTGCTGAAGTGAGATGTCTGTTGGACATTCAGGTGGAGACCTATGAAGTTCTGAAGCTCAGAGGGGAGTCTGAGCTTGAAAAACAGACACCTACACACAGAGGCTAATAAGATCGCAGAGATGTGATCACCCAGAGAAGGTGGAGCAATGAGAAGAAAGCTCAGGGAGCAGCCCCAAAGAACCCCAGCATTCAAGGTTGGGTAGAGATACACACCCCAAAGTTGATGAAGAAAAAGCTGCCAGAAACACCAGTTCTGGGAGTGAGAGTTTGCACAGCCACCTGCAGGGTTGGTCATTCAGTCATTCGACAAATGTGTGTCTTGTGATTGGAAGGGGTGATATGGAAGAGAAGGGCTGAGAATTATTTCCCTACTTAGGGAGCTTGGTCACCCATGGAGCCTCCCTTGGTCAGAGCTCACTCCAAACCCAGCAGGAATGGAGTCCTTACAGTCTTTCTGTCCTTGCTTTCCAGTCCATTTATTCCATCTGCGTGGAGAGGCAGCACATGTTCTAGAGTGAGACTGCATGGGCCTGAATCTCATCTCAGCCCCTTATAAGCTCTGTGACCTTTGGCAATTTACTTGACTTCTCGGAGTCCTAATAATCCCATCTGTGAAATGAGAACAGCAACTACCTCTTAGAATTGTTTAGAAAATCATGGATTATGTGTAAAATGCATCTGAGAAAGCACCTGGTTTCACTTCTATTATTAATTTTTTTAAATAAGCATCCACTAAGTTTTCTGTTTCCAGACACATGGCCAAGCCTGGGAATACAAAGATGAATACTGCAGAATTGTTTGTCTCAAGAAACTAACAGTCCAATGAAGGAAACATCAAATAACAGACATGGCTGCCATGAGGTTAGCACCCTGGGGCTGAAATTTGGAGCGGAGGTAGAAGGGCCCTCAACTCACTCCAGCTCTGCTCTTGCTTACTATGTAACCATGAGCAATAACTTAGCCTTTCTGAGCTCCAGATTCATTTGTACCTCCCAGGTGCTATCCACTGCGAGGAGATTCACAGGAAGGAGAGATGGTTAAAGTATCCAAAAATGAGGATATTTTTTTCCACAATTTCTGGGAACTTTGAGGAGAAGCTGAAATGGAGGTGGGAGGTAACCTAAACAATTGCAAAGACAGAAATGAAGCCAGCAAGAGAACAAGCCAGGGATCATTGCCCTCTGGCTCCCACGGCCTCCGTCCCCAACTCTATCGACATAAAGGGGAGCTGTTGAGGACTTCCCAAACCAAAAGGGAAAACAAGAACATTCTTGAGATTAGCTGAGGCAAACAAGAGCCAGGAGAGCCTCACGTTCCCATGGACCCTGCCTGGGCTGTCCTCAGGAGAGGGGCTGGGCAGCAGCAGGTGAAAGAAGACTGGGGGTACTGCAGAGGCCACACCTGTGAGACGATATGTCTGGCACCCGTTCTGGCCCCAGGGGCCACTCTTTGGGCTTCTGCTCTGTTCCCACAACCCAGTGCTTCATGCTCCACTGAGCTCAGCAAACACTTAGTGTAGCTAGACTCCCTCACCCACAAACACCTGCCAAGGCCTACCTGGAACCAGAGCCTGCATCAGGCTTGGGGAGACCAGAAGCCACAGCCTTGGAGTTCCCTGAAGAGTCCCTGTGTCCTTGTGAAGTAGGGTAGGAAGGACCAACAGTGTGCCTGTGCTGACAAGGGTTCAAGGACCCATGGTCAGAAGGATCCCTGAGACTTGAGTCTCAGCAGGAGGGGAGGCACAGAGCAAACCCCTGGAACCCACATAATCAGATGGTTGTTTGTGGAGATGGATAGTCAGGGGCCCACTGCTGACCTTCAGGTCTCTAAAGACTCGGCCAGGGCAGTCCCAGCAACTGTCATCTCTGGCCATTTCTTCCCACCTGCCTGGGTGATAGAAAGAGAGCTGAAGTGGAAGGTTTTGACCCAGGCTCCTTTCACCTGTTCATTAATTCCATCAGTGCCCCAACCCAGTGGAAATGTCAGAACTGTCATATTTCTTCCCCTTAAAGGTTAAAGGGAGGCTTCTCAGAAGGCTTCTCCTTCTCAGGAGGCTATATCTGAAAAGAGGACAGACCTTTCTCCAGGGGCTATCTTAGAAGGAAAGGCCAGAAGATCCCAAGGCCTAGGGATATTCCCACGTTTTCCTTATAACTTCAGGCTTGTATCTCTTATCTTCTTCTCTTCCCTTTCCTGCACACCTGGACACTATCTACTTATTCTTTTAAGGTGGGATGAACACCTCAGCATCCCAGGAGGGAGATTGAGGAGCAAACCTGCTCTTGAATCACTGGACAGGGGACAGACAACAGACCAAGGGGTAGGCCAGGGCACTTGTAGTGTAGCAAGGAAGTAACAGAGAAACCAAAGGTATATGTCTCCGTCTTGGATGTGGTGAAACCATCAGCAAATGAACTAATAGACATTCACCTTTGCCTCTTGTGGGCAGGTAGCCAGGCCTTAGGCTTTTGAGCACTGGACTTCCTCTCCCATGGGGATTTTAGAGTTGTGTGGTTGGAAAAATAAAGAGAGAGAAGTTGCCTGGAGTCAGCATCAAATGAGCTTTGTTTCTAAAGGTCCTCCATTTATAGAGACACAGAGGGGAAGAGTCCCTCTGTGTTAAGGGACACAGAGGAGGGGAAGATGAGCAAAAGGAGGAGGGAAGGAAGAGGACTGGAAGTGAGAGGGGAAGAGGGGACGAGAGGAAAGACCCTGAGACTGAGAGGTCAGAGTTTTATGGGCAAGAGGACTCACATCCACTAATGCATAAATCCCTGAAAGTGACAAGCCATGGGGTGGCCATAGAGTGGCCCAGACATTGAGTTCTAAGTCCTATGTCCTTTCCAATCACAGAGAAGGTCTCTGTGGCCAAGCTTGCTATGAAGGGATGGGAGGCTGTTGACAGAGTTAGCAGAGCTGCTGCCTTTGAACAGACCTAGCAGGTCTCCCCAGAGGTGTTCTGAGCAGCTGCCATGGGGACTGCAGTCAAGAGGCCTTGCTGATGTGAGCATCTAGGGCTATCAGAGCCCTGGGATCCTGCTGCTCTCAGAGAAGAAAGAAGGAGTCTCAACTCCCAAAAAGTGACCTCTCTTGGGACTCAAGTTGGTAGATCAATTCACAGCTGTTTAATACTTAATGGTTACTGGGTTGCTATTCTGTGCAATTTCTATCTACTTGATATTTAATATAACATAGAACAATGAATACAATATATAATAACAAATTAATTAAAAATAATAACATAAATAGCCTGTAGAGATTATATCGAGATGTCACATTGAATACATGTGTCTGCTTGTCCCTCCAGAAATCCTTAGAAATGATACACATATCAAGATAAAAAGTTTCTGTACAGCAAAAGAAATAGTCGACAAAACCCAAAGGCAACCTACAGAATGGGAGAAGCTATTTTGCAAATGTCTTATCAGATAAAGGGTTAAGATCCAAAATCTATAAAGAATTTATCAAACTGAACATGCAAAAAATAAATAATCCAATCAAGAAATGGGCAGAAGACGTAAATAGACATTTCTCCAAAGAAGACCTACAAATGGCCAACAGATACGTGAAAAAATGTTCCACATCACTCGGCATCAGGGAGATACAAATCAAAACCACAATGAGATGCCACCTCACACTGGTCAGAATGGTTAAAATTAATAACTCAGGAAACAAAAGACGTTAGCAAGAATGCAGAGAAAGGGGAACCCTCTCGCTCTGCTGGTGGGAATGCAAACTGGTGCAGCCACTCTGGAAAACAGAATGGAAGTTCCTCAAAAAGTTAAAAATAGAACTACCCTCCCAACCCATCAATTGTGCTACTAGGTATTTGTCCCAAAGGATACGAACATAGTGTTCAAAGGGACACATGCACCCCCATGTTTCTAGCAGCAATGTCCACAATAGCCAAAATATGGGAAGAGCCCAGATGTTCATTGACAGATGAATGGATAAAGATGTGTGTATACAATGGAATATTACTCAGCCATCAAAAAGAATGAAATCTTGCCATTTGCAATGACGTGGATGGAACTAGAGGGTATTATGCTAAGTGAAATGTCAGAGAAAAACAAATACCATGTGATTTCACTCATAGTGGAATTTAAGAAACAAAACAGATAAACCTAGAGGAAGGAAAAGAAAAATAAAATAAGATAAAAATTGAGAGGGAGGCAAACCATAAGAGATGCTGATCTCTAGGAAACAAACTGAGAGCTGCTAGAGTGGAGTGGGTGAGGGGAGGGAGGATAGGGTTACTGGGTAATGGGCATTAAGGACACCACATGATGTAATGAGCACTGAGTATTATATGCAACTGATGTATCACTAAACTCTACCTCTGAAACTAATTTTAAAAATGATACACACACACACACACACACACACACATCAGACTAATGGAAAACAAAAAGTGATTCTAGTTATGACCAGAAAATAAGTAGTATTATTGAAAGGGAAAACACAGATAAGATTGGACCAATGATAGTAATGCCAATCAATCAAAGACCTGCAACTGAGGCCACTATGAAATATGGTGCAACTTCCAGAGTGCTCCACATTCACAGGTTGCTGGGACAAGTGGTGGAAAAAAGTGACTATCAGAATCGTGTTTAGGGCATAGCATTTGGAGAAGACAAGTGAGAGATCCCTTCCCTGGACCTCGAGCAGGGCATCAGGCAGAAGAAGCATCAGCCTGTAAGCTGAAGCCAGGAGCTTAAACAACATAAAAAGATGAGTCCATTTTCCTGTCTGATTCCTGTCTGTATTGCATGCCATTTTTATACACCTCTCTCCCTCATACCCACTCTTATCCCTCCCTCCAAAAAAGAAATTACTAGAAAGCAGACTGATGAGCATATGGTAAGTACAAACAGCACCTATCAGTAGATAGGGAATCTCAAAACAGAAAAGTATACACCGAAGAATCACCAATATAGGAAAGGAAGGCACCAGACTCAACAAACAGAACATCTGAGGAAACAGAATTAACAGATAATCTGAAGCAGCTTTAAAAATATATTAATGTCCTCAGAAGGATTAAAGAGGATACCATAACCATGAAATAAATAAACAAAGAAGCTGCCATTTTTTTCAAGAGTGGTAAAGGTATTGGAAATGAAAGATATGATTGTCAGAACTTAAAAAACTCAATTAAATACACTAAATCTACAAAAGGCAAAGCTGAGGAGAAAATTAGTGTGTAAAAGATTGTTCTAATTTCACAATTTAGGACAGAAGTATAAATGACCAGAAAGTACAAAAAGAGTAATTAATGGTTAATTATTATAGCTAATACACTGTACTACATATTGGAAAGTTGTGAAGGGAGATTTAAAAGTTCTCATCACAAGAAAAAAAATTTTGTCACACTCTATGGTGACAGATGTTAAGTAGACTTACTGTGGTGATCATTCTGTAGTGTATACAAATACTGAATCATTAGGTCATACACCTGAAAAAAATATAATGTTATATATGAATTATACCTCAATTTAAAAAATAATAATTAAGAGATATGTGTAGATTCCAATATTTAATAGGAATTGTAGAAGAGAACAGAGGCGGAAAAGGGCCTAAAGGAATTATGCAGAAGGCTGAAGAAATAGCATCCTTCCAAGGAGGCAAGCCAACACAGATGCAGGCTCATTCTCTGGAACCCATCCCTGGAGACACCCCAGAAGTCAAAGGGAGGGTGGTTAGACTTCCAAGCTGATTTATAAACTTGGAGATGACTGCACAACTCCAAGGCCACATAAGGGAGTTCTATCATGGTGTGTGTGTGTGTGTGTGTGTGTGTGTGTGTGTATGTGTGTGTGTGTGTGTCAGAGAAGGAAGAAGGAAGACAGGAAATGGCAGCTCAGAGCATAAAAGGACCCAGCACCATGAATGAGAGACAAGGTCGGGGAGAGATTTGACTGTCATCTTCTCCTCACTAACATACACACATTGCTCTGGGTATAGCAATGGCTTTCCCTTGACTTCTGTGAGGCAGAAAGACAGCAACCAGGTAATATCAGATGGCTTTCAAGTCCCATTGGGATGTGGAGTAGTTAACAGCAAGTGAAGAGATACTGGCTGACTTCTGCACCCTCCCGTCCTCTCACCACCACCCTTGCCAGCCCAGTGGCCAGCCAGCTATGGTTAAGGAGGTCAGGTCCTAGCAGATCAGCAGTGCCAGAGTAACTCCAAACTTCTCTCGCTTTGAGACACACCCACCACATCTCCCTGTTTTGCAAACACTTTAGGAGGAGGGACAGAAGACTCTCTCCTCAGTTATTATCTCCTCACATCACCAGAGTAGGCAACTGAATCCCCCAGGGATCCCTAGGACAAATACAGAGAAACCTTAGGAGTGTGACCACTATAAGGGAAAGGCAGACTGAACAATCTCTACCTGGTGAAACAAAACCCATGGGCAAATAACTTAAAATAAGCATGTTAAATTTCCTCTAAGACACATAGAGGATACTGGAAAACAAAAAGCAAGAACCAGATGCCACAGAAGAGAAATCCTAGATACAACACATATAATAATTGGAATCACGGACCCAGTGGACAAGTGGAGTAGCAGACTGGTTACAGCTGAAGAAAGAATCTGCACATTCAATGATCAGGTCGATGAGCTCTCCCAAATGGCATCATGAAGGGATTGGCAAATACGAAAGAAAATTCAGAGATAATAAGGGTAAGAAGAATAATTGTCAACTGCAGAACAAGTGAGCTCCCAGAAATAGAGAAAAAAAAAGGAAGAAATACTTGAAGAAAGAATGGCTGATAATTTCACAGAATTAGAGAAAGATAAGACCTCAGATGGAAAGGACCCGTAAAAACAGCGTAAACAAGAAAAAAAATCTCTTCACAATAGTGAGAATAAAGGCCATAAAAGACAAGGGAAATGTTAAAGTCACCAAAAATCAAAAATAATTCACCTACAGAGACATAAGTATCGGGGCACCTGGGTGGTTCAATCAGTTAGGTGACTGTCTCTTGGTTTCAGCTCAGGTCATGATCTCAGGGTTGTGAGATCAAGGCCCTCATGGGGATCCCCACTCAGTGGGGAGTCTGTTTGGGATTCTCTCTCTCTCCTACCCCTTCTGCCCCTCTGCCTATATTCTCACTCTTTCTTTGTTTTAAATAAATAAATAAATAAATAAATAAATAAATAAATAAATAAATAAATAAATAAAATCAATCTTAAAAAAGAAAGAAAGAGGCACCAAATTGCCATGAGTCTTCTCAACAACAATACTGCATGCATAAAGATAGAGACTGCTACTTTTGAAGTGCTGAAATAAAAGAACTTGGATCCAGAATACTAGATCCAGCAAAAGTATCATTGAAACATTAAGGGTGAAATAAAGACCCTTTCAGTCATATGAGACCCATATGCTTTATTGCACACAAGCCCCTACAAGAAACAACTCCTGGAAGACACACTCAGAGAAACAGATACCAGAAGATTCTATGAAACATGGATAGAGTTGTCAGATATAGGGATGGGGCAGGGGAGGGGAGGGACCAGCAACAACAATAACACATCTGGTTAAATATGGATTTCAGATTAACAATGAATGCTTTTTGGTATAAGTATGTCCTATACGATATTCAAGTTTGCCTGGACATCCTATATTTCATCTGGCAACCCTAGCTAAAGGATATAAGGATGGGTAAATAAATGAATCAAGTTAATTATAGTCTAAATAAGAAAAACACTGATGAAACAAAAGGGATATATGTGAAACTCCAGAACTAAAATTCTAGATAACATATATGATGGAAGTAGAGGCAGAAAGCCAGAGGAAGTAAGAGAAGGCAAAGGAAATTGTCATATCCAGGAGAAAAATGTAGAAAGATGTAGAAGAAAGTGACAATAAGAACAGTTGGTAAGTTAGAGGCAACCACATGAGAATAAATACAAGGCACACAACTTTCATATCAGTAGACAAAAATTTGACCTATCTAATGGAATTCAGGAAAGGAGAAAACAAAAATAATACAAAAGGATACTAAATAAAAACAAGAAATAAAAAGCTTTAAATAAGTCCCAATATAATAGTAATTACAGTAAGCCTGGTACTCAGATTATATTTACCAATCAAAAAGCAAACCATCAGAATGGGGCTTTTAAAAAAATTAAATAATATATTGCCCAGAAAGAAACATCTCAAACAGAAGAATATAGACTGTTTAAAAATTAAAGGATTGAAGAAGATGCTACAGGAAAATATGAATCAAAAGAAAACCAGAGTGGTAATTTTAATGAGATTAAATAGATTTTTAAGGCAAAAAAAAATTCATAAAGAGACAAAAAAAACCATCATGCCCTAGTAAAAGGACTACTATAGATATAAGACATAAAGATTATATACATACATGTAGCTAAAGATACACACTCAAAATACATGAAGTAACAGCCAATAAACTAGAGAAAATAATTAAGTCAACAATTTTAGTTGGAGATTTTGACACACCCTTCTCAGAGACTGATTTATCAAGAGAAAAAAATATTAGTACAACTAAGGTTAAAATTTACAGTTGAAAATTATGAAATACTTTTATCTGAATTATACTACATGTAAGACTCACACAGGACAGCTAAAATGGTACTTAGAGAAAAATATACAGCTTTAAATACATTTATCAGATTACAGATAAAATAGGCATGTCAATTAAGAAGTATGGGGAATAGCAACACACAAAATAATGTATCTCCAAAGAAAAATAAGAAAGATGAAAAAATATAAGAAAAAAATAAGAGCAGAAGTTGATTAATAGAGAAAAATCAAAGCAATAGAAAATATTAAAGGTTTAATAGAACATATTAAAGCAATAGAAAATATCAAAATATTAAAGACATTAATAAAACTTACAAAAGGGAAACAGAAAATTATAGGCAAAATGCAGGATGGAAAAGAAGAAATAATCTCAGTTGTAACTGAGATTAAAATAATTACTTAAATTATAAAAAAGTCCATACAACAATAAGAGATAAAGCTTTGGAAAAAATCTACAGTGCCAAATGTGGTAAAAGACAAACTGGAAATAAAATAACCATTAAAGAAATAGAAATTATATATAATGAAAGACTACTCTTGTTGCTACTGCCCTCTTTAACTACCAAGAAAAATCTGAGGCTTAGATAGCTTTAAGGAGAGGCCAACACAATTAAGAGATTGTTAAAGTCTGTATTATACAAGCTGTTCTAGGAAATAGAAAGAAGAAGGCTATCCAACTCATTTTGCAAGGCTGGAATCATTTATCCATGATTCCAAAGCCAGATAAGGACCTTATAAGGAAAGAAAACAAGACCCTTAATAATAGCTAGTTATCTGAATCCAAAAGTGTACTTACAAGTATGGGTTATATTGAAGTTAAATCTTTGAAATTACTGTACTCACATATTAATGAACTAAAAAATAAAATTATACAAGGGTGTCACTAAGTATGAAAAACACAGACTAATTATTTCTGATAAAAGTCTAACTACTTAAAAAACAAAAGGTCCCAGAAGAGTAGGAAATGCTGGAACTTCCTTATCTTGACAACTATAGATTAAAACATGGTGTAAACATACTCCATGGAAACATTTAGACGTGTTCTCTCTAATATCAGCAACCAATTAAAGATGCCCACTATCACTGCTTTAACTAGGTTCATTCAACCTAGTACTAGCAGCCCCAGCCTGCGGGGTAAAACAAGAAAAAGAAATGAAGGGTACTAGATAGGCAGGGAAGAAACAACACTCTCATTATTTGCATATAATTTGATTACCTACATAGAAAATGCAACCAAATCAAGCAAACAATAGAAATAATGAGAATTTAGCCAGGTTGCCAGAGACAAGATCAATTTCCAAAAATCAATATATTCTCCATGGCAGCAAAAACCCAAGCTATAGCAGAAAACAAGATGCCATTCAGAGTAGCAGCAGAAAGAACACAGTATCCAGGAATTATCCTGGCAAACAATATAGCACCAAAGATGCCCTAGACAAGGTAAATAGGCCAATGGCAGGTCAGGAGTAGATATTTGCAAGAATTAACATCAGAACTTTAAACAAACTCTCACAAATCAAGCAGTTCAAACCAGAACAACTAACAATTTTATGAAAAGATACTTAGCTTCATTAGTAATTAGAAAAAGAGCAAACAAGACACAAGGGAGCCATTAGAGTAGAGAGATTATAAAATCAAATAATAACAAATGACAGCAATGGTGAACACAAGGGAAGAAGCTCTGTTTCCACACCAGTGGGTATGTAGAGTGGTATAGTAATGCTGGAGAGCAATCTGGAAGCAATTAGTGAAATGCAGAATGCATATTCTCTACAACCTATCAGTTCCATTCCTGATACTGCTCTGGAGAAACTAGTGCACAGCCCCATAAAGAAACATATATAGAGGGATGCCTGGGTCGCTCAGCAGTTGAGTGTCTTGCCTTTGGCTCAGGGCATGTTCTTGGGGTCCGGGATTGAGTCCCATATCGGGCTCCCTGCATGGAGCCTGCTTCTCCCTCTGCCTGTCTCTGACTCTCTCTCTCTCTCTCTTTCTCTCTCTCTCTCTCTCTCTCACTGTCATGAATAAATAAATAAAATCTTAAAAAAAAAGAACAAAACATATATAGGGCTGTTTATCACAGCATCATTTCTCACAGCAGAGAGTGGGGGCAACCTAGAACTTAGTTACTAAGAAGATAGATTAATAAATGGTAGTGGCACACACAATGCAGATAGCAAAAGGCATCATGTTGAGATACATATAGTTACATGGACAGTGTTTGGAAACATTGTGTTGAGTGACCAAAAAAAAAAAAAAAAAAAAAGAAAGAAAGGAATAGAAAGAGGTCTCACCATGTCATTCATGTAAATTTAAAAACATACAACTGCTAAATATTTCAGAGGCAGGTCCTTCAAAAAGCCCTAGACAAGAAGAACCAACAGAATCAATAGACAAATATTAAAACTAAAAGAGAGTTTGTCAAGTTGTTGGGTATAATATCAAGTTACAAAATTCAGCAGCATTCTCAAAATGAGAAATAACTAGAAAATGTAACCCAAAAAAATGTCACTCAGGATTGCAACAAAAACCATCATCTAAGAATTATCTTGGCAAAGAATGTCCAGTACCACTATTGAAGGGCATAAAGAATTGTTGAATAGACATCCTACACTTTTAGATGGCAACATCTATTATTATAAAGATATCGCTGCTGCTCCAAAAAAAATCTCATATGCCATGTGATCACAATTTTTATTCCAAGAGGATTTTTTAAGCTTAGTAAACTAACTTGGAAATACATAGGGAGTGATAAAAGACTAGAAATAGTTAAACTATTTTGAAATTGCTCGACTAGCTATTAAGACATACTACACAAAGCCATAACAATAACAATGGTCTGTTGCTGGTACAAGGACAGGCAAACGGACAATGGTTACAGATGAAAGAGCTCAGAGAACTGCCCTTGTGTATATGAGAATTTGATAAGATAAAGGTGACATCACGAATGAACGTGGAAAAGATGGCCTCTTTAGAAGATCATCTTGGGGAAAATGGCTCACCTTAGAGAACATTTTAAACTGTATCCATACCTGCTGTAATGCATGGCAATGGAATTCAGATAGATTGAAACCTTAAGACCATAATGTAAACTATAAAGTTGGCAGTAGATAATAAACCTCTATATTCTAGAGGTGGGAAAGGACTTCTTTTTTTTTTTTGGGGGGGGGGGGGGAAAGGACTTCTTAAATAAAATCCCAGAACCACAAATCACAAGCAATAAATAAATTAGGAAATAAATAAAAATGAATTTGATTAAATAAAATCTAAGGATTTTTCTTGACTGACAGACAACACAAACAAAACTATAGGCAGAAGAGTGGAAGAATATATTTGCAATGTATTAAATTGACAGCAGTCTAATTTCTAGTATAAGAGGAACTCCTAAAAAATCAACAACCAATTAGATGTGAAGAAACCCAACAGGAAAATATATGGGGAAAATGATAAGAACAGCAATCAAGAAGAGAAAACTGTAATCACTAAAAAGTTTAATTAGAGAAATGCAGATTAAAACAAGAGATTCTTATATTCTTATTAGATGAACCAAAATTAGAAAACTCAATAATGCCAACATTGGCAAAAATGTTAGGATACAGTGACTTCTGTTAACTGGTGATGGGAGTATCCAGTAGTATACACACATTTGGAGGATAAATCTGAAAGTAATTAAACTAAGATAGTATACACCCCATGATTCAGAAATTGGACTCTTGGATACATATTTCAAGAAAATCCCACATAAGTCCACAAGGGGACATTGTGAGGATGTTCATCATTATGGTGTTGGAGGTGGAGAGGGGGTGGAGAGGCCACCTAGCTGCCCATTACAGAGGGATGGGCACTTGCTATGCAGCAAATAAAGCAATAGTACTGTTACCACATCCAAGGACTGTGTGTTCACATAGCAACATGGACAGGTCTTTAAAAATGAGGGCTCAATGAAAAACATAAGACTTATAAGCTCTGTAGTGAAGTGCCATTTGTGTAAATTGAAAAAGTCTTCACAGATAAATAACCCTACACATTTTATAAGTGCACATACAAATGTCCAAAGATGAGGAGAAAGGGGGTTGGGGTAGTTGAGGAAGGGGGTTGGAGTAGTTGAGGGAACAAAATGGAATAAATAAGATAAGAAAGGGGCTCTAAATAGATAAATATAACAGTGTTCATGAACTGAGGAGTTTAATAAACTCAACCCTCCATACCAGAGGTCTAGAAAAAAGAAAAAGAAAGGGGTGCCTGGGTGGCTCAGTCAGTTAAGGGTCCGACTCTTGATTTCAGCTCAGGTCATGATCTCAGGGTCATGGAATCAAGTCCTTGATTCCATCAAGGAATTCACTTCTGAATCACTTCAGACTCTATGCTAAGTGTCAAATCTGCTTGTTCCTCTCCTGCTCCTCACCCTGTTTGCTTGCTCACTCTCACACTCTCTCCCTCTCTCTCTCTCAAATAAATAAAATCTTTTTTAAAAAGAAAGGAAAGGCAGGGAGGGAGGCAGGGAGAGAGGGAGGAAGGAAGGAAGGAAGGAAGGAAGGAAGGAAGGAAGGAAGGAAGGAAGGAAGGAGAAATATATACATAAACAAAAACCCTACATAGGGCAAAGGTATACACCAAAAGAATTAGAAAGGATACCGCTGGAGAGGGAGGGGGAATGGAAGTATAGATTAATGATAAGAGAGAAAAGAAATGGTGAAATTAAACCTGAGAAGTTATACACAGACTAGTGAATGGGTAATGAATTGAGAATAATAAAATCAACTCTGCACCAGAAGCTCAAAAAAAAGGAAAAAATAAACAGAAGACAATTTCCCAAAGTTGTTGTCTCCAAAATTCAAAAGATGAGCCAAATACTAAGTCAGCTGGAAATAAACTCTATGATAGATTATAAATAAATGGTAAATAACTCATACCTCAGTCTTACAAAGGATTCTTCTTATTCCTAGATATTTCAGAGAGGAGAAAAATAGATATATAGGGCAATAAGAATCATAAATAGACACTTCTCTGAGCAACATTAAATGCAAGAAAATAATGGAGATATAACTATTGTTTTGAGGGTTAAAATCAAATAAAATATTTTGAACCTAAAGTTTTATACCCAGCCAAAAAATCATTTCAATAGGAAAACAGACTAAAGTCACCTTCAGATATTCAAGAATTCAGAAAACATCCCATCTACAGCCTTTCTCTAAATGATGGCCTGAAGATGGACTCCAGATCAAAAGGTAGGTGTGGCTATTCCAAATATGAATGGAATAATATCTTTACATATTGATAATAAAAATTTGGTGGCAAACATAGAATGAAAATGGAACTAAGTAGACTTGTATCAATACAATAAAGAATAGGAAATAGAAACAATAAATAATATTGTAAATGAAAACATAAAATAAGATGTCAATAATACATTCAAGGGGTGCCTGAGTGGCTCAGTTGATTAAGCATCTGTCTTCGGCTCAGGTCATGATCCCAGAGTCCGGGGATCGAGTTCTGCATCAGGCTGCCTGCCCAGTGGAGAGTCTGCTTCTCCCCCTCCCTCCCCTTCCCTCTGCTCATTCTGTCTCTGTCTCACTCACTCTATCTCTCTCAAATAAATAAATGAAGCTTAAAAAATAATACATTCAAATATCTCAGAAATTAAAATAATTTACTACATTAAAAGTCTCCTCTTCAGAATCAATGAGTCACAGATTGGACTGAAAAAAAAATAGAAAAGTATATAAAGAATGGAAAAATGATACCCCAACCAAAAGGAGGAATGTTTCAAGGCCAATAAACATGTGCGATCCCATGGGAATGCAAATTGAAGCAACAAACAATATTTTGTTTTCTGTTTGACAGATGAGCAAATATTTAAAAGCATCAACAATATCAAATACTAATGAGGAACTAGAAAGAAGGGTCCTCTCCTATGTTCCTGGGGGTCGGACTATGAAGGCACAGCCAAACTAGGGAGCCTCTGGCAGTATCCAGTAAGTGTGCAAATGTACATATTCCACAATTCAGAGAATCTGCTTACTGAGATGAGCTCGCCAATGTGATCAGGGATGTGAAATAGTGCACCAGTCTAGAGAGAGATCAGCAATATTTAGTCATATACAGGACTTGTACAAGGATGTGCTCGCAGCATTGTTTATAAGAGTGGGAAATGGGAATCTACATAAATGTCCATCAGTAAGTAAATGTATTAATAAAATGGGGTCTATTATATGATAGAATTCTACGTAAGAGTTAAAATAACAAATCTACATACACCAACAAGGTGGATTTTTTAAAAAGATTTTTAAAATTTATTTATTCGTGAGAGACACAGAGAGAGAGGCAGAGACCCAGGCAGAGAGAGAAGCAGGCTCCACGCAGGGAGCCTGATGCAGGACTCGATCCTGGAACCCCCGGATCATGCCCTGAGCCGAAGGCAGACGCTCAACCACTGAGCCACCCAGGCATCTCAACAAGGTGGATTTTTTAAAACACAGTGTACGTTTAAAATGAAAAGTGCAGAATCTTCAGGTTTCTTTGGCTCAGGTGCAGATCGGGAGTCTTGATCCTTTTTGCCGTCTTTCCTATCCAGCTCCTTCCAGTGGTCTTTGTTCCCTCTGTCTCTTGGACCACGGCTGGAGTTCCCACTGTAGCCTCTTGGGACACTCACCCCATCTACTTTGTTTTCATCTGTTCTCCTTGCTGGTACTTCCTCCCGGGGCTGAGCCGGGACTGCTTTCCCCCCACCACTCGTGGGGGACTGTGGTTCCACGTCCGAGCTCTGAGATCGGGCAGAAGGGTTAGAACTTCACTTCACCCAAGCATTCTCCTTTGGTGGAGGGGCTGGCATTACCTTCAGAGGCTGTTCAGATTTGGGTGGCTTAGAAGTTGGAGAGTGATAGTCTTCCTCCTTATTCGGTGTTTCATTTTCTAGAGACTTCTCTCTCTCTCCTTCGTGCATCCTGGTCTGACTTACTTCTGCCAGTTGTGGCCGAAAATCAAGCTTCCAAGTTCAGTTCTGCAAGCAAGTATGCTGCTCTCTCCATTGATGGTGAAGATGAGAACGAGGGAGAAGATTACACCAAATAGACCTCTGCATCCTGTGCTTTCTCCTAGTCTCTCCACCCTGGAACATTCGAGAGCAAATCAAACCTCTATCCAGACAAGACAATAAAACTCACCATCTCCTGGAAAAGAAAGAAAGAAAGAAAGAAATAAAGAAGAAAGAAAGGAAGGAAGGAAGGAAGGAAGGAAGGAAGGAAAGAAAGAAAGAAAGAAAGAAAGAAAGAAAGAAAGAAAGAAAGAAAGAAAGAAAGAAAGAAAGAAAGAAAGGTGCAGAATCCTACATAAAGTATGACATCACTTATGTAGATTTAAAACCCCAAAATTCACTTGTATACTGATTAGAAATGACATGCATGTGTGTAAAAGCACAAGTGATACATGGAAATGGCACACACCAAATGCAAGATAGTGGGTGTTTCAGGGAAATCTGGGGGAGATAGGGAGCTCTGGTTATCTCTAACTGTGATATTTCATTTTTTAACAAGAGAGAAGGAGGAAGAAAATGTCAATAGTTATTAATTCTTGGTGAGTGAATATATGTGCTCTTTATATCTGTTCTCTTCTACTTAAAAACACCTTCTCAAAAGAAAAACACGTTTAAGGCAAATGATAAAGAAAACAGATGTTAACAGTATTAATATCAGAAAACATAAAATGCTTGACCAAAAAGGAAAAATATTAAATGGCAAAGAATGTTTTATCCTGATAAACACCTAGAAGATATAGAACATGAATTTTAATGTACCTGACTCAGACCTTAAAAATAGATAAAGCAAAAAACAGAAGCCAAAAGAAGAAACAGACAAATCTATAATCAAAATGGGAAAGTTTAACACTTCTTGCTCAGAAACCAACAAATTGAATAGAAAAAGAATAAGTAGGCATATAGATGAATAATAATCTTGCTCTAAGAGCTATAAGTAGGGCAGCCCGGGTGGCTCAGCGGTTTAGCGCCGCCTTCAGCCCAGGGCGTGATCCTGGAGACCCAGGATCAAGTCCCACGTCAGGCTCCCTGCATGGAGCCTGCTTCTCCCTCTGCCTATGTCTCTGCCTCTCTCTCTGTGTGTGTATGTCTCTCATAAATAAATAAAGAAAATCTTTTAAAAAATAAAAATTTTAAAAAGAAAGCTATAAGTAGAACTGAATACTCAACAAAATAACACTACCCATTTTTCCCAAACATACATGAACCATTAAGAAAAATTCATCATGCTACAGAAAAAAAATCTAAATTCTAAAAAAAAAAAATCATATGGATGTCATGTGCTGGTTGATTAGTTGCTGGAAAAGCAAAGTGAAGAAAAACAGGAGATAGAGGAGGAGAGAAAAAAGAATAGGAAGCAGTGGTGCTGTAAGTTACCATGGGTGCCTACAAGTCCCAGGGAGGAAGGCTGATCCTGTACACAAATTCATTCTTCCTCCTGAGGAGTCCTCTCTAAGCACCAACTAGGTGCTGGGTTCTCAAGACACAAGCATAAACAGTCCCTGGCCTTAGAGAATCCACAATCTAGAGCAGGAGAAGGCAACGCCCCACTTGCCTTAGGGTAGCTAGGAAGTAGCCTCCCCCCACCTCACCCACCATTCCCTGGGTGCTGTTTTTGTCCCTACCCAACAGCTCCAAAATAAATACCAGGAGCTTGTTGCCTGAACACTGTTCCCTCAGTTCCTATTCAAAATCCAAATGCCTCCTGGAGGAAGACAAAAACATTCCTAAACTCTTGATGAAAATCAGGTTTCTAAGGGAAGGGTTTTGAAGGAAGAGTGAAGCTGGAGGAAGACGAGCAAGGAGGAGGAAGGAAATGGGACAGAGAGAAAAGACCAGAAAGGACTGTGAAGGATACAAAGCCAAAACCCGGGGCACCTGGGTGGCTCAGTGGTTGCGCATCTGCCTTTGGCTCAGGTCATGATCCCGGGGTCCTGGGATCAAGTCCACAGAGAGCCTGCTTCTCCCTCTGCCTATGTCTCCGCCTCTCTCTGTGTGTCTGTCATGAATAAATAAAATCTAAAAAAAAAAAAAAAGCCAAAACTCAAGAGCCACAGTTACCCCAGGCTGGTCTTGTTTGGAGTGCAAGCTTAACATCATTCTGGAAAAACAGCTTCAGTGTATATCTTCCAGAAGTGGTTGTTCTACCCCTGGTGTACAATAGGAAAAAGGAAGAAGGAAGGAAGGAAGGAAGGAAGGAAGAGGAAGGAAGGAGGAAGAGGGAAGGGAAGGAGGAAGGGAAGGGAAGGGAAGGGAAGGGAAGGGAAGGGAAGGGAAGGGAAGGGAAGGGAAGGGAAGGAAGGAAGACTTATTGATACACTGACAGGAAAGAAACATAAAGATCTAGATCAGGCTCCCCACCTCCCACATCTTTTCTCATTTGGGAGAATGTTCTGGAAAAATATACCTATAATTAGCTAATGGTTTTGGTTCTGCTCTAAAGGTCTAAATGTCTGAAGTCTTTGCTCATTACTTCTTGGCTGCTTCAAGAATCTCACTGTGTTCACTGTGTTCTAAGATTCTGAGCATCACTTCAGAATCTAAGATTCTGAGAAGAACATCACTTCATGGTGAAGGACACTGGGTGATTTCTGGACTTCCAGGAGCCCATTGCCTCAATTCTGTGACATCATAATTGAGTTTGCTAACAAACCAGGAGGGTCCACAATTTGGTGCCCAGTTCCCTGGCATGGACTGGACACAGACGAGGTACTCATAAAATGTCTGCTGATAGAACAAGTGGAGGAAGCAATGAAGCAATGAAGCACACACTCCCGGAGCAACAGTCTCTGACGTGGCCTAACCACCCACCACACCCTGGGTCCGGGGAGGTCTGTGACACCAAGACCTCTGCCCCTCTGATTGAGCCCTGCATCAGAGACAATCCCAGCACTGGCAGGACCACAGGGCCCAGTTGACCTCGAGACTGAAGATGGAATTGGGCCACTAGGGACAGAGCGTCTCTGGGAAGACTCCTCTTGAGGACAAATGCAGGCTCTAAGTCTTAGTGAGGAGTTATCTTGGTCACTGAGATCCTAGAAAAAAGCAATGGGTGAAACTGGAGGAAATTCTAATGGAGTCGCGGGTCTTTAAGTGTTTCTCCATGGTCACGTTTTTTTGATACGGAATCACATGCTTTGATAAGGAACAGCCCCAGGAGCCACTAGAGCAATGAACTCATCTTGCTCCCCAGCTGCCTTTTTAGGAGAACCTTTATTTTCTTCTATCGGGGCAATGTTATTATACACATTCAGGTAAAATATTTCTCTGCTGATGCCCTATCACAAACAAGATCCACCCATCCAATTTGAGAAAAGTTCAGTTAAGTATAGAATAGCTTAAATGGCAAGAAAGCTATGGGAGAAACTGATTAAAGTCACACACATGTGCGGCTATGGACCAAAGTTTAAAAAGAAAAAAAAAAAACTCTCCTTGGAATGAAACCAAATGATCGCCTGGATCCTAAAGTGAAGCGATATTGTTCCAATTTTTCCTTTATCAGACAAAAGAAAAGGTCTTTCCACGTAGCCTTTTGACATAGAGCTAATTTAAAGAAGATTTGGAACTATGATGCAGGATCAGATGCCTTTGCAGAATTCCTTGCTGTTTTCATTTGAAATCTCTCATTTATGCTCAGATTTCCAATTGGAGATTTAATGACTTTTTCTTTAAGGGAAGTTGGCAAGCTGAGTTGGTTTAAATACAAATCTCCCAAAGGTAAAAGATCAGACATCATTATAAAAATAGAAAATATTCCCATTGTCCTTTCGAGATGTTTCTCCTAAAAGACGTGAGGATGTTTCTGAACAGCAGATGCGTTTTGGTAAAACAAAGTTGAAAAATATGTGAAACTCTTGACATTGGAATTACTTCCTGAGCTATGTCAAGTTATGTGGCTGCCTGGGGTAACTAAGAGCATTCTATCTATGGCAATAAACTCATTGGAAATGTGCCCCCAGTAACAGAAACACCCATCCCTGCCGCATGATGATTCACAAGCTTCTCTGAGCAAGTCCTTTACCCACCAGCCCTCAGTATTCCCATCTGTCAAATGGGAAGCTGGTCCACAGCCTTTCAGGGCATGCCAAGCATCAGCATGCTCTGAGTTTATGGCATATTAACATATCGAATGAGTTTTCCATGCAGCTGTTAGGGGATTTTTATTTTTTTACTAGCAAAATATCAAATTGCCAAGTAATTTGTCAAATCGGACATGGATCATCCAGTGCAACCAAGTAACAACCAGTGTTCCACAAGCAGCCCAAATTGCCCTGAAAGGAATTGTTTCTCTGCCTCTGTGCCACCCACCCTAAAACGAGCCCAGCTTGAAGCCCTGATGATGTTGAAGAATAAATAAATGCTCTCCTGTAAGGCCAGGGGGCTAAGAATTGCTGTCTCTCAGGAGCTGGGGGCCTGGCATGTCCTTGCAGCAAGCACAAACGTTCGGAGCGCTTTCAGCACCTTTCCATCCAAGGGTGGGCCTGAGCACTTGACCTCCCTGGACAGCCGGTGGGCTCCAAGACATGTTCTGTTCACCTGTGTGCCCAGCTCCTAAATCAGGGCCTGACAAATCGCAGGCTAACTGTACTGAATAAACGAGATATGTTGAGACGCCCAACATAGACACTTGTTGGCAAAGGTCGTGTCAATGTTTATACAGAAGATCAGGGGCAGAATTTGTTAAGAAGACAGGGAGGCCACCAGGAGATTTGTCTTAGAGCTGAAGTTGCTCAGCAAGAACACCAAATTGATTTAGGCTGTATTTTATTCACTTATTACTTATTTATCTACTTCGTGTGTACTTCTGCTGGTTCGCAGGGAGATGCTGACGGGAATTCCCAAGCCCTCTTCTCAAGATACCCTCTGATGACACCTAGGACGACTGATGTCGCGATGTCTGAGGACCTCCTCCCAGGATGTCCCATTCAGGAGTATCTGGGATGGAGGGGAAATATTCTTTCTCTGTCTGCACAGCCCCAGGCCACACGGTCACTGGAGCCATGTGGGGCACCACGTCCTGGATATGACCGTATACATGTGTGTTTGTTGCAGGATGCTGGTGCATAATATATCTGGAGGGGGCAGGGCAGAGTAGGGGACAGAGCATGAGCGTGGATGGGACAGGGCTTGAGTTTCATCTGGGGCAGGAGAAAAGTGAGGTTGCCAAAGGACTTTATGACATTGAGGGGCCACTTAATCTCTTATCTATAAAGAGGGGAGATCCCTTCCTCCCTCACGGGCTTGTACCTGGACCTCCTCAAACAACTGAAACTTGTACCATTCATTCGTGTCTTTGTTATATGGTTCTTTTTACCCTGGCCTCTCCAGATCCCCGTGGCAGGCTCCGTTCTCCCCCACAAACACAAGGAACACATTTTCCTTGTCCCTCCGAAGCAGCCCATGCAGGTGACCCCTGACCTTACCCCAGAGTGGAGTCAGGGGTAATCACACTCAGTTGATACCCCCGTCAAGAGAAACTGGGGCCCTTGTGCACAGAAGCAGGGGAGAGTCGGTACTGGGTGGAGGAGGCTGGGGCAAATGTTAGGGCGGAACAGACAGGACCTCAAATCGGTTTTGCCACTCAGACACCAAGGATCCTGAGTCCTGACAAAGCTGGCCTTTCCAGACCCTGCCGATGATGACTGGGGTTGGGAGAGTCAGGTTAAATTTCCTGACCTGCTTGTCCCAGCCTGACTGGGGCCTTTTCTCTTTCAAACCACAAGTCCCAGAGAGGCATCACTACTGTGTCCATGCTAGTACGTGTGTGTGCAAGCACACGTGTGCACGCAGACACACGTACATGTCGGCACATGGATATGACAAACATGACAGCTTCTCAGGCCAAAGCCAGTTTCAACCTATTAACAAAAGGGGAGAACACACAGCGGAGATAACCTGAAACACATTTGCACTTAGTGATTATTTGAAACGGAATCAAAATCCGCTTCAAATATGAGAAACACCTTTGTGAAATAAGAGCTTAAAAAAAAAAAAAAACCTCGATTTTTAGGAAAATAATTCCCTGATCAACTGACCAAACAAGAGTATCAAAAGCCATAAAACATGGCAATATGCTGATATGGTAGGCATATCATATGTTTGGAAAATATTCACATAATACTCCAATGTCAATCACATAATGTTTTTATTTACCCTTATTAAATACAATAGCTAACATTAAAATCAATAATCACGTAATCCTTTTCTTTCAAAGTGCAGTACTTTCACTTTGTGAGGCACTTTCTCAACAGGCGTCTAGCAAACCTCTTCCACAGGCACCCCAAAATGGGATCTGATCAACTTAAGACAGACCTAAAATAGATGCAACATCCTCATAAACATTCATACGTAAGGTTTGAACTTGGACACCAGAATAACGTTACATCGACTCTGGGAAACCACGGGGCTTGACTCTTCTTGGCCTATTCTAGTCTTCCAGCATCGTGGGGTAACGATGTGTTTTCTCAGGAAAGCCAGCTAAATTTTAGAGAAAACTCATCTTTTTTTTTTTTTTTTTACCTGGCCCATGAGAGATATCTGTACACCTAGGTTTCAACATCTGCTGCGAGGAAGATTAAGAACAAGATCCTAATTTCTGGTGCACTCTGGATGTTGGGGAAACATCAGCTAGCGAGCATTATTAGCTATCTTCGAGTTGACAAGAATGCAGGATTAAGTTTCTTTAAGGCAATTACACTTTTGATGACCTCTCTGCATATAAAACATGTTAGCTAATGGGGGTGCAGAGGGGCAGGCTTAAGTGTTTGATCAGGAAATCCTGCGTGAGCATATTGGATGGAAATTTGATTAGTAGCCTTAGTGACGGGCGATCAGATCCTCTGGGTTTGCACAATCAGATCTGGCAGCGTTTGCCTTCTTGCCTCTTTGAAGGAGGCGAACATTTGTGCAGAATCAAGACAGTGCTGGGTCCTTGATTTTTTTTTTTTCTGGGTCTTTTTCTTTAAGTTATTGCAGACTGAAAAGTACCTTTTATTTTCTTTCACCAATATGTTTGCAGTTACCTTAATGTTGAAGAATAAAATTTAAAAAAATCAGCCTTCCCTGAAACTACGAGGGCAAAGGAAGCAGAAATCAAAAATCGACAGAGCCAGGAGGGACCTGAGAACCCATCAGTGTAGGAGTAACGGCAAGGCTGAGTCTCCCGTGGCACTCGCCGCACGCGAAGCACTGCCGCAGGACTGTCACACATTAATCCTCATGATGACTCTGTTGTACGGAGCAGGAAAGTCACACACTACAGTGGGGCGACCCGCGGTCGTGCGGCCAGGATTTGAACCCAGGCAGCGGAGCTCCTGATCCCCTCTACATGCTCCACGCTTCTCTGCTTCGCCAGAATTAAGTCAGGAAAACTGAATCCCAGAGAGAAGACAGGACTCCCCGAAGTGGTTCAGCTGTGACTCAAACGATGATCTTTCGTATTTCTCATCCAAAGCTCTTCTCCCACACCACAAAGTCTCTGTCTCCAAACGTCACCTTCCTCCACCAACCTGGACAAAACAGAGTGTCGATGCTCTACAGCCATCGCGCCATGAGCTGAATATTATTTTCATTTTATAGATGAGAGAGGCTGTACTCTTGGAGACAGCAGGTGACCTGCCATGGCCACACAGCAAGAAACAGAAAAGAGACTTGATCTCCTGTCTGTCTCATTTCAGAGTCCACTCTATTTTGCCCTTTCTCTCTGAGAAAAAAAAAAAAAAAAAAAAAAGGAGGGGAGGAAAGATGGAAAGAATAACCCCTGAAATATTTTGGGGTCAAACAGGAGTTAAAGCAGCGAGTTTACATTGTGCAAATGTAATGCATTTGTGTAGCACAAGTAACAGGGTCCAATCTTCATATTAGATGTATTTAGTTAAAGCAACAGGTATTTTCCATGTGCTCGATCCCCTATGAGAAAAATGAGGCCCGCATTAGCAAACGGTCATGGCCAGTTCCAGCCTTTAAAAGACGCACTTAAAAAAAAAAAATACAGTCATAGCCACATAGGCATGCACGTGTGCACACACAGACACATCACGTAGTCTGTGTTTCACTCTTCTCTTTTATTTTTTAAGTGGACTCTAAGGTCCCCAGATCCCCCTTCTAGTGTGAACCATAAAGCTATGGATATGTTTACAAAGGAAATGAAACAAAACAATCCTGAAATCTCTCGCTAGAAGAAGTGATCAAGGTAGGTTCTGGCATCAGATTGACCCTGAGTCACAGAAAAGTCAATTAATTGTGATGGCCATAATGGATCGATTATTCTGGGAAATCTACAACATGACTTCAGCCCAGCAGGCTGACAGGGAGGCGCACATCAAATGCGTCAGTCCTTTCAGAGGGAGCAACGACAGGGGGTGAGGGGACCCGCCAGCACACCAACTCACCTCAGACAGTGTGGTGGTCCTGACACGCATGCAGGGAGATTGGCATATGTCCCCTCCTCAGCTGGGAAGCTGGGTGCTGCCGTTTAAAAAAAATATCCTGTTTCTTCTAAATTCATAATCTTGTGAGTGAAATGTATTTCTAAAATAGGATACAATGCTAAAACCAACACAGCAGCTTGTATTTTTTGCAGGAGTGTTGGACACATATATATTTTTTAATCCATGTCCAAATGAATCGAATTCATTTTCTTCAGGCTTCGGTATTTCACTCTCCTTTTAAATTTTTTATCTACTAGAAAAATAATTCACAAAAGAGTAAAAGACAAAAGACTCTCCTAGTCCTGCCACCCAGAGAGAACCATCATAACACTAATGGAGCATTTTATTCCAGACATATCCAGTCTCATATATAATTAGAGTCATTGGACATGATCAAAGTTGCTATATTAATTTTTGAAAAAGCACAGTTGATTTTTTTTCCTGATTATAAAACTAATATACCCCCTTCGAGAAAGTTTAGGGTAAGTAAACAGAAGAGTAAGAGAGAAGAAAATGAAAACTCTCTATATCTCATCATTCAGCAAAAAGCCCTTCTAACACGAATCCCTAGGCTCTGAACTGCTTCCCTCTCCAGCCCTCAGGTCCAGGTTGGGTCCAGGACTCCAGGGATAGGGGACAAGGGGGCTGTCCTTACAATTAAAGCTCCAGGCGCCTCCACCCGAGTCAAGGCTGCAACCCCCTCAGCCCTGGGGCTCCACACCCGCCCTACAGTCGTTCATCTTCTTGGCTACTTTATGTCAAAATATTCATATTTGTTTTTGACTTATTAGCTAATGTCCTTTGCCGGCCACCCGCCCCCCAACCGCTGCACCTCGTTTTAAATATTATGGTCCTAATTACAGCGGATGATTGTTGAATGACCAAACAGGCGGACAGAGCGTGATCACACTCGGGAGGCCCAGCCTCTCTCTTACAAAATGGGACTCTTTTTTTTTTTTTTTAACACCATCCAATGATGTCACCCGTTTGCGGTTTCTCTGGGACTTTATTAAAATGTTTGTGACGGAGCCAATGTAAACCATCCTAAATCCAACACAGAGCTGAAAGGACTGATTTTAGGGAATGCGAAGATATGGATCATTGGGCCTGTCGAAGCCCCATCTTGAGCCAATTATTGGTGTCATCTTGAGCCAATTTAATCAATCCAAGAGGGATTGGGGGGTAGAAGGGGGCGCGGGCAGGGGTTGTGAGCGTTGGTCAAACGTGCTGGCTCAAATGCGAGTGTCGTGAAAGCAATCGAGCCTCGGCTTTGGGGATTTCCACTGCTCCTCTAATAGGCACGCGCCTCCCGGGGTACCCTCCTGTGCTGGTCTCAGCCTCCTTACTGGGTTTGCTTGAAATCACTGGGTAGTGCTGGCCCAGGTTTAAGAGAACGTGCCCCCCAAAAGTCTTTAAGGCCACTTCTCACTGGGGAGACGACGACGTCAGGGATGCAGAACCCAGACACTATTGACATGTGAGCCATCGGGGGACCTGGAGAGTCCTCCTAGCTCTCTCACCCCAGACAGGGTGGCCGACAGCCGGCTGGGCCAGGAGCAGTCAGGGTGGGATGCTTCGAAACAGCACCCAGCCACTAAGCCGCTTGAGTGCTTATCTTAGTTTACTACTTAAGTTACTGTTGTTGAGTTGTCCTCCCCCCCCCCCTTTTTTTTAAGTGGATATCCGGCATTACAAATCACAAACTGGAGGTTTGCCTCTCGTAAAAAACATTGATACTGGCAAGAAAAAAAAACCAGCGTCACCAGCACCAGAAATACTTGGCCATATCAAGAGCTGAAGTAGTATCAGCTTCATGTTTTACACTCTGTACCTAGAACAAGTGACACAAATATAGGTAAGACAAGCACAGAAAATTAGATTTTTTTTCTTTTGCAGGTGCACAGGAAATGATCCATGTGTGTGGCATGTAATTATTGCTATTATCGATACATTGTTACTCATTTACATTTCTCCATGTTCCAGAAAGGTCTCAAGGGGGTGGTACCCAGGCCCGACATACTAAATCAGGCACCCCCTCCTCTCACCGGGCCTCTCCATCTAGGTTTCAAAGGGCTGCTTCTCTCCCCTCCCCCAGGGTGGCCCTTCACATTTTTGGTGAGATAAAAAGTCTAGGCTGTCTAGTGCGTGTACTTCGTGTGTTTTGATAGATAACATCCATGAGTGTGCTCAGTCACTTCTCCAGAACCGGCTCTTCATCTTGGATCTAGCGCTCTGCAATCGCAGCGAGGTTTGGAACGGTTACCGGGGCAGTGAGCCTTGTCGCAGTGCATCTCTGCCTGAACTGGAGGCCGGTGGAGCGGAATGTGGGCCGATAACACAATTGTTTTCAACCCCACAAAATTGATGAGAAAGGCCCTCTTGAGTTTTGGAATGCATGCTTGCTGTCGGTTCACAAAGGAGGTATCCAAAATCTTTAGCCAGGAACCAAAGAAACCGAGTCAGACAATCGCCTTGATGTTCCCAAATTTAATCACTTTAAAGAACCCTGCCTCCCCATCACTGAATTCTTTTCAGAAAACAATGGATGTTGAATTCATCTCTTCCCATAATACGCAATCTGAAAGCTGTTTTGATTAAAACTGACTTTTCTTCTTCTTCTTTTTGTTTTGTTTTGTTTTCACTTGTTTCCAAAGATTTTTGATTACTAAACTTGTAATTTCTGCAACCCTAATGGGCTTCTGGGACCATCCAGGAGCCTCATTACTCTAAACGTGTTCAAAACAAATCCAGAATGAACTTTAATCACCGAACCTCCGAGGAATGAGTAGGAAATGCAGCTCCGGGATGGGTTGGCTTGGTCTCTAAGTCAATATCTCCACTTGAGAACGTGTTAGTCTGTTTAGAAGCCAGGCTAATCCTACCTTTCAATTATGGAAGGAAATGGATTTTAGATTCAAGACTCAAGGTGGGTCCACCGAGCGAGCGTGAGGATCAAACACTCTGGCGCTTTCAACAAGCAAATGCTACTGCCTGTCTCAAGGCGGAGGCCAGCGGGGACTGCAGGGTTTATAAACAACACTCTGCTATTTATTGGAGCTGCCCACCCGAATCCAAATCTTCCTCTCTTCAATAGCAGCCTATTTACCGCAGTTTAAACGGGGTTCTGCAGCCCTGCCTGGGTCTGCAATTTATTACTTGCTGCGAGAGCTCAGACCCAGAGTTTAAATGTCCCTAGTTGAAAGTTTATACCAGTCAGGACAGAAAATTATTCTCTCTGCCTAGGTTGAAGCACATTACTTCTTTATTGAATTAATTATGATAAGGATCATAACTTTAAACGAGGGGTGAGGTGCTGGCTTTCCGCTGGGATTGCTTGGAGCAATTTTCATCCAAGCATTTTTGTGGAGTTATTGAGTCTGGCAGGTCTGAACTTTGGAGAGGAGTAACTTTCTCCAGAACTTAAAAGGGGTTGGACATTGATCCAGGCAAAGCTGTACCAGATTCCATGTTTTGAGACGGGGAAATTTGCACTGCATGCTGAACAAATAACCGCGGGACCGGATGAAAGACAGCTTGGGAACTCCTCACATGGCCTGGAGCTTGGCCTTTCCTTGCCGGAGCTGGCCCCCGGGAGGGCAAGGGACAGACAGGGACAGAAAGGTCCTCAGCAATCCCATCTTTCCCTGCCTCTCAGTCTTCCAGGCGCAGCCTGGGCTGCAGGGCTGTGCAAGCAGCACACCAGATCCTGATGCACAGAGGACAGGGGGGTAGACGGCACAGGACACCAGCTCTCAGGTCAAATGCACCTGGGGATGAATCCCGCTTCTGCCACTTAACAGTGGTGTCACATGAAGACAGTCCCTTCTTTTCCCCTTTTGTTCATTCTGTATCAATGGACTATTTAAAGACGTGTGTTTGTGTATGCATACTACACATTATATATACTATACAGAATACATCAATACTCTGTACACATGTGAATGTACACACACATGCACACACACATACACCTAGCACTTAGTTGGTGTTTTTTTAAAGGCCGTCATGTTTACCATTGTCATTATTAATAGGAAAATGAAAAAGTTAAGCCAGACCAGTATTTCCTACCTCTCCCAGCTAAAATCTCCCCAGCTAGTACCCAGGTGACAAAGCACTGCGGTCTCTGGCTGTCGTCCCAGGTCTCCAGGCTGCCAGCTGGACTGAACTCAAAGCCACACTCTGTCCATCCTCTCTAGGTTCAGGGGATGTGCTGCCCAGGCTCCCAAATGCTGTGACCATCCCATCATCAATGGGAGTTTCTCAGACCAGCCCTACCCAGCCCAGGTCCCGGCAGGTCCTGGGGAGCAGGCCAAGCCCCTGAAGAAGGGTGTGTTCTCTGACACACCCTCACATTCAGGGGGCAGCTGGCTCTAGTGGATAGAGTCTAGCCTGTGGCTCAGGACAAGGTGACTGTATAATTTACTATGCAAATCAGGACACTTTCAACAGTGAAAAGGGGCACCGATAATACTAGCTTTGAGAAAATACACATAACCAGGACAGTGTTGGCCCTCAGGATATATGATTACTCATACTTGGATTATTCTAGGTCTGAGACCCCGCTCCCCATCACAAGATGTATAAGAACATTCCTTTAATATAAACTACACTAAGTCCATCACTTCAAAATGACCTTCCCTGGTGACCCCTGGCCTCTCAAGGCCAGGTTATCTGGCAGGCCTCTGAACAACCACACCCAGCTTCCAGCCATGCCTCAATTACTTAGTGTTTTCCATTTCCCTTCACTGCTCCTAAAGGTGAGTGAATCTAGAGAAGCGGCTGGTGGGGCCCGGTGTCTAAGTCATCTCCTGGGACTTAAAGAGCAGGGGGGACCCTTGGGAGGCCCAAGAAGCTCACAGCACCCCTCAGTACAAGGCCTTGGGTACCCAGACTACAGCTGCCCCAACATGCTTTTCCACCACGCAGGTCGACCTTAGCAACTCAACTGACAGCCTTGGCAGCCACCACTTGGTGAGCAATTACAATCACCTGGTCCTTGCTCAGAGCCTCACTGGGGTTACCTCATTGGAGCCTCAATGGGATTCTCTTGGTAAGTGCAACAATCAATGCTGATAGATGAGGAAACTAGAGTGGTTAAGTAATTTGCTCAAGTTCACCGCGCATCAAAGTGGTCCAGCCAAGCTTTGAACCCTAGCAGATGACTCTTGGAAGCAAAGACTCACAATGTATGGGGTGGGAATGGGCTTACACCTAGATTCAAAATCTGCCTTCACCAGTTCCTAGCAGTGACCTGGGGAAGTTCCCTTAAGGAATGACTTAATTCGACTGAGGATTATTCTAGGATCAAAAGGGACAATATATGCACAGGTATCCTACAAGGTATGGGGCCCAAAGGAATTTCTTAATGGATCTGTTACACACCCCAACGTGACAGTGAGTCCTCTACTGTGCCCCCCAGCAAGTGGCCATCCTACCTAGAACATGCCATCCACAGTCCTTGGCCTTGGGGCCCTGCCCTCAGTGGCTCAGGGCCTGACCCTGGACCCCAGCTCCCTCAGAAAGCAGCTGTGCTCTGAGAGAGGATCCTGCCATTCCAGGGGTTTCAAACTTTCAGGTTCTGACAGAGGCAGCCCCTTTGGGAGAGGTTTGATTTCTGCTATTTCCCTGGGGCTATACCCCTCCAAGTCCCCACCCCAGAAACATACCTGCAGCAGGCCCACCAGTGTTGTCCAAAGCTAGGGCTGCAGGGCAAGTGGCCAATGGCAGAGAGGCCTGGGGCACCACAGCTCAGCTGCAAGCCCACGGAACATCCATCCACCCTGAGGCCCTCTGTAGACAGGACCCACACCGCTGAGACAAATGCCCTTCCTGGTGCCCTCAAAAGTATGCTTTTCATCTCCCATATACCCCTACCATGGAGACCACGTGGTTTGGGTTAATGGAACTCCCTCTGAATAGGGTGAACTATTGTTTTAATCTGTCAGTGAGAAGGTACCGCTGCTGGGAGTTGGCAAGGTCTGGGCACAGGGGCAGCAAGCAGGGGCTGGGCCCTGGTGGTCTTACCAGCAGCTTTCCCAGCCTCCCCTTCGCTCCCTCAGAGCCAGACCCCAGGCCCTTGGGGCCTGCCCAAACTATGCCCCTGTATGAGGAGGGTCCCTTCCTCCCCACAGGGTTAGCCAGAGGTGAGTGTAGGACAAATATCAGGTTTCTCAGCTTCCTGCAGTGCAGGGCAGATGACAAGATTATTACACCTCAGAGGGGATAAGGCTGAAAGTATCAACAGGTTTCAGGAGGGTTTTAAGAGTTGCATGGAATGTGACAGAGTAGGGAGCATGACTAATTGTGGCTGGGGTGGCCTGCCCTGTCTTTCAGCACACATTCTAATTCAAGGATCCAAGCCTCTCTGCAAAGAGATACAGGAACTTGTTCACACTAAAATGTGAATGATTAAATGTTTTTCATGCGGTACAATGCATAGAAGTTTTTCACGAAAAACATGTAAATAGAAAATTTCAATACAACTCTTTAGTCACTACCTTTCCCCACTACACACACACACACACACAACACAGACACACATAAACACACATATGCACACACACATATACACAAGACTCCCCCATCCAAACCAAACGACTTAGCATTTCCTAAACCCCCTAGACCCCCCTTTCCTTACTGGGCATTTATACTACCTACAGTCCATTGAAGCATTACCCCCACTTTGTCTCCCTAATTATCTTAAATGCATCCTTCAAAACCCAGCCCAGTTGTCACCTTCTCCAGGAAACTTTCCATAGGCTCCCTTTCTCAAGGCTACATTGAGAGTTGTCCTACGGCATGCCCTCTCTCTGCCCCTCCAGCAGAGCCCTCCTCATCCTGGCCCACCATCACCTGTTTCCTGGCCTGACTCTCCCACTAAACCGTCAGCTCCTGAGGACAGGACCTGGCCCTCAATCTTCATTTCATCCCGAATGCCCCGCACAAGGCTTGGTACACAGTAGGTTCTTGAGGAGTGTTGGTTAAATGAACAAATAACAATCTGCATCATGGAAGCTTCTTCCTTTCTGAATAATGAATAGAGAGCCCCTGCCATGAGTGTGTGGAGCCAGACACACACACACACACACACACACACGTACACCCAAACAGAGGCACCCGCTGAGGCAGATGAGTTCCTCTCCTCTGACCACACGGTCACTGGCCAGTTTCCTAATAATCACTCTGACCATAGCTGGGGAGAAAGAAACAAACAAGATCAAAATCTTGAAGAACTGGTAAAAGCCACTGTGTCTCCCAGCCATGTCATTGGGGTCCCCAGAGATACATGACCTGAAAAATGTTAAAATTAGCCAGCAAATAAATATCCTGTGCCAAGTCTGATTTCTCAGACCCATAGCAGGCCCCATCCCTCCAAGCTTGAGAGTGCCCAGCCCACTTCACTTGGTGCCCCCATAAGCAGGTAGATAGATGGCTTCTCAGACCACATTGGTTATTATTCATTTCCCTGACAGCACATACTTCTAGCCTACCCTTTTCCATTACTTGGACCTAAAATAACATCCTCTTCCTTTCTGCTGCCCCCAGATACAAGGCTTGCTCAGAACCACGATGACAGAAGCTACCTAGGCTTGGCACAAGCCACGTATGGGCATGCTCACCAGTCCACATGGCCACATACCACACACAGGTCTAAGAGATCCTACGGTGAGGGGCAGGTGAACATCAGTCCTGGAGGTTCTCCACACAGGTTCAAATACTGACTCCATACACATTTACCAGCTGGAGGAGTTTGGACAAGAAATGGAACCCCTCTAGCCTTCTATCCCCTCATCTTTAAAATGGAAAAAAATAACATTTCTTATCTCATAGGAGGGAACTGAAGATTAAATCTACCTAAAAGAGCTCCTAACAGCGTCCATCTATGGTAAGCACTGAGCAATCACTATAACATACCCACACAGATGGAAAACTGCATCACTGACCTGTGATTTCCCCCAGTTAACCCCCAGACATGGACTAAGAAGTTCCTTTTCCAGACTCTGAGGAGCAACCCAAAGCGTCTTGAGAGTCAGGGGTATGGTTTGGACTCATAATCAGTCATTCATTCAGCAGACATCTAATGAGCATTTGCAATGTGATGCTCTGAGCAGAGACAGTCAAGGCCCAGTCTAACCTTGAGGAGAACATAGCTGTGCTGGAGCTCAAAGAGGTGACAACTGTCTGTGATAAGTGCCATAATGAAGCATGGGAAGGGGAGGGGTAGAGAGTGAAGGGAGGGGGATAACCTAGGCTTGAAAAGTCAGGGAAGGCTTCTTGTAGGAGGGAACATCTAAGTATTGAAGGCTGAATGTGAGTTAGCCTTGTGAAGGTGAGGAGGCTGAGAGATGGACCCAGGCCACACTGGCTCTAATTAACTAATTAATCGTGACAACCATCACAACCGATAACTATGATCTATTGAGCTTTTCTCTGTGTTGAGTCCACTCTCAAACATTTTAGCCACATTATTGCATTGAAGCCTCCCTCTCAGCTCTGAGGAGGACAGCCTCTGCCTTGGCTTTTGTTCATGGCTGTATCCTCAATGCCAGAATGGCACTTGGAACACAGGCTGTGCTCAATAAATACTAGTAGAATGAGACTGGTTCTAACAAGATTCCCATTTTATGATGAGGAAACTAAGGTGAGAAAAATCAGGCACCTCACTGAAGGATGCCCCACAGCTACTATGCAACAGAGCTAGATTTGGCGGACCGTGTCGAGGTCAAGCCAGGACTCTACTCACTGAGACTCACTAACGGCGAGACCAGCCTGTAGGGACCTCCACAGTCAAAGCAGCTGCTCTCTCCCATGCTTGCAAAGAGCCAGGTCATGGGAAATCAACCAGAACTCCCCTCAAAGAGGGCTTGGTGAGGAGGGCTAGTGAGCAGGGTGCCCAGTGCCCACCCTCCCCGCCCCCATGGTTACTGGCTCAGCAGCCTGTGTTTACATTTCTCCCTCAATCTGGAGGCTGCAGATTGAAATTATCTCCTCTCGCTGTGTCAGCCTGTCCTGAGCCTCACTCCCAGCTCCAGCACCTCCCAGAAAGCCCAAGGCAGCCACAGCTGGAGTCTGATAAAGCCAACTCTGTCCCATGGGTTTCACCCATGATAGGGTGGGAGAGAAAGGACCCCCTGCTCCACACTGAAGCAAAACCTTCTCAGCCAGAGACCCCCTGCCTGGGGACTGAGGGCAGTGGAGGGATCACTCATCCCACTGCAGTAGCCTATGGGCACTGCCGAGGTGCCCACCATAGGACCCTGCAGGAGCAGTCTCAGGTTGGCCCCAGGCCTCCACACTTCAGCCCAGGCCACTTGGTGGGCAGGTGGCTTCCAGGGAAGTAGAGAGATACAGGGCATCCCTCACTTCAGACTCTCTTTCCTCCTGGCCATCCTTACTATCTCTGAGATGAAAGTACTTGCTGTGCAACCCTTAGTCAGTTCCCTCCCCTCTCTGGACCTCAGTTACTTCATTTATACAGTGAAAGACTAGGGTAGATGATCTTGGGTGACAGTCCCAATCCTTACCTGCATCTCCAGCACCCAACACAATGCCTGGCACTCAGTAGGTGCTTAAGGAGAGCTTTTCAACCAAATGAATGATGGATGGCTCTCTGTCCCCCTCCCCTGCCGGTGATGACTTCCCTTTCCAACCCCTCAGGGCCCTCATGAACCCTACCATACCTTTGAACTCATCTCAGTACCTCCTTGGCAACCCCAAACTCCAGGCCACCTCTTGATCTATAGAGAGATCTTTCCCAATCCCTTTTTTCAGTGTGGAATCTCAATAAAAATTGCTGAGTGCACTGTAGGAACTCAATAAACACTGGTTACTACCATCATGATAGCATCAGAGAAGCTCATATACACTGAAATCTTAATAGTTAACAGAAAGTTTTTCTAGAAGGGAAAACCCCAGAGAACAAATCTCTAAGCATGGCACCTCAAGTACTACAGCAGGCTATAGCTTGGCTCCCAGTTATGGGCAGGAGGTAGGGCAGGTGTTCCAGCAAGTACACAGGGTCTTAAGACTAAGGTCCTTGTCTCAGAAAGACAGAGGAGGCAGACTGAGGGCGGAAACTTGCCAGTTGAGCAGGCTATAAGGACACATCCCTGTGCTGAAGGCCACCTGTAAAAGTTATGGTAATAGTGCCAATAGCAGAAACGCAGGAAGAGAAATCTAGGATGGGGTCAGCATGGGCTGAGCCATGAAAACACTCTGTAGCAGGAAACCATGCTTAAGCTAGAACCAGGCACCAAGTCTGAGGAATTTGTAAAGAGCTAAAACAGGCTGAGCAATGTATCTGCAATATGAAACATTTACAGATGCAATAGTTGAGTGCTAGATTCTGGTATACTTATATTCATACTCATACTTCAAAATCCTAATAAGAATTCTGTTCCTGACAGTATTGTGGATTCAATATTCTAAATTACATGCAAACACACACACACACACACACACACACACACACAATCAAATGATCTTTTTAAAAGTAGAGATGACGTAAGTCAATCGGAGAAGGATAATCATTATATGGTTTCACTCATACAGGGAATATAAAAAATAGTGAAAGGGATCATAGGGGAAAGGAGAGAAAATTAGTGAGAAAAATCAGAGAGGGTGATAAAACATAAGAGACTCCTAACTCTGGAAAACGAGCAAGGGGTAGCAGAAGGGGAGGTGGGCAGGGGGATGGGGTGACTGGGTGATGGGCACTGAGGGGGGCACTTGACGGGATGAGCACTGGGTGTTATACTGTATGTTGGCAAATCTAACTCCAATAAAAAGTATACATATAAAAAATAAAAATAAATAAAAGTAGAGATGAACTGAGAGTAAGACAAGGACTCTGCCAATGTCACAGGCAACAAGCAGACAGGCCTCCAACCTGGAGAGCCAGTACTGCACCAAGCCAGCTCCCAGCCATTTGCTGAGACCAAGAAACTGGGTTCTCCGGGTTTACTCGCAACAGAGGATACAGTCCTTAAGCATATATGTGATTGGATCCCCTACCTGTTCCTCTCCCATACACAGAAATTGGGGCCTTTAAAGGACTATACCCTCAGTGAAAGAATACATTAGGTGGAAAAAATCGGCTCACGATCAAAGGGAGACAAGATAATTCAACCATCTTAGATTCAAGATTTGACCTTAGGCTCAGGTCCAAGTGGAGAAAAGGAAAATAAAAGAATTAAGACTCTGCTGACAATCTGACAATCCACAACCATAGCCAAGCAATCTGCAGATCTGGGTTCAAATTTATACTAGTTGCTTGGTCTAGGAAAGCCAAAGCCAAGAAATCCCAGGCCTGTAGTCCTTTGCAACACCTGGCAGAGGCAAAAGCAAATCCCCCCTGCAGAAGCATACCATCAACCCAGGTATCCTTAGGCATTCTAAAAATTCAGAGCAGTCAGATAGAGCTCACAATCAAATAAATAAATAAATAAATAACACATGAAAATCAGTAAGTGGGAATTATCAGAAATAACCAATAGTTGAGTTATACCTATAAGGACTTGAGACACTGGATTGTTTAGGTACAATACATAAAATAAATACATTTAAAATATTTTTAAAAGCAAAACAGGGAGGAGGACACCTGGGTGGCTCAGTGGTTGAGCATCTGCCTTCAGCTCAGGTCGTGATCCCGGGGTCCTGGCAGGAGCTTGCTTCTCCCTCTGCCTATGTCTCTGGCTCTCTCTGTGTGTCTCTCATAAATAAACAAAATCTTAAAAAAAAAAAAAAAAGAAAGCTAAACAGGGTACTAAAAACTCAAGCAAGAAACAAAAACTAATAAAAATGAACAGGTCTATTTAATTAATTAATTTAATAAGTCTTGAAACAGAAACTTGGATCTTTGAAATTTAAAACCTAATAAAATTGATTAAACATTGGAATAAGAGAATTCATGAACTAGAAGACAGATCTAAAGAAATTACTCATTGTACAGCACACAGATAAAGAGATGAAAAATATAGGAGATACTAAGAGACATGGAAGATAAAATGAGAATGCCTAAATTATATCTAATTGGAGTTCCTGAAGACACAACTTAGTGACAGGCAATCCTTGAAGAAATAGTGACTAAGAATTTTTCTAAATCGATAAAATACATGAATCATCAGATTCAGGAATCACAAGAAATCCAAGCAGGATAACTAAAAATGAATTCACATGTAGACTGATCATAATGAAATTGCAGGACACATAGAAAAAAATCTTTTTAAAATGCCAAAGAGAAAAGACAGATTATTTATAAAAAAAATAGCAAGCAGACCAACAACCATAATAATGGAAGCCAGAAGGCAATGAAATAACTTCTTCAGGGTGCTGAGGGAAAATAACTATTTACCTAGAATTCTAAACTCAGCTTAACTCTGTGCATGTGTATGTATTTTTTTTTAAAGATTTTATTTGTTTGATAGAGAGTGCACAAGCAGGGGAAGCAGCAGGCAGAGGAAGAGGGAGAAGCAGACTCCCCTCTCAGCTAGGAGCCCAATGCGAGGCTCCATCCCAGGACCTCGAGATCATGACCTGAGCTGAAGGCAGACACTTAACTGCCTGAGGCACCCAGGCACCCCAGTATGTACTATTCCGCCCTTAAAGTGTAGGAAATCTTGCCATTTACAACAACATGGATGAACCTAGAGGACATTATGCTCAGCGAAATAACTCATATGAATGAAGACAAATACTGTACAATTTCACTTATATACAGAATCTAAAATTATCAAATCCATAAAAATGGAAAGCATAGTTGTGGTTACTTACCAGGGGCTAGGATAAAGGGAGAAATGAGGAGATGTTGATCAAGGGGTACAAAGTTTTGGGGCACCTTGCTAGGTCGATCAGTAGACAGCATGACTCTTGATCTCGGGGTGGTGAGTCCAAGCCCCATGTTGGGTGTAGAGATTACTTAAAAATAAAATCTTTTTACGTAAAGACTGCTAACTCTGGGAAACGAACTAGGGGTGGTAGAAGGGGAGGAGGGCGGGGGGTGGGAGTGATTGTGTGACGGGCACTGGCGGTTATTCTGTATGTTGGTAAATTGAACACCAATAAAAAATAAATTAAAAAAAATAAAAAAATAAAAGAAAAAAATAAAAATAAAATAAATAAAATAAAATAAAATAAATAAAATAAAATCTTTTTTTAAAAAAAGGTATAAAGTTCCAGTTATGCAAAATAAGTTCTTGGGATTTAATATAAAACAATGAGACTATAGTTAATAATAGGGTATCGCATACTTGAGATTTGCTAAGAGGGTAGACCTTAAGTGTTCCCATCACACACACATGCACACGTGAACACACACACACACACACACACAAATAGTAACTATGTGAGGTGATAGATGTTAATTAGCTTCATCGTGGTGAATATTTTGGAATGAACATGTATATCAAATCATCAAGTTGTATATTTTAAATATATACAATTTCTAATTGTCAATTATACCTCAGTAAAGCTGGGGAGGAGAAGTAAGAATAAAAGGACCAGAGCCTTTAAAAGAACTGTCTTCACTATAAAACAAAAAAAGAGGAACATGGTTCCAGAGAAAATATCTTGTATACAAAAAGGAATCGAGGACAAAGAAAACAGTAAACATGTATGCAAAGCTAAGCAATCGTTGGTTTTATTAAATGATAATAATGGCTCATATTAGGATATAAAATAACTTGGAACCAAATTATTGGACAATGATAACAAGTAAGACATGGAAGATGAGAAGAGGGTGATCACAATCAGGCATTAAAGGTACTTACTAAAATTTTGAAAGTAACCACTAAAATGAGAATTAAGCTTTCTAAATCAATTCAGAAGGAAAATGGAATTTTTAAAAAATCTTAAATTTAAGCAAGACATGAGAGTCCCTGACGTTGAGGCGCTCAGAGTCTCCTTAAGGGAACTCTGAGTGCAGTGTCAAGCAAATAAGGACATAATTCTCCTTACATTTTAAATGTGCAATAAGGCCAAATGTTGATGAGAATCTGAGAAAATGGGTTATGGTCACAGCTCACATGAGTATAAGTTGGTACAGTTGCTCTGGAGGGCATCTTGCCACTGGCTTCCCTGGTATCCCTTCTCACTGTGGGCCCTTTGAGCCATTCACTCATGTACAGGTGTGTGCAGAGGGGGCACCCACAGGCATGCTCAGGCAGCATTTTGTGAACTGCCTCAGAAACCCCACAGCCCCAGAAACAGGCACACACATAGAACATCCCAGGCCGAACTCCTCCAGGCCCAGGACAGAGCCCTGACATCTCACAGGTATGCAGGAAATACAAACTGACCTGAACTGAGCAAACTACTGCAGTGAGGGGTCAGGACACACAGAGAGATTATGAGCCAGGAAGAGCTTCTAGCAGAAAGAGAATGCAATGAGGAAAAAGTCCCTGGCTGACACTCTGGATGTTTCCTCCACAAGGGAAGGGGAAGAAACTAAGAGGAAACCCAGAGACACAAACACATCTGGTGCCTGGGTGCTTATACTCCCCACAAGCCCACACCTGAGGGTATCTAGGTATTGGGGATCAGACCCAGACTGGGGTAAGGGTGGTAAAGGAAGGCTGGAAAAGACCAGGCAGCAAGCCCCCACTCTCGCTTCTCTCCCACACTATCAGCTTTTGACTTCCTGTTTGACCAAACTTGTCAAGTGTGTTTTTGAAAGCCCCTATCCTTGAGAAGAGTTATGGGGGTCGGGGACAGACCTCTCAGGGGGCCACAGTGACCACCCAGCCCACAGCTCTGCACCCTGTCCTGACCTCCCAGAGAGGGGAGAGTCTGCAGTGTTTGGGTCCCAGGGCTTGCCTCCTACTGGGCTTCTCTCCCACAGGAAGCCTGCAAGATTGGGCAAAACTCACCAGTGTGTGTGTGTGTGTGTGTGTGTGTGTGTGTGTGTGTGTGCATGCTTCCACTAGGCTGCTACTTGACCACATATAAAATTGTCTCTATAAGTTTCGACTTTTTTGGACACTGAAAATGAATTGCTATGTATGTATACACAATAGGCTGTTTCTTACTGCCAGACCTTCTCTCACTGCTATTCCTCCTGCCTGGGTCTCCTCTCCTCTCTTACCTGGTTTAATGTTTATCTTTTACGGTTTCAGATTTGGGTCAGGTATCACTGCCTCCTGGAAGTCTTCCCTGTTGCCCCTCTATTCCTAGTTGGGTTTGGTGCCTCTCTTTGGGATTTCCATCATGCACTGGGCTATGTCTATTGTGAAACTTACAGTAATACTCAAACCAACATTTATGGGGTGCTTCCCATGTTACAGGAGTACACTGAGCAGCAAACAAGTATTAACATTTTTAATATTCGTAATATCCCTGTGAAATGGGATAGCTCCTAGCTGCCTTCCTGAGAGTCATTCTCTCTCCTTACTAACTTAACTCAATTCTGTTGGGAATAGCATGTGCCCAATTTAATTACATTTCACTTATACATTTCATTCATTCAAACATTCCATAACCTTACAATTAAATTCAGACCAATGCAATGTGCAGAAATTGTTAGTGGACAATTACAGGAAAGCCTTTTAAAGGGTGGCCAGTGCAGGTGGAAAGCACACCCTGCCCTTAAGCTTTCATCCATCTTCCATTCCTTCCATCATGTTAACTTGGTGGCTTGGGCTGCAATAGTTACCTTGCAACCATGAGACACTTTTGATAAAGAAGGTCATATACTCTAATAATGGTGAAATGGAAAAATAGAAGGAGTTCCATTTTTGATATAGCCAAGTAAGCTCCTATTGGATCAAAACTTCCAGTGATAATAACTATTACCTCTGGAAAAAATAAAAAATACAACTATCTAAAGGCACTGGGGAGTGCACAAAACCAGGCAGATCCTGGAGGAGAGCTGACATTTGGAGGAAGGGATGGGACATTGGCCATTTCCCATTTGTATGGCTTTTAGCTTGAAAACAGTATAAAATCAGCTAGTAATAAATGAAGATGGAAATAGATGTTTGTGTTGTTGCCTCTGGACCTGGAGAAAATGAGACACCTGTGCAGAGCTGGGATTGAGGGTAAAGAAAGAGAGGAAAGAGAGGGAAAAGAAACAGAAGAAAAGGAAAGCAAAGGAAAGAGGAATATGGAGACAAGAGAAAAGTGTGGAACAGCAAGTGCATGGTGCATGGAAGGAACAGCCCACTCTGTCTCCTGGCCCTATAACCTGAGACCCACCCCTTGTCAGAGTGCCTCTGTCCTCACTCACCCTGTCACTCTGCACTGCTCACCGTGGAACCCTCCAATCCCAGCTTCCTTTAATACCACTACATCTAGGCAGGTACAGTCTAACATTCCTCCAAGGTGCAGGAGAGAAACAGGGAACAAATGCAGGCTCTGCTATGAATTAGAATAGTTATAAAATAGGACTCATTCGATACCACTGCAAAGCCCCTTCCCATCCCCACTCTCAACTTCCATCCATGGGGTGGGCACCATGGAGCCTGAACGCACATGGACTTGCTCCCAGTTGCTCCCAGCAGGGCTCCCCCATCTGCACAGCAGGACCACCAGCCAGCACTGCGCAACCACATCTTCATCTTGAGGTGCAATGGGGATGTGCTAGTGTTCAGAATGGTCTTTGGGTCCTGGGAAGACTCTGGGTACTCAGAGAGACAAAGAAATTCAAGGTACAGTTTCTGCAAGTACAATATCAAAGTCATAGCCCTTTGTTCACTAGCAAGAGCAAACAGAACAAACAAATATCAGCACTTACACCATGTTTATACTGCCTTGCCCCAGGCACCTTCACAGCTGATTTCTGTCTCTCATAATGGTATAATGGTTCAATAGGATTGCTAGGACAGATCATCTTTTCTCCCACTTTACAAAGATAAAAACTGAGGCCTTTAAAAATAAGGGGTTGATTTCATTTTGCACAGTAATATACAAAAAAGTCCCAGTTATAGGTCTACCACCCAGGAGTCCTATGCCCCAGCCAGAGCTCTGTCCCACTACCAAAGAGGCAGCAGTGCCTTCCCCCATCCCATCCCATTATCCCATACCCCTACTGTTGCCTGTGATAGAAGCATGCTCTTCTGCACTCAGCTTTGAGCCCTTGGAGGGTAAGGACTGTGTCCTTTCACTGCTGTCTCGTAGCAAGCATGGGGCAGACAGAGACATGAGAAGTATGACATAAAAGCTTAAATCAGCCTTGGGAAGCAAAAGTTAAATTGAAGCGCAGGGCAGACATTCTCTAAGTGTCACCCCTTCTCTCCCAACAAGCAGCCACCCAGCACTGGAGACCACCAGCATAAACACAACTCATGACATCTTTAGGCAAAGAAAATTGAAACCAACTAACTCAGTTGGCCACCTTTTTTTTTTTTTTTTAACATCCTTCTAAAAATAGGCAGGCAAAGCAATTGGTTCAGAACCTGAGGAGCTGGAATGCATTTAGGCGCTCTGAGGTTGTCCAACCGGAACCTGTACATCCAGAGACCCCACCTCATTTCCCAGGCCCTGACAAGCTGATTGAGCCAGGACAGGAAGAGCAACTGGTGGGTGATTGCAGACTATCCAGTGTCAGCTCATTGTTCCGGGAGGAAGCTGTCAGGATCAGACCTCCCAGGAGTGCCTGGGGCCTCTGGTTCTTATTTTTCCCTTTGTAGGTGGAAGCCATCATCCTCTCCCCCACCCAACCAGACACTCCCAATCAGATGTCATCAGCTCAGGGTCTCCGCATTCCCAACTCCCAGAGACCTCAAATGAGGAGAATCAGGGGCCACCTAACACTGTTTTTCCTTGAGGTTCCCTTAAAACAAAAGTTGTATTTTTTTTATTGTGGTAAGAACACAAAACCTGAGATCTATCCTCTGAACAAAGCTTTCAGTGTATAATATAGCATTGCTACAGTGTTGTACAGCAGCTCTCTAGAACTTACTCATTTTGCTGAATTGAAACTTTATGCCTGTTGATTAGTAACTCATTTCCCCTCTCCCCAGCCCCAGTCAACTGCCATTCCACTCTTTGTTTCTATGAATTTGACTATTTTAGATACCTCGTGTAAAAGACAAATGTAGTATTTGTCTTTCTATGACTGACTTATTTCACTTAGCATAACATCCTCAAGGGTCACCCATGTTATAGCATATTGCAGAATTTCTTTTTTAAGGCTGAATAATATTCCATTGTACATATATACCATATTTTCTTTATCCATTTACCTGTCAATGGACATTTAGATTGTTTCCTAATCTTAGCTATTGTGAATAGTGCTACAGCAAACATGAAAGTGCTAATATCTTATAAAGATCCCAATTTCAATTATTTTGAATAAATACTCAGAAGTGGGATTACTGAGTCTATTTTTTAAATGTTGGGGAACACTGCTTTCCTTAGTGGCTGCACCATTTTGCATTTCCACCAACAGTGTGCAAGGGTTCCAATTTCTCCACATTCTCACCAACTTGCTGTTTTGTTTTTTTTCTTTTTAAATAATAACCACCTTGACACGTGTGAAGTGATATCTCATTGTGGTTTTGATTTGCATTTCCCTGATTCTGAGTGATTTTGAGTATCTTTTCATGTGTCTGTTGGCCATTTACACGTCTCCTTTGAAGAACTATATATTCAAATCTTTAACTCATTTTTCAATGTAGTTATTAGTTTTGTTGCTACTGAGTTGTAGGAGTTTTGTATTTTGGAGATTAACCCTTCGTCAAATGTATAGTTTGAAAATATTTTCCTGGGTGTAGTATGTAAGTGATGAATCACAAAATTTTACTACTGAAACTAATATTACACTATATGTTAACATATAGAAAATAGAATTTAAATTAAAACTTTAAAAGAAAATATTTTCTCCCATTCTGCAGGTTGCCCTTACACTCTGTTAGTTCCTTTGCTCTGCAGAAGCTTTTCAGTTTGACTTAGTATCACTTGTTTATTTTCTTTCTATTGCCTTTGCTTTTGGTGTTATATCCATGAAATCATTGTTGAGACCAAATTCATAAAGACTTTCCTCTATGTTTTAATCTAGGAGTTTTAGCTTTGGGTCTTACATTTAAGTCTTTAATCCATTTTGAGTTGATTTTTGTGTATGTGTAAGATAAGGGTCCAATTTCATCCTTTTGCATGTGGATATCCAGTTTTCCCAACACCATTTGTTGAAGAGATAATCCCTCCTCTATTGTATATTCTTGGCAGATCAGTTGAAGACCAGTTGACTGTAAATGTGTGCATTTATTTGTGGGCTCTCTATTCTGCTCCATTGGTCTACATGTCTGTCTTTATGCCAGTACCATACAATCTTGATTACTGTGGCTTTGCATTATATCCTCAATATAATAAAGGCTATATATGCAAAGCCTACATATAACATCATAGTCACTGTGGTGTAAAACTAAAAGATTTTCCCCTAAGATCAGGAACAAAGTAAGTATGGCCACACTTTTGCCATTTCTTCTAATCACTTCTTTCCATCATAGTACTGGAAGTCTTACTAGAGCAATTTGCCAAGAAAGAGAAATAAAAGGCATCCAAACAGGAAAAAAAAAAGTAAAACTGTCCCTGTTTGAAGATTACATGATTTCATATATAAAAAACCCTAAAGATTCCACCAAAAAACTGTTAGAACTAGTACATGAATTCAGTAAGACTGCAATACAAATCAACATACACTAATGTTTCCATACACTAACAGCAAACTATCTGAGAAAAGGAAATTAGGAAAACAATCTCACTTACAATGGTGCCAAAAAGAATAAAACACTTAGGAATAAACTTAGCTAAGAAGTGAAAGACTTGTATACTAAAACCTTGTTTTGTTTTAATAAAATGTTAAGTAATTAAATAAGACACAAACCAATGAAAAGACATCTCATGTTCATGGATTGGAAGACTTAATACTGTTAAAATGTCCATACTACTCAAAGCAATCTACAGATTCAGTGTACTCCCTATCAAAATACCAATGCCATTTCTTTAAAAAGTAGAAAAAACAAGTCTGCAATTCATATGGAACCACAAAAGACCATGAAGAGCTAAGTCAATCTTGAGAAAGACCAAACCTAGAGACATCACATCTACCGAATTCAATTTTTTTTATTTTTCATGACAAAAGTCTGATAATGCATACTCTATCTAAAACATCCATAGGATGTAGAAACAGGTCGTGCACAGAGTCCCCTCAAAGACAATCACCATTAACACTAGATATTTTCAGTGCGTAATGTTTTATGTATTATGAGTGAGAAAGCAAGTTGCTGAGCAATATTGGAGAATACTTCAAATGTGAAAACTCTATAGATATGTAGATATCATAGACAGATACAAATAGAGATATTCTCGAAAATTGCTCAGCAACTTGCTTTCTCATTCACAATAAATTGCAGACATTCTTCTATGACTACAAATATTTATCAATACCACTATTTTTATAGTTGCATTGTATTCCAATATATACATGTATTGAAATTTATTTATTCATTCCCCTATTGTTGGGCATTTGGGCTTTTCATTTTTCCAACAAACACTACATACCTGTGCATATATTTTACATCCTTGAGTGAGTATTTTTAGAAACAGAAGTCCTGAATTGAAGGATAAGGCAGTTTTCAACGTAATAAATCTTGTCAAATTGCTGAGGGCCTCTTTGAAAAGATAACAAGTAAACCTTACTTTTCATTAACTCATAAACAAAACTCTTAATTTTCTTAAGTCTGTGTCAGTTCCAAATGTGGCCCCTCATTCTCCATTCTTCCCCTTTTAGAAAATGCTTTTCTTTCCCAATGAGGCATGTTGCTCAGATGCCTAGCCCTCACTTTCTTGTTAGGGGTTGGATAGTTTTCACGTATCTGAAACTACTATAAGAGATGCATTTTTAGCCAATTCAGTCTGATTCCTGTCCTGCCTCCTCATTCCCACTCAGAGGTTGGTCATGCATGGAGATGACACCATTAGGAATACTATGAAGAGGCCGGCCTGTGGGCAGCTCACCCCAAATCCAGCATTTTCAATTCTACCTGGAGCCACCCATTCTCAAAAAAGAGGTGGAAGCATGAATTTGCATATCTTTTGGGGGTAATTGGACATCATCTATTAATATCCTAGAAGTACACTTCTATGAACAAAACAGATGAACATAGGGGAAGGGAAGGAAAAAATAAGACAAAAACAGAGAGGGAGACAAACCATAATAGACTCTTAACTGTAGGAAACAAACTGAGGACTGCTGGAGGGCCAGTGGGGTGGGGGGATGGAGTAACTGGGTGATGGGCATTTTGGAGGGCCCTTGATGGAAGGAGCACTGGGTGTTATTTGCAAATGATGAATCACTAAATTATCTATGAAACTAATAATGCACAATATGTTATTAAATTGAATTTAAATTAAAACAGTTTTTAAAGAAGTATACGTCTATGAATCAAGAAAATTAACTTCTATAATAATGAGAAACAATCTAACTTCTCCGTAAAGTATGGGATCATCCACCTGGAAAAATGATCAAAGCATGAGGACCACCCCCACGGTGGTCGTTCTCAAGTGTCATCATTGGAAATTCAAGTCTTGGGATTTGTCCATTATTCTTGAATTTTTACTTTTCTCTACACACTGGAACCATGCAGACCAAGATATAAAACATTTCCAGCAGCATCCTAGAAAGTTCTCTCGTGCCCCATCTCAGTTGATACTCCTCATCCCACTGGGCTACCTATTATATTTCTATCACCATGCAGCAGCTTTTCTTATTCTTTGATTCTCATATAAATCATGCTGCATATCCTCTTCTATGTCTGCTTCTTTGGCTCAAAATAATGTCTGTGACAACACACGGCCATGTTGCTGTGTGTATCAATAGTTCATTCTCTTTGTATTGATGTGCGGTATTCCATTTTATGTATATAGTCTGATTTCTTTGTCATCTTCTTTGCAGATTAAAATTCAGGGATTTTTTTTTTTGGTTTTTGTTTTCCACTATTATGAACAAAGTTGTTATGAACATTGTTACACTTATCTTTATCTTGGGTATATAACTTGGAGTATGCATATGTTTAGCTGTTGCAGATAATGTCCAGATAGTTTTCCAAAGTGTTTGTATCAATTAATACTCCTATCAACCAACATAGGAGGTTTCCAATTGCTCCACAATCTTGTCAACACTTGGAATGATCAAGCTTTTATTGTTCATTTGTCCATCTGTTTGTTAGCTAACATAGGGGATGTATAGAGACACAGGCAGAGGGAGAAGCAGAGTCCATGCAGGGAACCTGACATGGGACTCGATCCTGGGATTCCAGGATCAGGCCCTGGGCTGAAGGCAGTGCTAAACCGCTGAGCCACCTGGGCTGCCCTCATCTTGGTTTTAATTTACATTCTCCTCATGAGTAATGATGTTGAGAATTTTTCATATGTTTATGGCCATGTGGAGATCTTCTTTTGAGGAATACCTCTCCAAGTCTTGCTCATTTTTAATTTTTTTGTTATTGATTTAAAAGAATTCTTTACATGTTCTAGATATGTCCTTCATTCTATTATATATGTATTGTGAATACCTTCTTCCAATCTTAGTCTTTATTTGCTTTTTAAATGTCGATTTTTTTTGTAAATATGTGGTTTTTTGTGCTTTTTGTGTCCTGTTTAAGAAATCTTTTCCTATCCCAGGATCATGAAAATCTTCTGTTTTCTTCTAGAAGCTTTATTGACTAACTTTTCACATTTAGTTTGTGCTCTATCTTAAATTAATGTCATATGGTGTGAGGTAGGAATCAAGATTTTTTTTTATTTATACAGTTATCCAATTGCTTTAACATCATTTTGGCAAACATGATCCTTTCCCCCACCAAATTGCAGTGGCACCTTTATTATAAGTCAAGGAACCACATACTGAATCTTTCTATTCTAATATATTAGCTTACTTTTCTATTTTGCCAATACTAGACTGTCCTAATTACTGCATGTTTTTAGTAAGTCTTGATATCTGGTAGTGAAAATTCTCCAATTTTCTTCCTATTCTTCAAGATTGCTTGGCTACTCTAGATCTTTTGCTTTACTGTATAAAGTCTAAAGCAATTTGATAATATTTTTGAAAAAGAAATTTGTTGGAAAGTTGATTAGGGTGGAACTGAATCTATAGATCACTTTGGAAAGAACTGTATCTTAACAGCATTGAATTTTCTAACCCATGAACATGAAACACCTCTTCATTCAATTAGGTCTTCTTTAAGTTTTCCCAACACCATTCTATAGTTTTCAATGTAAAAGTATTACATAGCTTTAATTAGACTTATAAAATATTTAATTCTTGATGCAATTATAAATAGTACCACTTTTTAAATTTCATTTTCCCATTGTTGGTTACTAGTTACAGAAATACAAATGATTTGTATATATTGTCTTTATAGCCAATGGTCTTACTAAAGGTAGTTACTAATTATATTAATGATTATTAAGAGTTTATAGATTCTTTTGGATTTTCTATATACAAACATTTCATCTACAAATAAAGACCTGTCTACTTGCTTTCTAATCCTTATGTCTTCTTGCACTGGCTAGGCCACTCAGTACAGTGGTAAAAGAAGTGGTGGCAGTGGACACCCCTGTCTTGCTTTCAACCTCAGGAACAAAGTGTCCAGTATTTCACCAATAAGTTTGATGTCACAGAGTTTTCATGTTAGCTATAAGTTTTTTCTGTTTATATCCTTTATCAGATCAAAGAAATTCATTCCTATTCCTAGTTCACTGAAGGTTATTATCATGAATGATGCTGAATTTTATCAAACACTTCTTCTACATCTACTGAAGATGAGTGGTACCACAATTCACATTATGATAAATATCACAAAGTTCTGATAACATAAGTGAGAATGGCAACCCACTTCTTCAATTCAGGGTCCATGCCATTCTCTTCCCATATCAGACATTGTCCTATAACTGTCCTATTTGTTGTGTCCTTTATTTTCTCAACTGGTATTAGTGCTCCTTGACACCAAGTTGCTCCATGGTAGCAACTTCTGCTCTTTGAACATTTCTGGGAACATCATGGGAAAATTGATAGAACAAATGCTGCCTCCTGGATCATCCCTGGCCCCCCCCCGACCATGCCTGAGATGTTCTGTGGGCCAGCACCTTGGACATCCACTATCATTAGATGGCAGGATCCTCTGACTGTCAGACCTATCAATCAAGGAGGGGGAAACTATTAGTACAACTCTGAGTGAGGAATAACTCTTCCCTGGGAGCAAACTCCAAGAGTGGTTATTTGGATAAGACTTTGCCTACATGTGGCAACTCCAAGATCTGGGCCAGAGGCTTCAGGAAACCCCACAGGAGCATGCAGCATGGACACTGCATTTGGCACCCAGCATGCAGGAGAAATCCAGCCAGCCAGCCTGCCTGCCTGCCTGCCTGTTCACTGGCTGCTCTCTCCTAAGTCCAGAACATTAGCAAAGCCAGGAGCTTTGGCACAAAGCTGCTCCCATCCTTGCCGGCATGGGTTTATGGATATTAAAAATGTGCTGATGTGAATCACCATGCAAGCACGCTTCACTAGAAGTGCTGCATGCAGGAACACTGCTCCTTTTATTGTCTCCTCCACCTCTGTTGGAAACGTTCACCCACAGATGATGCGGAGATTAGTGGGGCGTCAGGCTGCTGCGTGTTTTTAGGCAGCCTGTCAGCTCCCATCAGCTACGGCGGGGGCTGCAGAGGAGGCTGGGACACACCTCAATGCCCCTGCCTGGGGCCCCTGGGCAGAGTCTGGGGCAGGAGAGCGGCCTGGGAATAGGAATAGACATTCTCTAGTAAGACATTTTCTCAGGCATCCAGGCTATACCCATTGGCCCACAGTAAAATGGTGGCCAGCACTCTTAAGTTGATCTTTTGGCAAATAACATGAGTGAAAGTACAAACCTTTTCTGCTGTGGGACAGCCACTCTCACCCTCCCCTCCCTGTAAGGATTACCAGATAAAATACAGTCCCATGGGAAGGGTGGAAGATGGGCTAGAAAGCCCCTGCCCTTCAGGATGTCTCATTGCACACTGGAAGATGTCATGTCAGATCTGACTGCAGACTGAGAATATCCGCATAGACGGTTTGGGATGCTCTAGGAGTCCAGAGATTCCCTCTGGGAGGGGATCAGGGAAGGCAACATGGAAGAGGAAGTGCTGAACTAAGCCCTGAACCACAACTAGGCTTTAAACAAACTGAGACTGGGAGATGGCATTCCAAGTGAAAGAAAAGCCTGAGCAAATATGGGGAAGTGAGAAAACACACCATCAAGGACCAGGTGCCTCCCACTCTCTGCTCATCCATTCTCCATATCACCTTGTCCCCACATTGACTTGAAAAATGGTTGCCATTATCCCAGGCATCATCACCAAACCCAACCTTGACCAGAAGCAGAAGAGATTTTCTCTTCCTGTGTGTCCAGGAGCTACTGCAGAAGAGCCCAGGGGTCCTTGCCAGTGATGGGAATGGAAGCCAGTTTGAAGGAAGAGGCACTGGCAGGGAGAAGGAGCCTAGCTCTAACCAGGGCTCCTGTGCCAACAGTGAGAATCTGTCCCACTGCTGTCATGCCTCATCTAACACCTTCACTATTCACAATATGTTCTGGACTCCCCAGGTACACTGCAGAGGGTAGAGGAACATACATATCTGCCCACAATCTAGCATGCTGTTTGGCTTATAATAGACTCTAAGGACCTTATCTGGAAAACAGAGGACTGTGATGCCCAACCAGATTGGGTTACTGTTAGCACCCACTTGGGGCCACTTAAATGCATGACTCCAGGAGGCTGTCTACACACAGAGGACAATGGAAGCTGTGAGTGCTGCAGTCCTGGGCCTTTTTATGCAGCTCCCAGTGCTCAATCTATTGGGGCCAACATTCATGGGCCCATGAATCTAACATGGATATAACATATAACATGAAATGTTATATTTCAGCTGAATTATTTTAATCGGTGCTTACAGTGAAACAGGACACTTTTTATTCCCAGATGGGGAAACTGAGGCACGCAGCATTAAATAACCTACTCAATGTCACATGTGTAGCAAGCAGCACTATGGGATCTGAACCTTGGCCGTTGGCCTCAGAGCTTGTGTTCTAAACCACTGTACCCCTCTGCCCTGAGAAAGCTCCAGACTTCCCATGTGCAAGAAGTACCTTCATAATCCGAACCCTCAGAAGAGACCTCAGATTATGGATGTACAGCATAGTAGACCTAGGGAGAGCTTTGGCAGCCTCCCAGTCCTCCTCTCCTGCCCACCGTGCCACTCTGTTTCTCAGAGAAGAGCTTGAGGCTCAGATAGGAATGAGGGGTCCCTGCCAGTCACACCTGAATGATCTATAACAGGTCCAGAACCCTTTCCTTGTCTCCCTCTGCCTTTTCTTTTTTAATTCCACACTGCCTTTTCAAGACAGGTCCTGGCTGCTCTTTGTGAGGGACACAGGGACAGTCGGTAGCTACATCAGGGAGGTGCCTGCAGGGTTGATGCAATTCTGGGCATGAATCTTGGCCTTTTGCTGATAACTGAGCACAGCCGAGCTGAGGAGCTCCTTGTAGGATGCCCCTATAGGGCTCCCTATAGAGTGCCCATTAGAAGGTACACCAACCAGGCCACAAAGCCCCTTCAGGGAAATGGATCTCCCTCTCATTGCCCAAAAGGAGGGCTAGGGGAGGCTGAATTTCAGGATGCAAAGTGGTTCAGCAAACATCTAGAACCCTCCCCATCCAGAGCTAGATGCAGGGACAACCGTGGGAAGAGAGGGACATTCAACCTCTTCCCCAGCTAGAGGTAACCACATCTTCTTGGTCTACAGAGAGGAGGGGATGGAAACATGAAATTCCACTACATGAAATTATTTCCTTTAGGTTAAATCCTATGTAAATTAGCTAGATCTTTTCTTTAGGGTGATATTGAAGGGGTGAGGGAAAAGGTGAAGGGCCAGAGTATTTTCAAGGGATGTATTTTCACACATTCCAAGGTAGAACTTAGGTTAAGTTTTAATCAAAAAAAAAACCATGTTTTTAATTACCTACCCATTAATTAACTTTCAACTAATCATCTCCAGCTTATATGTGATACTTTAGGTAGATGAGTCATGTTAACCTCGTGGCTTCTAGAACCCCTCCACACTCATGTGTGTGCTTCAGGTTGAACAGCAAGAGTTCAGAGCCAATTTTAGTACTAGAATCTCAGAATCAGGGGTCACTCAATCTTGGGGTCATCACCTTGTCATCATAAGAGGCCTCTCTTACTATTTGGCCCAACATCCTGGGAATTCTGATGATGATATCAATGCCAATCAGCACTGGCTAGCATGGACTAATCCCTGGGACCACACAAAGTTGGTATAAGTTCAGCTGCATGCCAAACTGCCTCAGATAATCTGGTATTCCTCATTCTGGTTAAACATTGGCTCTCTGATCAGCTTGTCAAAGTGCTAAAAACAGTTTCATGCCATATTTATTTTTATTCCTCAACCCAAAAGCATCTTGGGCCTGGCCTAACCAACCTCAGAGACTGCCCAGCAACCCTGGAGCAGATGGAGACTGTGTATCACAGCCCTGAAACCACACAGCATGTGGCTGTGTGCCCCACAAGAGAAGGTTGGTCTTGCCATCGGCCTTGGGCAGGCACAGGCACTGGAGCCAGGGCTGAGGGCAGACCCTGGCTTCCCCAGCGCTATCTTGCTCGACATCAGTTTGGTGTCTTTGATGCCTATGGCTGCTGAATTTCACTTTCCAGCTGGCTTCCTAGGCAGGCCACTGAGAAAGGCCAGGTGGTGGGGCTCTGGGACTGTCATCTGAGCCAATGCCCAGCAGCCAGGGCTGAGCCCAAGACAACAGGATATGGAGAACAAAAGTCAGTGACTGCTCAGGGGACCCAAGTGTAGCAAGGAGCATTCCTTTCGTTCCAGGAGAGAACAGCTCTGTTCTCTCTGGGATGGCTCAGGGACACCTGGTCTGTCCCCAGGGAAAGGCCACCAGAGGCTAAAGGGGCACTGAGGGGAGGCCTCATGAAAGGAAGGGTTTGCATGCTGGCAAGTGCCTCTCAGCCTTTCCTGAGGCCCATTTCCTCCTCTGGGAGTCGTGGGGGGGGGGGGGGGGGGAAGGGGCGCTTGCCCCCAGATACTGTGCTAAGTTCCCTTTTACCTGCTTTAAGTTTTCCAAGGAAGTTTACTGTGTATATCCTGGCCTTTGCTAGAAACCAAGAAACCTGCACTCAGGTCCTAAATTTGTCCTACTCTGTGTGACTTTTGAAAATTCCCTTCTTACTCTCCAGGCCTCTGTGCCCTCAAGTATCCAATACAAGAGTGAATGAAGCAGGTATTATACCTTATTGAAGTAAGCACATTTATTGGATACATCCTGTTATTTACATACATTACTCCTTGGGATCTGTACAGAAACTTAATATTACTAGAAGTTGACATTTTATTGAGGTTTTACTACTAGCCACACCTGGTGTGCACTTTTTACATGTATAAATTCATTTGATCCTCATAGCAATCCTATGATATAGATCCTATTATCACCCTCATTTTATAGAGAGGAAACTGAGGCACAGAGCACTTCAGCAACTTTCCAAGCCATACTGCTGATAGGTAGGGATCTTGGATCCAGGTGGTGCTGTTCCAAAGCATGCAGGCCACATTTCTCCTGCTTTGCATGGTCTATATGTAGTGTGGATATAATAAGAGCACTCTTCTCAGGGACCTGATGCTGTAAGCACTGGATGAGAGACAGAGAGCATTATGCAACATAGAGACATGCTCAGTGAGTATGACCTCTTTATCTGACTATTACTGTTTTCCCTTTTCTCCTGAGGCTCAGAAACTCTGACCTCCACCCCTGAGAGCAGTGACCACCCCATCTCCCCTGTCTGCTGTTCCCTGCATTCATTCAGCTTGAGATAGCCCCAGCCAAGGCCAGAAGGGTGACCCATTGTCTTCCTGCTTTCCTCATTTCTAATCTTCAAATTTCTCCACTGGCCTTGGAGATCATCTCTGGGCTCACTCCTTCTCCCCAGGGTTCAAGGCCCCTATCTCCCAGAGAGACACAGATGTATCATTCTCTCTGGTTTGGTGACTGATCACAGCTTTCTGTGATGCCTTTTTGTAGGGGCATATCAGTCTTGTGGACAGGACACAGGGGTGCAGTTCTAAAAGATGGCTCCTGGGAGCATCCCAGAGGTAGAGGTGGTGGAGAGAGTCTTCTGGGAATCCCCCAGACCAGCCCCAGCTCCTGGGAGTGTTGATTACAGGCCACCGCCTCAAAACCCAGCAGTCCATGAGTCTAGGAAAGTAGATGGCCTCAGGGTTTTTATTAGATGACAGTTTGCCAGTTTGAGATTTAAAGAAAAAACTCCTTTTGTTGTAAAGCTTTTGCATGTGTGTGTGTGTGTGTGTGTATATATATACATAGAGAGAGAGAGAGAGAGAGAGAGGAGAGGGCACTTTAAAATCACCATAATCATCCCATAATGTTTCCATGTATATTCCCCCAGATTTGTTCTATGATGAAAAAGTAAATCTCAAAAAATTAAAAATAAAACTACCATATGATCCAGCAATTCCACTTCTGAGTATTTATCTGGAGGAAATAAAATCACTATCTTGAAAAGATAACTACAATGATGGTCATTGCATCATTATTTACAATAGCCAAGACACGGAAACAATCCAAATGTTCACTAACAGATAAATGGATAAAGAAAGTATGGTGTATACAGACAGTCCCCAGCTTATGATGGTTCAACTTATGGTTTTTCAACTTTATGATGGTGCAAAAGCAATACACATTCAGTAGAAACCATATTTTGAATTTTGAACTTGGATCTTCTCCCAGACTAGCCATGTATGGTGCAGTCCTCTCCTGTGGTGCTGAGCAGCAGCGATGAGGCACAGCTCCCAGGCAGGCACACCATTGCAAGGGTGAGCAACTGATACACTTACATGCATTCTGCACCCCTACGACCATTCTGTTTCTCACTTTCAGTACTTTCAATTCTCAATAAACTACATGAGACATTCGGTACTTAATTATAAAATAGGCTTTGTGTTATAAGATTTGCCCAACTTTAGGCTATGTGAGTTTAACATAGCCTAGGCTAAGCTATGACATTCTGTAGGTAAAATGTATTAAATGCATTCTCAACCTCAATATTTCAACTTATGGTAGGTTTATTGGGGCCTGACTCCATTGTTAAGTTAAGGAGATGTGTATGGCGATTGAATATTATTCTACCATAAAAAATGGAAATCCTTCCATATGCAACAACATGGATGAAGCTGAGCATTATGCTAAGGGAAATAAGTCAAACAGAGAAAGGCAAATACTGTATGATATCACTTGTATGTGGAATCTAAAAAACTGAACTCATCGAAACAGAGATTGGTCATTGTCAGAGGTGGAAGTTAGAAGTGGCAAAAGAAGTAAAGGTGGTCAAAAGGTACAACTTCCAGTTTTAAGATAAATAAGCCCAGGGATGCAATGTACAGCATAGTGACTCTAGTTAATAATTCTGTATTGTAAATAATAATATAATAATAATAATTCTGTATTGTTTATTTGAAAGTTGCTACTAGAGTAAATCTTAAGAGTTCTCATCACACACACACACAAAAATTAACTGTATGAGGTGATAGATGTTAACCAAACTTACTGTGGCAACCATATTGTAATATACATACCAAATCATTATGTTGTACATATTAAACTAATACAATGTTGTATGTTAATTATATCTCAATAAAACTGGGGCAGGGGGATAGATACATTTTGTTTTAAAAACTGAATTTTAAAAATAAATAAATAAATAAATAAAATAAAAAAAAAACTGAATTTTTAAAATTTTTTCTTTAAACTCAATTTAATTAACATGCAGTATATTATTAGTTTAAGAGGTAGAATTTAGAGGTGCCTGGGTGGGTGAGTGGTTGAGCATCTGCCTTCAGCTCAGGGTGTGATCCTGGAGTCACGGGATTGAGTCCCGCATCGGGCTTCTTGCATGGAGCCTGCTTCTCCTCCCTCTGCTTATGGCTCTGCCTCTCTTTCCCTATGTCTCTCATGAATAAATGAATAAAATCTTTTTTAAAAAATAGAGGTAAAATTTAGTGATTCATCAGTTGCATATAATACCCAGTGCTCATTATATCACGCATGCCCTCCTTAAAGTCCATCACCCAGTTACCATATCCCCTACCCACCCTCCCCTCCAGTAACCCTCAGTTTTTTCCCCATATTTAAGAGTCTCTTATGGTGTGCCTTACTCTCTGTTTTCCTCTTATTTTATTATCTCCTTCCATCCTTTTATTTTATTTTATTCTTAAATGTAAAATAAATTTTATATTTATTTTATTTTTATTTCTTAAATACAAATATTTAAATTTTTTATTTAATTTTTTAAATAAATTTTATTTCTTAAATTACATATATATACCACATCTTCTTTATCTATTCATCTATCAATTGACATCTGAACTCTTTCCATACTTTGCCTATTGTGAACAGTACTGCAATAAACATTGGGGTGCATGTGCCCCTTTGAATCACTATGTATCTTTGAATAAATACCTAGTAGTGCAATTGCTGGGTCATAGGATAGCTCCATTTTTAACTTTCTGAGCAACCTCCATACTGTTTCCAGAGTGGCTGCACCATTTTGCATTCCCACCAACAGGGTGAGAGGGTTCCCCTTTCTCTGCATCCTCACCAACACCTGTTGTTTCCTGACTTGTTAATTTTAGCCATTTTGACCAGTGCAGGGGATATCTCATGGGACACATAGATCAATGGAACAGAATAGACAACCCAGAAATGGACCCTCAATTCTATGATCAACTCTATGTCCAACTAATTGTTGACAAAGCAAGAATGAATATCCAATGGAAAAAAAACAGTCTCTTCAACAAATAGTGTTGAGAAAACTGGACAGCCACATGCAGAAGAATGAAGTTATATCATACACAAAAATATATTCAAAATAGATGAAAGACCTAAATGTGAGACAGAAATCCATCAAAATCCTTGAGGAGAACACAGGCACCAACATCTTTGACCTCAGCCACAGCAAGTTCTTGCTAGACAGGTCTCCAAAGGCAAGGGAAACAAAAGCAAAAATGAACTATTGGGACTTCACCAACATAAAAAGCTTCTGTACAGCAAAGGAAACAATTGACAAAACTAAAAGGCAGCCTTCGGAATGGGAGAAGATTTGCAAATGTCTTGTTAGATAAAGGTCTAGTATCCAAAATCTATAAAGAACTTATCAAACTCAACACCCAAAAAACAAAAAATCCAGTCAAGAAATGGGCAAAAGACATGAACAGACATTTCTCCAAAGGAGACATACAAATAGCCAATAGACACATGAAAAAAGTTCAACATCATTCAGCATCAGGGAAATACAAACCAAAAATTGGAATAATATTGTAGCTACAGTTTGTGTCCAGTTTTTTTTTACTGAACTTACATTGCCCTAAATTTTTCATATTACCTAATAATTTCTAAAGTCTGTCTCCCTCTACCTGTGTCTCTGCCTCTCTCTCTCTGTATGACTATCATAAATTAAAAAATAAAATAAAAATAAAAAAAGGGATTCCTGGGTGGCGCAGTGGTTTGGCATCTGCCTTTGGCCCAGGGCATGATCCTGGAGACCCGGGATCGAATCCCACGTCGGGCTCCCGGTACATGGAGCCTGCTTCTCCCTCTACCTGTGTCTCTGCCTCTCTCTCTCTGTATGACTATCATAAATTTAAAAAAAAATTAAAGTCTGCACTGTTGTGACAGACTCAATAGCCATTTGGTTTGATGAAACCATAACCCCAGCTCTTTTTGAAACTCAGGTACATATCCTAGACTGCCTCACCACTCACTTTGGTATTTGATCGGCTCTTGATTTTAGCACCTCAACTGACACTGCCAATCTACCATCCTGCTCTGCTGTTATTGTTAGCAGCTCACTGAGACCTCACTACTGTGAACAGTTGTCAATACTCAAGCCAAACTGTGGTCATAACTGATAACACTGAATGGTAAAACTGATGACTGATTCAGGGGACAATTTTGCCTGAACAGTGACAGTAGTATCCATATGCCCATATGCAGGACCCCTCAAAGAACAGGGTCAAGCCAGAGTGGGAAGAGAATAGGAGTGGGCCATGGGTTGGGGGCTAGTTTGCCTTTTCCTGCTGAATTCCAATGCAGAATTCTAAGGAGTCTTAAAATTCTAAATTTAAATCCAGCATTCTAATCTAGATCATTACAAAGAGGCATTTGTCAAGGTAGAGGAAAAAAACATATTTTATTTGACTTTGTTAGCTTGATTTACAGCTTACAAATACAAAGACATATGGTATAAGGACCTCCACTTGTACTCTTGCCAGAGGCCTCCAAATGTTAGGAACAGCCCACCCCTGAGATCTCCTTACTTTTAGCCCTATGTCGTTCAGGCTGATAAAGGCAAGAACCAGCACCTGGTCTATGCTTGCACTAAAAGTGTTTTTCATTTCCATCTGTAAGAATATTTGCAAAGCATGAAGCAAATGGGTCCTTGAGATTGAGGGATGGCAGGCTTGGCCCTACCCTAGCAGAGATGTCAAAACCAACAGGATCAGGGGAAAGAAGGAACAAGGCAGAGTCAAGAAAGTGGGCAAAGCAGGGCCGATAATTCACCATTTCAATGTGTCCCTCATTGAAGAAAAGTATTCACGTTGGCATATACTCCACTAGAATGTTCTGAACAGAAACTTAAGCAATCTAGTCCAATGGTTTCCAGCCTTTTTTTGAAACAGCAAAATAAAAAAAGATTTATCAAAATGAAAACTTGAATGAAATCCCAATATTAAAGCAACCAAAGTGATAAACAGCTTCCTACATTCATTTAAATCCTTACTGACTTTCAGAAAATATTTTACTACTTATAGATATCAGTGAAGTTCCTCCTTAGATGTCTGAGGTCCCCAGAGAAGAAGCGTAAAACGTAGCAGTGGTGGGTGGCAGTGGTTAAGGCCTGCCCAACATCCATTCTCCCCTTTTTGCTAAGAGCCCTCCCTTCCCTCAGGCTATGTGGTTGGGATGCAGCAGGCCTCCATATCTCCCACTCCTCAATCAATATAGGACATATGACCCAGGCCTGGCCAATCAGTACATTCCAACTGCAGCCACAGTTATTAGTTCAGAGGCAAAAGGTGACCATAGTAAGCTGAACTAGGACTTCTGCAGGTAGAGTGTGGTCTTTCATGGTAGGTCTTCTAAGAGCATAGGCAGTCAGAGGGAAGTAGAGACAGAGACTGAGAATCCATGGATGAATCTGAAGTTACCCTGGACTTCCAATTTACATGAAGCAATACTATTTCCTTCTCAACCCAGGCCATTTTGGCTGGACTTTTATCATGCACCACAAGACAGTCTGGACTGATCCAACCCACACCTTTTGCATATGAAGATACTAATGCCCAGAGAGAGGACAAGCACTGTCCAAGGCCACTAGGATCCCACTCAGGATCCCAGCTCTTCACAGAGATGATGATTGTGCATATTTTAACTTCTCCATATCCTTTTTCGTTTGCTAAGACTGACTATGATTCTGTGTGTGAATGAGAATTCTAGGCAGAAAAAAGAAACAGTAGAAAAAAGTTTACTGAAACTCAGCCAAAGGAAACCAGCCCACACTCAGGAATAGACTAATTTTCCATAATTATGGAGTGCTTTGGTATTATCTGAGAGTCTGGGCGGGGGTGGGGGGTAAGGGGGCTCTTACACTGTCCAAATCACTCTCTTCTACCTTTTCTGCTGCCTAAAATTCCACCAATACAGTATATTTCTCCTAAATTAAGCATTGCCTTCTTCTTTGGATTTTTCTTTAAAATGCTACCCCTCAAGAAAAAAAGAAAGAGAGAGAGAATGGAAGGAGGAAAAGAAGGAAGGAAGGAAGGAAGGAAGGAAGGAAGGAAGGAAGGAAGGAAGGAAGGAAGGAAGGAAGAAAGAAAGAAAAAAGAAAGAAAGAAAGAAAGAAAGAAGAAAGAAGAAAGAAAGAAAGAAAGAAAGAAGGAAAATGCTACCCTTCTGAACAACACAGGGATGTCTACTCTCACCACTTTTATTCAACATAGTACTGAAAGTCCTATCCACAGCAATCAAAAAACAAAAAGAAATAAAAGGCGTATCAACTTCTTTCTAGAAATGTCTCCTCCTGAGGCAAGGGAAACAAAAGCAAAACTAAACTATTGGGACTACATCAAAATAAAGATTCTACACAGCAAAAGAAATAATCAACAAAACTAAAAGGCAACCTACAAAATGGGAAAAGATATTTGCAAATGACACACCTGATAAAGGGTTAAAAAAAAAGCCTTGTTTACAAGGGAATGGTAAACATTCATACCATTTTGTTCACTGTATTTAGTAGACATAACTGTTTAATAGTTACTGAATCATGATGTAAAGAAATGTGATAATATTCAGGTATGTGCTTTCTGAATGTTTCAAATCACAATCTGTCAGTTATTGTTACACCCACAAAGATAATAAAATTACTTGTGCAAAGGTGTATTGTGGTGTGTGTAATTTCTGAAGATTATAATTCAGTTTGAGAGTTTAATAAATGAGAGCATAGCTAACTTGCCATGCCACTTCCAGGATTTTGTTCTGTTATCAAGGGTTGACCATTTGTGTCTGACTCATATATGATTTAAGTGTGCCAATTTCGGGTCACAGCACAAATATAAAAATTATTTTTCAATATATGATGGATATTTACATTTGGACACTAGATTTTGAGTTCCCTCAAATAATTAGAAAGTAGGGCCAACCTTGAATAAAGTATAGCGAAACTGTGTAGCTTCAAAAAAGAAAAAAAAAAGGTTAGTATCCGAAATATATAAAGAACTTACACAACTCAACACCCAAAAAATAAATAATCCAATTTTAAAATGTGCAGAAGACATGCATAGAGATCTCTCCAAAGAAGACAGACAGATGGCCAAAAGATATATGAAAAGATGCTCAATATCACTTATCATCAAGGAATTACAAATCAAAACTACAATGAGGTATCACCTCACATCTGTCAGAATAGCTTAATTAACACAAGAAACAAGTGTTGGTGAGGATGGAGAAAAAGAAACCCTCATGCCCTGTTAGTGGGAATGCAAAATGGTGTAGCCACTGTGGAAGACAGTATGGAGGTTCCTCAAAAACTTAAAAATAGAACCACCAATTGTACTACTAGGTATTTACCCAAAGAATACAAAAATACTAATTCTTTTTTTTTAAGATTTATTTATTCATGAGAGACACAGAGAGAAGTAGAGACATAGGCAGAGGAAGAAGCAGGCTCCCTGTGGGGAGCCCGATGTGAGGCTTGATCTCAGAACCCTGGGATCACGACCTGAGCCAATGACAAACGCTCAACCGCTGAGCCACCCAGGTGCCCCCAAAAATACTAATTCAAAGGGATACATACACCTCAATGTTTATAGCAGCATTATGTACAATAGCTAAATTATGGAAACAGCCCAACTGTCCATCAACAAATGAATGGATAAAGAAGATAAGGTATATGTATACAATAGAATATTATTCAACCAGAGAAAAGGATTAAATATTGCCAATTGCAATGACATGGATAGATTTCAAGAGTAATATGCTAAGCAAAATAAGTTAGAGAAAGACAAACACTTTACAATTTCACTCATATGTAGAAATTAAGGAATAAATGAGCAAAAGGGGGGAAAAGAGAGAGAGAGAGAGACTGAGAGAGAGAGAGAGAGAGAAACCAAGAAATGGATTCTTAACTATAGAGAACAAACTGGTGGTTACCAGAAGGGAGGTAGGTGGGAGGATGGGTGAAATAGGTCATGGAGATTAAGGGGTGCACTTGTCCCGATGAGCACTGGGAGATGTACGGAAGTGTTGAATCACTATATTGTACATCTGAGACTAATATAACGCTGTACATTAGCTAACTGAAATTTAAATAAAAACTTTTGTAAAATGCTACCCCTCTGGGCAGGAGCAACATCCTATAGCCCCAACTCCAACTGGGAAGAAGCTGACCAACACCCTTCTCCCAGATCAGGGGTCCCTAGGGAAACCTGAGATCCAATGTGTTGAGGGAAAGAGGTGCTGCAATGTGTTCATAAAGCCCAACAGAGATGGCAAAGCCACCACAGGAAAAAACAGAATTTCTCTCTCTTCTCAACTGACAGCTTTATAGGGTATCAGATAAGCCAAAGAAGCAGCAAGGGACAGTGAGATGGACGTGGGTTCAAGTCCTATTCAAGCCAACTCCCGGCTAATGCCAGACATATTATGTAATCTCTCTGAGCCTCAATTTCCTCACTTGTAAAATAAAAATACAAACACCTGATCAGTGATGAGGATTTAATGAGCATGTACAGTACCCAGTGGATAGCAAGTGTCTAATAAATTAGTTCCCTTTGCTCAAAAGAAGAAAGCAACCAGCTCTACTGTAATAAGTCATCTCCAGAATACTAGCCCTTTTATTATACAACAAATTATGGGTTGTTGGGGAAGGAGTTGGCCCAGGACCAGCTCTGCGTATCCCATGGATGTGGGAGCAGCCAGGCTGGCCAGGGGCTCACAGCTGGAGCTGGTGCTCACCACCGTTCTCACATTGCATTCATCCGGCTGCACACCTGTCCTCTCGCCCAGTCGGCAGCAGGGTTCCCAATCACAGGCAAAAGTGCCCGGTGCCCATGAGTGCATACAGATGGCATATAAAGGCTATAAGGCACAGAGAAGAGAAGGTCTTGGTCATGAGATATGGTAGCTTGAGGAACTGGGGCTCAGAGAGATTAAGGACCTTGTTGATTGTTACCCAGCAAATACTAGCTAGGCAGGGCTAAAAACGGACTTATCTAGGATGCTTTTCCCTGGCCACCTGTCTGGGGTACCATTTTCAATACTTCACAGTAGACTCTGGACAGGACTCTTTACAGATAGAGATATTGGAATCAGAAGTAGAGACAGAGATGGATCAAGGAAAAATCAAAATAAAAAGCATAGAGTGAGCCAATACTAGTTTCTCCCTGTCCAGGGCTCCCTCATCCTCCCACTCTTAGAAGAAATGTTAGAAAATGTCTCCCATCCATGTTCAGGTATTAAGAATCTTCTATGTTACTCCCCCAGGAAATCTGAATCTGAAAAGAAGAGCTGAAGGCAGTGCTTAGGCCAAATGCAGGTTGTAGGGGCTTCTGGGCACGGTCCCCTGCATCAGTGCCTCCTGTTTCTGCCTTGGACTTGGTCTGGGGCTAAGCACTCTGCCAACACTCCTCTGGTATCTAGACAGCTCTGGGGCTGGGACTGGGGCCTGAGCGGGGAGTGCAGGAATTGCAGCATGTTCAAAGATATGTCACCAAAATAATGGAATGCCCCAGCCGCAGGCCAGGCTGACCTCCCAAAGTATGTGTTTGGGAGTTTGCAGCTGGAGCTGGACTGCTTGAAGAGAGCCAGGCCCACCCGGACGCAGGCAGGGCAGCAGCCCTTCTCACTCCCACCTCCAGGCCAGGAGCAGGGCAGTGTGTGGAGCCCCGCCAGACATAGCATCTCAAGGAAGGGAACCCGACCTGGGAGGGGGGCTGTGGTGGATATGGAGCCACTCCATGCAGGACACCCCATGCCAACAGGAGCTGACCCAGATCCTGAGTCAATAAGGCTGGCTGAGAGTAGGATGCAGGAGGTGTGGTGGCCAGTCCCACAGGCAGCAGGGAGACAGATAGGATGAGAAAGTACTAGACACCCAGCAGGCCCTTGATAGAGCAGCCCTGCCCAGGAACACAAGTAAGAGCCCCATGTTCCTGCTCCCAATGCCTATCCAACCCCATCTTCTACTTCTCTGCAGGATGAACTCTCATGAAGTTTTTAAGCACTCTGCTGAATAAAAGGGGATTATTGTCCTAGGAAATGTTTTGGATGGCTGGGTATTACGGGAAGTGGTGTTCTTCAGAAAGCAAGATTCAGCTGTGTGGGTCTTTGGCCCAGCGGACCTCTGTGCAGGCAGAAATTTTCTGTCAGAGTAGATGAGGAGCCAAGGACCTTCACCCAGCATGGGTGGACTAAAGTGAGTTGTTGAGACATCACTCAACTAAAGCTGCATGGCTGCCCTCGCTGTGCAGGGGCCCTGACACCAAGACCCCATGGCTCTCATGTCACACCACCACATGGTGGTGCCAGCAGCCCTCTACCACAAAGACCATTTGGTGGCTCATACCACACCAGAGGCAGGGAGGAGGCAGCCTCATAGCTAGCAGGGCTGGCAAGGAAGGAGATAGGGCTGCTTTGGGTCACAGCCCAAGGACGATGGCTCTGAGTTCCTAGGCTGGCTTCTCTCCCTTCCCTGGCACCCTCTAGGATGCCCACCAGTCACCTAAAAGGCCAAGACTGCAGAGTCTTCCAGTTCACAGAAAGAAAAGGGGGTTCACTTGATGGCTTTCCCTGGACAAGCAGCCCTGTCCTGGCTCCAGCCCCAGGGCAGCGCCTCAGCTACGCAGCAGAAAGGCAGGACCCTCAGCTCCTCTCCCCAGGTCCTGCAGAACCCTCTGTCCTTCCTCTCTGCCCATCCACAGCTCCACCTGCCCCTTCTGCCACACCAGGCAAGAACTCGCATTGCCCAAAGCCCCACAGAGTACTAGCAGAAGGACAGACACACCAACATTTCCACTTACACTCTCTCATATACATTCATAGAGCCCTCTCTTGTTCTAACACGAATTTTCACACCCAAATAGATTCATGCCATTGCACATTCATGTAAGAATACATAAGAGGTTTTTTTTTTTCAATATTTTATTTATTTATTTGAGAGAGTGAGAACAAGCAGAAGCGAGGAGGGAGGCAGAGCAAAAGGAGAAAGACTGCACTGAGCAGGGAGCCCAACTCGGGGCCCAGGGCTCAATCCCAGAACCAAGAATACACAAGTTTTACACGCTCTCACACAAACACATAAAACATTGCCACCAACAGTTATTCAAATGCTTGCAGAGAGTTGCATGTGAACACATGCTGTCATGCATATACATATTCACACCCATAAACATTCATATTCACTCATGAACCTACACACACTCACATCCTCATATATTAGCATTTGACCACTCAAGTATCTGAAGCTGGCTTCACTGGAATCAGAAAGCAAGAGCCACCAGCTCCTGAGCCTCAATTTGGTCCTTCTTCTCATCCTTCCATGGCTGCCTCCCCCAGACTTTCCCCTCCCCCCCATATACTTAGTCTGGCTCCTCTTTGCTATTCCACTGAGTAAGCATGGTCATTTCTGACCCTTGTCACCTCTGTCAAGCTGCTTCCCTTGTCTCAATGTTCTCCCCTATAATGTCCTGTGTATCCAATCTTACCCAACCTGCAAGATCCCCAACACATCCCCATCCCCATGAAGTGTTGTCATCAACACTAACCTAGGAACAATCCTGCACCCTGGGAGGAATGGCCACCCATGCAGGTGTGCCCTGAGCCCAGGGTCCCTATCTGATTCCTGGGTATGAATCTTGTCTCATTCATGGGGTAACAAAAGCCTCAAGGTCCAAGGAAAAAGTCATGCCCCATCCCTTGTGGCACCCAAACACGGTGAGAGCTCAGCCCTTAGCTCAACACTGCCCAGGGTGTTGCCCCAAACTCATTCTATTCTCATTTAGGCTTTCTCAGTTGAATGGAATCAATTCTGGGGTCAGACATACCTGGGTTCAAATCCCAGCTCCAACTATCTAACAGTGTAACTTGTGCAACCTCCCTAACATCTTTTGGTCTCTGTTTCTCCTCTACAGAAATGAGAACATTAATTCCTTCCTTGTAGGTCTGGAATGAGGATGTGGATATAAAGTACTCTGCACAATGGTTGGCAGAGGGTAGGTGCTCAAACCAACATGATGCCCTTCTCTACTGCCCCTCAACTCTCCTTGCCTATAGTCTGATGGGGCTTAATAACCAGGATGGAGTGGTCCAGACTGGGATCAAGGAAAGCTCCAGCCCACACCCCTCCCCCAAGGCTGTGTCTGGGTCTGCTCCCCTCATGGGAAGCCCCAGAGCTTCAGGACATCTTTGATTAATAAGAAGCAGAAAGATAAGCCTCATGATAATTAATAAATCATTAGCAGCATACTTTTCATCAGATAAGCCCATTAATTGTTCCCATTTCCTTACAAAAAACCCCCGGCCAGGGGCCCCTCGCAGTAAGTTGATTTTATGAGAAATCCAAGCTCATAAAAAGAAACAGGTCCCTGGTAGGATGAGCAGCATCCACCTGCAGTGGCTCTGGGACAGCATAAGCCCAACCCACACCTCTGTCCTTTGGGAGCGCAGGGACCAGATCGCACAAAACAACCCACTGCCTCCCAGGCAGGGCCCCAAGGGAATTCCAAAACTCCTAAGGCAGAGCTAACACACTGGTTTCCCCTCTGGCACCAGCACCAACACCAACTGATGACCAGTGTCTCTTGTAGCCATAGAAAAAGAAGAAGAAAAAAAAGAAAAAGCCATATCTGAATTGAGAGGAAAAAGTCCTAATTGATTAGCAATGCTTGCCAGGTCATAGGATAGGGCATGAAGGCACAAGGGGGACATGTGGGCATTCCTTTCTTCATTTATTCATTTATTCTGCAAATGATTAATGAGTGTCAAGTGCTATGCAAGGGGCTGGGGAGACTGTGTGGAACAAAAAGAGTCATGGTTCCAGCTCTCATAGACTTTATATTTGCCATCTCCAAGTCCTGTTCCTTTACAGAAGAGGAAACTGAAAGAGGGAAGGAGCTCCCCAAACCCATGCTGAGGTTCAGTGGCAAAACCAGCTGGAGAGCCCTTTCCCTGCTCCATTCTCAGGCCCTCTTTCTCTCAAAGGAACAGCCAAAGGATCCAGCTCCCATTCTCCCCAAAACACAAAGATGCTCTGCCAACTTCTCATGTACCCACCCACCCCGAGACTCTGAGAATAGCAGCACATTCTCATTCACTTGAAGAAATGCTTTTGAACACCTATCATATACAGGAGCACTGAACGGAGGCACAAAGAAACTGCCCCCCAGAAGTTGGTTGGCTAGCTGGCTGGCTAGTTAGATGGAAAAGGCTTCCTTTAAAAATAATGATAACAAAGCAAAACAATGAGACAGACTAGGAGGCATACCTTAAGTAAAGTGCTCTGAGACATTAAAGGCAAAAAAACAAGCAGTGGAATCTGGGAAGGCTTTCTGAAGGAGAAGCAGGTTAGGAAGGTTTTGGAAAGGTGTGGAGATAGATCTGAAAGGGCTTTCAAGGCACTGCTTGGCACTTTTACATTTGTCCCTTGGCTCTTCACCTGTACCCTACGAAGGCAGAGTCAGAGGGTACCACTGGATAAACCTGGCTTATCTTCCTATAGCATCAATCTCACAGATTTGAAATGGAAAAGTTTTTCATTAAAGAGTTCTTAGAAGTGTTATCTAACCTAAACAGAAATAAGTTTCAGGTAGATTAAGAACTAAATGTTGAAATAAATAAAACTAAGAAAATGCTAGAATAACATACAGGAGTATATTTATATCTACTAGGGATAAGAAAATTTTCTAAGCATGGTACAAAATGAAGATGCCAAAAATTTAAAGAACAGGTAGATAGGTCTACATAAAAATTTTAAATTCCCTAATGCAAAGGCATCAAAAATAGAATTAAATATAAATGTCGGAGGGGGCGAGTGTTTGTGATATATATAATAAACAGAGGACTAAGATCTCCAAAACAGAAAGAGTTCCCAACAAAAAGCAATTCATGGAAAAAAACACAAATGGCAAATAAACCAGAATTTCTGAACCTCAGCACTATTAACATTTGGAGCTAGTTATTCTACATAGATGATGTCTATGTAGATGTCAATAGTACCCCCAACCCCAACCTCCGCTCCCTTGAAGCAGTCAAAAATGTCTCCAGACACTGTCAAATGTCTTGGGGTGGAGGCGGGGGGGGGGTCGGGGGGAACCGGAGGCAAATCATCCCCAGTTTAGAACCATTGCTAAACACAGGAAGGCAGCCTCAGCCTTCCGAATGAACAGATTATTGCCAATTAACAATGTTGGGGATTTACCCCAAAGATACAGATGCAATGAAACGCAGGGACACCTGCACCCCGATGTTTATAGCAGCAATGGCCACAATAGCCAAACTGTGGAAGGAGCCTCGGTGTCCATCGAAAGATGAATGGATAAAGAAGATGTGGTTTATGTATACGATGGAATATTCCTCAGCCATTAGAAACGACAAATACCCACCATTTGCTTCGACGTGGATGGAACTGGAGGGTATTATGCTGAGTGAAGTAAGTCAATCGGAGAAGGACAAACATTATATGTTCTCATTCATTTGGGGAATATAAATATTAGTGAAAGGGAATATAAGGGAAAGGAGAAGAAATGTGTGGGAAATATCAGAAAGGGAGACAGAACGTAAAGACTGCTAACTCTGGGAAACGAACTAGGGGTGGTGGAAGGGGAGGAGGGCGGGGGGTGGGAGTGAATGGGTGACGGGCACTGGGGGTTATTCTGTATGTTAGTAAATTGAACACCAATAAAAAATAAATTAAAAAAAAAACAATGAAATGTCATCTTCTCTTATCAGATTGGGAAGATTTTAAAAATTGATAGTAACTACATATGGCAAGGATTTGGGAAGAACGATGGTCTCATTCTTTGTTGGTGGGAACATAAGTAGATACAACAATTTTAGAAGACAATCTGGTAGCATCTATCCATTTTTTTAGATCTGTAAACCCACTGACCTGACCTCACTTTTGAACTCTAGTCCCATAAAACTACGCATAACAGTGCAAAGGACGTGCATACAAAGGACGTTCCCTGAGGGCTTTTTTATAATAGAGAAAATTTGGAAATGAGTGTAAATGAGTAAAGAAATGGTTAAATTGTGGTACATTGATATAAAGCAGACAACAAAAAGAGTTGCCAAAATATACAGCTGCATAAAAAAAAGCAAGTTGCAAAATAATACAATCCTATATTAATTTTTAAGTTAAAATGACATTTTCGCATGTTTGTGTGTGCCACTTAAAAAGAGAGAGAAAGAAAAAAAGATGTGAAAAATAAATAGCAAATTACTGATCATGGTTAATTATAAGAAAGGAGATGAAGGATGAGAGAACTAACAGGGAGAAAAGAGTTTCAATTTTGTGCTTTATAGAGTTCTGTATTATTGAGTTTTAACGGTGAGCATGCATTATTCTTTTTTTTGTCATGCTCCATGACCCCTCTTTTATTTTTGAGTATGTATTATTCTTAAAATTTTTAAATGTGTTTTAATTAAGTAAATCCTCTCCCACAAAATATCATATATACACGAATAAAATCAGCAAAGTCCTACTGATCTCTGTTGATCCATGTCATTTTTTCCAAAGGCTAGGTAGCAGAAAAGTGGAATGTACAGTAAGAGGTGGAATAAGTCAGTTTTCCTGGTTATGAAGAAAGCCAATGCCTTCTAATTAGAGCAAATCAGCAAAAAACTACTGCAGCAAAAAACAGATTTGGCCAAAGTCTCAGCCACAAGCTAAGGCTGGGCAGGGCATGTGTTTTCTTAACAATTCCCTAAAACGTTCCGAGAAAGGAGTTCGCCAACTTAGAAACCAGTTTTATTTTCACTTTGACTACATAAGCTGACTTCCCAAATCTGTTCAGTTGCCTGCTATTGTTCCTCTTCATCACATATTCTGTTTACAAATATCACTGGGCATCTTTCCACTTCCTACCATAGTGAATTTTCCACAAACACAAAGAAACCAGAAGTTCTGGAATTTTGGTTATTCTTCATTTGTCTTTTTAAAATATAGTAATTTTAAAATTATGTTTTCAACTTAGAACACAGATCAGTGGTTAAAAATAGAAGATCTAAAACATAAGCTTGTAACCAGTGAAAATATGAAGTTATTGAGGCAAAATCAGAATGGCAATGAGTCACATAGTCATGACAGATGTGCTGTTGACCTTAAGGCCCACCATGTGACCATGACAGACACCAGGACCAGAGCTCCACCCCAACCACATCTAATAAGCAACTCCCTAAAATACTGGACAGTGAGCTGAGGTGGGTTTTACTTTAGTGGAATATTATTTTAGTGGAGTCACAGAAAAGCACATGAAATGATGGTATGAAAGCCGTCTCTAATACAATGACACTGAAAAGGTCAAGTATGCAATTTCAAAGAAAAAAAATCACAAAATAGTTCAAAAACATAAAATAAAGAAGACCAAGAACAATATGATTAAAAATAAAATCAAACAAAGCAAATTAAAGGGTCTCTTAAAGATTTCTTTAGTCTGAGAAATGCCTCTGAAGTTGTAGTTGAGTAGTTGATCAAAGTTGGTTAAATGCTTCACTGGAGGTAGGATGACATCTCTATCTGTATCAGAAAGAGGCAGCTGATTTGAAAAAAGTATCAGAACTGTACTGTCTACCAATCCACTTCAGTGGGTTCAAAAAGACAGACTTGAACAACTGACTTTGAGGGAATAGGGATTATGAAAATGCAGATATTAATGATCTGGCTCTTATATCAATCTTTGTTCGCCATAACTCTAACAAATGTCTGTGAAGACAAGTCAATTTCTAAAGTGGTTGATGGTAAAATGACAAGGAAATATAGTTTCAACAAGATGTCTAAGTCTGAAAAGATTAGTATCAAATGTAAGTAAGCAACTCAGACCCCCGCAGAGGTGACTCAAATCTCTGATGGGCAAAATGGAAGAAAATGGAGGCTCCATGATCTATCACACACCATGAGTGTTCCTGGAACCTGCATCACACATGAAGCACATTTTTTTAAGATTTTATTTATTTATTCATGAGAGACACAGAGAAGACAGAGAGAGACAGGCAGAGGGAGAAGCATGCTCCATGCAGGGAGCCTGATGTGGGACTCAATCCTGGGACTCGATCCCGGGACTCCAGGATCACACCCCGGACTGAAGGCAGGTGCTAAACTGCTGAGCCACCTGGGGAACCCCTGAAACACATTTTTAAGAGGTCTGCTCTTGAGTTCTAAGTGGTAAAAACTTTTAATCAAAATTCAGTATAGAAAACTTAGCAGTTTGAATCATTCTCTCTTAGGGCCACTTTATAATAAAAGAAAAGTTGTTTTGAAAGCCTGCTTTACCCCAATATGTGTACAGGCTTAATGGGAAGAAGATGCTGGTCTAGGCTTTCAGACTTGAGGGTGATGTTTTTTCAGAGAGCAAAATATCAATCGTGCCATGACTAAGGGCAAAAATTCACTACGGTGAATAAAGTCTTTGTTCACTGAAATGTCAGTAAGTGGCTCTCAGAGATGCTTTCTTTAGAATATGTTTTCAAGGCTCAATACTTTTAATCAACAACTGCAAGGCAAAGCTGAAAGATTTTTCTACTGCCATGATCACTGCCATAAAAATGCAGATACAGAGTTGGTTGAAGAGAACTGGTCAAGTGACCTAAGTATAATTGAACCTCTTGATTTATTTTCATATATCAGTTCTCTTGCCATTCAGTTGATGTTTTCAAAACTATTAGATTTTTCGCAACAGCATCCTACCCATTAGCCAATGGTGCATATAGGGATTGTTTTTTTGTTACTAATGGCAATAATTTAAAATGCTAATTTATACTTTTGACATGACCCCATTCATCTTTGATGCCTTCCTTCTTTCTGATATGGTAAAATCATCCTGGATCATCCTGTGCATTTTCTGCCCCAGACCCAGAATCAACCAATTCTCCCAGAGGATGGCTCCTCTTTAGGAGATTCTATATACCTCTATGCCCTTCATTTGTCCATGCAGCATCCCTGGAAACTCAGTGCAAAATGGACTATTGCAGTGGCAATGGCATTCCTGCCAGGAACAATGTTTAAAATAGGGTGGGTTCCTGGGCTAGAACCAGGAACTAAAGACAAGAAACCTATGACCAATAATGAGGTAGAAAAAGGACAAAACAACCATAGACACATAAAGTAGTGAAAACAACACTCCATTCAATCCCTGGTCAACACGTGGATAAAGCCACTGTGGGAGGGGCCAATGGCAGTACTATAAAAAGGGGGACTGCCCTTAAGGTGAGGACTCTGGGGTGGGAGGAGCTCAAAAGAGGGGGATTTAGGACAAATAATAGGAAAACCAGCTTCCCACAAAATGGAACAAATATGGTGGGCTGGTAAATGAACATGGGATTTGACGTGAGCGGGACTAAACTGTCCCATTCCCACCGCTCCCTAGCTGTGTGACCTTGAGGAAGCTGCTATCCCTTCTAGAATTCCAAGTCCCTTATTGGTAAAATGGGGATAATTGTGCTTGCCAAAAAATTACAAGGATTAGATGAGACGGTTGGTATTGCACCGCTTATCTCCTTTACTTTTGAAGCATCTCTGGTTCTTAGGAGGCCAGCCATTCTCTGACATGCAGTATGTGCTCAAAAACTTGAGGTGGAGGGGATAAATGAACTATTTGTTTTGAGAAGATCATTTTTATGTTGGAAAGCTCACTTGGGCAGAGGTCTGGAGGGTGGGATGAATGGGATTTCACTGCAAAGGGATTAAGAATTGCCAGCTTGACTGAACACCAGAAAATCAAAGGTTTCCCTGGATTACAGGGAAAAGCAGAGGTTTCCCTGGATGGAAGGTAGCATTGTGACTTTGGGAAGGCTGAAGAGGTCAGAGAGAGCCTCCTGGGGTGGCAGTGGAGGGAGTCCATGGGTGAGTTGGTGTTAGGCAGGAGAAGGAGAGGCAGGGTGGATGCTCAGAGCTCTTCTGGCTCAGGCTGGGCCACCACCTGAGAATATGCTTCCCTGTTACTGGGGTAATAGCCCACCCTGTCCATCTTTGCCAAGGTAGCCTTCCACAATCACATCTGGTCAAATCACTTCCATGCTTAAAACCCAGCCCTGCTTTCACTTGTCCTTAAGATAAAGTCCAAACTCAAGCACAGCTACTCAGCAAACCCTACATGGTCAGCCCTAGACCCATATTCCTATCCTCCTTCCAACTGCCTCATCTCCCACAGTCCCCTTCCCACCTTGACCACTAGCTTGCAGGTCCCCCAAATGCTCCAATCTCTATAACTCTGCCTCCAGCTCCCTTTGCCTCAGGCCCCTGAAAAACTCTTATTTCCATAAGACCTGCTTTAATTATGGTCTACACTATAGTATCCCCCCGAGACACGCTGCTATCACTTGAGAAATCCGTTTTATAGCTACTTATACCTGTTTGTATTTCTGTCTCTACCACAGGACTGAGAGGCCCTGAGGGCAGGAACTGTTTCTTTTTGTATCCCCAGGGCCTTGGCCCAGGATGTGGGACAGAATAGTCGCACAGAAAATGTTGGTTGATTGACTGCTCCACTGGCAAAATGAATGAGTGAATGAATGGCAGGATCTCTGAAACCTAGTAGGCCTTCTATGCTGACTTTTTTCAGCACCAGCTCTTCCCAACACACACACACACACACACTTCTTTCATTTTTCTCCTCTCACTCACTGGTTCTAAAAAACAACTTGATAAGTATTGACTTATTAAACTTAAAAGAATATATTCAAATTTGTAAAGTTTCCAGAAGTCCACAAAAACACTGATCAAGAATTGGCAAATGGTCCCATGAAATGCCACCCAAGGACAGTCCATGATCAGATGTTCTTTCCAAGGAGACCCAGGTGCCCCTCCTTGCTCCCCCACTCCATGCATATGAGGCCCCAGCCCAGCCTCCCTTCCTTGGCGTTGAGTGGACACCTGTGACTGGGCTATAATCCTACGTAAGCCGCAGGCACACAGCCTAGGACCACTCCCTATCCTGGTCACAGGGACTTGAATAGCCAGGTGCACCTGTGGGCCAGCCAGCCACTGATCCATAGGCGGAGCCCAACAGGACTGACGCCTCAGCTTTTGAAGCACTGACAGGGCTGCCCTACTGAGCCTGACCCTTGACCTGCAGGTGGGCACAGCCATTGTCCCCACAGGTCCCAAGTGCTGTCCGTCCTGCTGCAGGGACCCGTGAAGGTATTCATTTCAAGTCAGCGCAAAGCCAAACAAACAGAAGGGCTAAGGGGCAGGGGTTTGTTTGGAGGCTTTGCTGGGCAGGGAAGCTGTCATTGCAAGTACAGGTATAATCCACGCCAGGCAGGTCCCACCAGCCAGCAGGGCTCCACCTGACACAAAGTTGTTTATAAACACATAACCAGGTCAGATCTCCAAAACAAGAGGCTCTGGAAGTGAGGGGGCTCTACAGGGATTGGCAGATGTCTCCATGTCAGAGGGCAGCTTCCTCTCACTAGGAGGAGACGAAGGAGAGGCACATACATCCCTGCCACAGAACAGAAGCTAAGGCCAGGCATGCAAGAAAGAGCTAGCAGGGTCCTCGTAGAGCCCAGAAGCTGCAGACAGTGACAGCATCATCAGACCACCTGCTATTAGCAGGACTGAGCCCCCTGCAGTCATGACATTTCTGGCAAGTGTCGGTGTGCTACTGACAATTAGACTAGTATTTGCGAATGGAGGCTTCAAGAGAATTTGTATTACTTAGCAGAATAGGCACAGACCTACACCTAGATTCTGATTCTGATTCAGCTACACACTAGCTGTCTAAACTCAGACAAGTGACTTAACCTGAGTCTCAGTTAATTCACCTATAAAATAGGCATGCCAATTGCCAGCTTGTAGGGATGTTGTGAGGATCAAATTTGTGCAAAATCCCCTGGCCCCATCTCCAACCTCTCACTTCCTATCATCCACCTGACTCAGTCTATCAAATTGGTGTTTCTAAAATACTGGGACTTTTAAAACATTTTTATTTATTTGAGTATAGTTGCCATACAATGTTACATTAGTTTCAGCTGTGCAACATAGTGATTTGACAACTCTATACACCCCTAGTGTACCTAATACCTGTCACCATACAATGCTATTATAATACAATTGACTATATTCTCTTTGCTGTCACTTTCATCTCCATGACTTTTTCATTCTGTAACTGGAAGCCTGTACCTCTCATTCCCCTTCACCCATTTTGCCCATCCTCCCAACTCACCTCCTCTCTGGCAACCATCAGTTCTCTGTATTTTAAAACATTTTTATTGTTAAATACAATTCACATTCAGAAAATGCTTAAAATATCAATATATGACTTAAGAAATTACTATAAAATGAATATGTGCTCCTTACCAAGTGAAAAATTGGGACTCCAGAAGCTGCCATAGATCACTTCACAATCTTAGCCCTCTCTTTCACCCTAACAGAATAAATATATGGAATCATACAGTACGTATGGCTTCTAAAAATCACCTTATGTGTTTTGAATTTATTCTGGTTGCTTTGCATAACTTAATTCATTTTCTTTGTTGCATAACATTCCAGTATATGAATATACCATAATTTGTTTATGCAATTGTTAATAAACATTCTTATTCCTATCCCAGGACACAGTGAAAGGAAAAACTTTTTCCTCTGCACACTCACAGCACATTTCTGCCTCCACCATATGTGCAGGTGTTCTTCTCACACCAACCAGTTTTACAACAACAGCTAAGTGTCCTATGACTCAATTTAATTCTGACACTATTTACCTGGTTAGCATCAGATCCCACAGCTCAAGGACTCAGTCCCACAAGACTGCATCCCCCTTCAGATGCCAGTTGCACATAGTGGGTCCCCAAGTTCCCCACACTTAGGTCCAACTTGGCTACAAATCAAAGGTTCCCAGGACTCACTCCTCAGGTTCAATAATTCACTATAACACAGAACTCAGAGAAACACTTTTGCTTACTAGTTTATCATACAATAAAGGATATGATAAATAATACAGATGAAAAGCCAGAGAAGAAGCATATAGGATGAGATCCAGATGGGTCACATGCAGGATCTTCTGTCCCCATGGTACTGGAGTATGCTGCCCTCCTCTCATGTACATGTGTTCACCAACCTGGAAGATCTCCAAACCCACAGTTCAGGTATTTTTATTGAGGTGTCATCATGTAGACAATATTGACTATTAATTCCATCTCCAGCCTCTCTCCCCTCCCCAGAGAATGAGAGGGTTAGAAATGAACATTATAAGCTTCTAGTCACAGCTTGGTCTTTCTGGTGACCATCCGCTATCTGGGAGCCCACCAAGAGTCACCTCATTAGAACAAAAGATGCTCCTATCACCCAGGAAATTCCCAGAGAACTAAAGCTCTGTATCAGGAGCAGCTATCAAAGACTAAATATAGAACAAAAGATGTTCCTAGCACCTTTATTGCTTAGGAATTATAAAGGTTTTAGGAGAACTGGCCAGAAGCTGGGAAAAAGACCAATATATACACAATATATGTATTTATCATATCACAATATCACATACAGGTATACATTTATATGGGGTATATCTCTGGAAAAGGAGCTGGGTCATAGGCTGAATATCTTCCACTATACTAGGTTATTCCTCATTCTTTTCCACTGCAGTTGTACAATATAGCACTTGCACCACTAATGCAGAAGAGCTCCCATCATTCCACATCCTCACCAAGACTTGATGTTCCCAGATGTTTTAACTTTAGGCATTCTGATGGGTATCTTATTGTGGTTTAAACTGCCATTTCCCTTATGACTAATGAGGTTGATTGGCTTTTAATATGTTTATTAGACATTTGGATGTCATCATCTGTGAGGTGCCTGTTTAAGACTTCTGCTCAATTTTCTATTGGGTTGTCTTTTTCTTGTTGATTCGTAGAAGTCCTATATCAATTTTAGATATGAATTCTTCATTTGTTATATGTGTTTCAAATATCTTCTTTCATTCTGTCACTTCAGTTTTCTTTCCCTCTTTATGGTATCTTTTGATGGACTGAAGTCCTTCATTTTAATGAAGCCTTTCTCCTCTATGTTTAGTGATTTTTGTGGACTGTATAGAGAACTCTCCCTGTCCCCAAAGTCATGAAGATATTGTCCCATTTTATCTTCCCAAAGCCTGCTTTACATTTCTCCTTTCAATAAGCAACACATCTGGATTTGATTTTTGTGTATGATGTGAGGTAAAGGCCAAGTTTCTTCTTTTTTTTATATATAGATGCCCAATTTTCCCTGCACCATTTATTATAGAGACCTTTCTCCACTGTTCTGCAGTACCACATTTGTCATAAATCAATGTCCACATATGCATAATCTATTTCTGGATTCTCAAATCTTTTCCATCACTATATTTATCTATCCTTCTGCCAATCCATATTGTCTTAATATCTGTAGCTCTATAATAATGTGAAGGAAGCATTACCTACTTGTTTCTTTCTCCAAAATTATCTTTGCTGCTCTTATCCCTTTGCATTTCCACATAAATCTTAGAATCACCTTGTAAAAGTCCACAGAACTGTGGAGACTTTCGTGTGGATTGCACTGAATCTACAGATCACTTTGAGAGCTGCTATCATTACAACATTGAGTCTTCCAATCTATGAACATTGTATGTCTCTATTCAGTCTTTAATTTTACCTTTCTAATTTCTACCAATAATATTCTATAGTTTTCTCCATAGAGGTTTTGCACAAGTTTTGTTAGATTTACTTCTATGTATTTTATATTTGTTGGTATATTTAAAGTGGCATCTTTTTACATTTTTATTTTCTGTTTGTTGTTGGTATCTAGAAATAGGATTGATTTTTGTGCATTGTGTTTGTGACTGATGCTAAATTCTTACTAAGTCTAATATTTTATCTGCAGATTCTTTGGGATATTCTACATATACAATCTTATCCTCTTTCGATACTGAGAGTTTTGTTTATTCTTTTCATTAGTTCTATTTCTTTTCTTACCCTGCTGCTCTGCTAGGACATCCAGGACAATGCTGAATAGAAGTGAGGACAGTGGACACCATTGCCTCATTCCTGAACTTTGTAGAAGGATAAAAGGCTTCAATATTTCTCCACTAAGTATGGTGTTGATTGTAGAGTTTGTGTATATGCCTCATATCAGATTGAGCTCCTGACTATCCCTAGTTTGCTGATAGTTTTTTTTCCTGTTATAGGTGAAACTTTATCAAATGCTTTTCTGTTTTTATTGAGATTATCATATAATTTTTCTCCTTTCTGTTAATTTGATGAATTACGTTGACTGATTTTCAAATTTTGAACTTGGAGTAAACCCAACTCCATCAAGATGCTTGCTCTGTTACTGGATTCATTTTGCTAATAGTATGTTTTATATTTTTAAACTTATGTTTATTAGTGGAATCAGGCTACTGTTTTCATTTCCTGCTGTGTCAAGGTTATGATAGGCTCGTTAAAACAATTTGAAGAATCCCTTCTTCTGTTTTCTGGAAGAACTTATGTAAGATTAGTGTAATTACATAAATATTTGGTGGAAGTTGCCTATGATGTTTTCTTTGTGGACTTATTTTTTCATTCATATAACTTTTGATTCAATTTTTAAAATAATTATAGAAGTATTAGAATTTCTATTTCTTATATCCATTTAGAAAAGTTGTGTTTTTATAAAAATTTGTTCATCTATTTAAACTTCCAAATACTTTATCCCACAGATGTTCATGACATCCTCTCTTTTTGTTCCCCAATGTCTGTAGCTCTGAAGTTGAGGCCCTCTTTTACATTCCTAACATTGCTTATTTACAACTCCTTAAAACTGGGGCATTATCAATTAGTCAGTCTCTTCAATAAACCAAATTTGACTTTGCTGATCTCTTCTATTTTATAGTTGACTTTTCTTTCATAAATTTCTACCCTTATCCTTACTATACAAGCTTTTCTTTCTATTTGCTTGGGCTGATTTTGTCATTGCTGTTGATGATGCTCTGTTCCTAATTTCTTGAGATAGATGCTAAGTGTACTAATTTCAATTTTTATATACTCCTAAGTATATAATTTCTCTATAATTATGTGTTTAACTGCCTTCCACAAGTTTTTAATGAAGTATTTTTATCATTTGGTTCATGATATTTTAATTTCCGTTGTGTATTTCACTTTGTGTAGAATAATATTGGTTATTTCCAAATACAGTTATCCTTCTTTATTTCTAGCTCAATTGCATTGTAGTTAAAAAAATTCAATTCTTTAAAATTTTTCAGACTTGCTTTAAATCTCAGTGTATAATATTTTTATATTTTTCTTGTGTGTTCTTGAAAATAACATGTACTCTGCAAATATTTGGGCCAACACTTTATAAAAACACTGTTTTCATAACTTAATTTTGCTTCTGAGTATTATTCAGGTGGAAACACAAACCTATTCAGGTGATACATTGTATAGAACTTAATACGCATAAATGAATATAAATAAACCTGGGAACTCTGAATAATATTTTTTGGAACTCTGAATAATATTGATGGATTGTATAAATGTGAATATCCTGTCTGATACTATAGTATAGTTTTCCAAAATGTTATCACTAGGGGAAATTGGACAAAATATCCAAGCGACTGCTCCATATTATTTCTTTTTTCTTAATTATCTAATCCCATGCATATGAAATATTCAGAATAGACAAATTCATAGAGACAGAAAGAATGGCTAAAATTAACAACTCAGGAAACAACAGGATTCACAGAAAGAGGAACCCTCTTACACTGTTGGTCGGAATGCAAACTAGTGCAGCCACTCTGGAAAACAGTATGGAGATTCCTCAAAGTTAAAAATGGGGCTACCCTATAACCCAGCAATTGCACTATTTAGATCTTTATCCAAAGGATACAAACCTAATGATTCAAAGGGACACATTCATCCCAATTGTTTATAGCAGCAATGTCCACAATAGCCAAACTGTGGAATGAGCCAAGATGCCCATTGACAGACGAATGGATAAAGAGGATGTACATATATATATATATATATATATATATATATATATATATGATGGAATATTACTCAGCCATCAGAAAGGATGAATACTTACCATTTACATTGACATAGATGGAACCTGAGGGTATTATGCTGAGTGAAATAAGTCAATCAGAGAAACAATTTTCATATGTGGAATATAAGAAACAGTGCAGAAGATCACACAGGAAGGGAGGAAAAACTGAATAAGAAGTAATCAGAGAAGGAGAAAAACCATAAAAGACTTTTAACTATACGAAACAAACTGAAGATTGCTGGAGGGGAGGGGGAGAGGGCGATGGGGTAATTGGGTAATGAGCATTAAGGAGGACACATGATGTGATGAACACTGGATACTATATGCAACTGATGAATTAGTGAACTCTACATCTGAAACAAATGATGTACTATATGTTGGCTAATTGAATTTAAATTAAAAAAAAAGAAAAAGCAAAAAAAAAAGAAAGAAAGAAAAAGCAATGGAAAACATGAAGTGTCCACGTAACATTGAGGCTAGCACAGACCCCTCAAGCAGCTCTTGCTCAAAAAACAGGCTAAGAAAGACTATGCAAAAATATCCAGAGCCTGAGCTTGAGCAGGAGCAAATTACTTAAACTGCAGGACTGTGGCACATGATTGGGTTTGTCTGTTGTCCATTTATCCACATTTTTTTCAAGCATAGCCTAGTGGATAAGAACGGAGGCTCAGAATCTGACAAAAGAAGGTTCAATCCCAGCTCCACCACTTATAAATTGCATGGTCTTGAACACTTATTGTCCCTAGTTTTTTCGTCTGCAAAGTAGGGATGATAATAGTCCTTACACCACTGGGCTCTCATACAGAATAGATAAGAAAATGCATGGTGACTGACACACAGTATGTGCTTATTGAAAATAGATATTTTATTATTAGAATTTAAAATCACATATTCTACCAATGAATACACTCTACCATAGGAGAAGATACAAAATAATATAAAATAAAAATTAAGTGAATTAAGTGATGTTTTCCTAGTAAGTTATAACTGCAAAGTTTGCTCAAGAAAATGTAAGTCATTAAGAGACAAATAACCACAGAAGATAGAGAAAGGGTGAATGGGTGACGGGCACTGAGGGGGGACACTTGACGGGATGAGCACTGGGTGTTATTCTGTATGTTGGTAAATTGAACACCAATAAAAAATTAATTTATTTTAAAAAAAAGTAGAGAAAAAATTGTCAATGATGCATCTACCCCTCCCCGCCCCCGCAAAGAAAGCCTATGTTAACATGGTATGTATAGGCAAATTATGCCCAGTCTTCAGCAAATAAATTATTTTCAGACTATCCAATCAGAGCAGAGTAAAAAAGCTTCTGAGCTCCTTTTAAAAGTCCAGCTTTAACCCATATATCCAACTGCCTCCCCCACACAAATGAGTCAAGCACACTTTTGAATATAAAAAGCAGAAATCCTCAATAATATATGATCAAATCAAATTTAGCAGAGTATTGCAAGAATAATAAACAGAGGACTCTTGTAAGCAAAGAGCTGAGCTGGGGAAATAGAAATGAGAACATGGTTTACCACTATCTTTCCCAGCTCCCTGGGTGTCATCTGCTTTGTTTACACAAAAAATAGAGTGTCAATTAATTCAAGTAGCTAGTTCAACTGAATGGTAAGATAAGCAGAGGTCTATGAAGACAGTGTGTGTGTGTGTGTGTGTGCACGCATGTGTGCATGCACACATGCCTATGTGTGGTGGGGGAGGTGTGGGTGTCTGTGAAAGACATTTGATAGAGCTCACAGGATATAAAGCATTTTGTATCATTTTGAACTTAATATTTTCATATAACCTTATCTTTCATAAAGATCATTTGAAAAAACTGACCACCACTTCTTATGGATCTACCACTTTTGACTAAGTAATCTGTTATTGTGAGGCATTCAGGCTTCTCTTTTTTAATGCTAGAAATTACATTGCAAAGAATACATTCCTGCCTCGTATTCAGTCCACATTTCTGATATCTCCTTAAGACGTGCTTTTACAAGTAGAATTATTATATCAGCTACCTCAACATGTTTTGAATTCTTTATATTTAAAATCTTGACGCATTTAGCCCAAATATTTTTTATATAAATTTATTTTTTATTGGTGTTCAATTTGCCAACATACAGAATAACACCCAGTGCTCATCCCATCAAGTGCCTGTCACCCAGTCATCCCCACCCCACCCCCCGCCCACATCCCCTTCCACCACCCCTAGTTCGTTTCCCAGAGTTAGGAGTCTCTCATGTTCTGTCTCCCTTTCTGATATTTCCCACTCATTTTTCTCCTTTCCCCTTTATTCCCTTTCACTATTTTTTATATTCCCCAAATGAATGAGCCCAAATATTTTTTTTAAAACTGGCATCATTTTATACTTCTACCAGCAAGACAAAAGCACACTCTTTTCACTATAGCCTCAGCAGTGTTTAAGTTTCTCTTTTCTTAACCTGTGTTAAGGCAATGGGTTAAAATGGTATGTCATTGTTCTTTTAATTTGCCACTGTTTGAACAGCGATGGTAAACCCTTCTTCCCAGGCCTGCAAGCCAGTTCCTTTGCTGTGCATTGGCTTTACTCGAGGAAAGACAAACCCTGAATTCTGCTGACTTATAGAAATCTCTCTACAGGGTGATTTTTTGCAGTGCCAAGTCTCCAGCACGTGTGCTGTGAGACACACAGGCTTGGGCTGAGAGCTAGAAACCCGAGTACCTCTTTACAAAACCACTTTCATAATGACCAGCCCTCTGAATAAGCCAAGAGAAGGATAAAGTGTAAAGGCCATATGTGAGGTCTCTTAATTGTCATAGGACTGGAAACACTATTACACTTGTTTCTAATCTCCCCATTCTCTGTTCATCTTTCTCCTTTTAATTTTCCTAAATGGCCCAGCCACTGCTGCTGAGGAGAAGGTATTTAATATGGGTGAGGATTTAGCTGTTCCTCCAGGAACAGGCTGGGCCACTACTTTTCAAATGTCATCTTGATTTGCTGCTTCCCCACTAAGTAAGAGACTTAATAGGGCTTAGGGGATGAATCTGGAAACAAACCTCCCTAATGAAATGGCCTGGGGCCTCACCCTCTGTGATAGCTCTGGGGACAGCTGCCCTGGGAACAGGAGCTAGTGACAGGGAAGGAGTCTGGAACCTGAAGGGCTGTCCTCACAACCCCTCCTAGACCCCTCACCCTGGCTCCAGCCATTCTGAACAATATCAAGGTTCCCTGATCTGCTCAGTTTCTCTCTTTCTTCTCTTTATCCATCCCCACCCCCCAAATGCCCATTCACGCAGAACCCTGTACTTTCTACCTGTGCTCACCATGGTAGATGGATTTATCAGTCTAGATCTACCAGTTAACTTTCCATTCCTCTTACATCTGGTCCCAATCACATTCTTTGAGAACAGGGACAGGTCTTCTTTGCGGAGATACTTGGTGTTGGACAGTGCTGGTTCCCAACATTGCTCAATAAATAACTGGGTGACTCTTAACAAGACCCTTAACGTGTTTATGTTACAAGTCAGTTATGCCTCAGTTCTCTTATCAGTTAAGTGGGAATGCAAGTCCCTGTTGTGCCTCCCTTACAGAGGTATTTGTGAACCACCAACAAAGGGCTGTGAACAGTTTGCTTTCACTTAGGTGAACGTCTCAAGTATCTGAACAAAAACACGATGGGATCTAGGATCAGCCTTGAGCTCTGCCTACCAAGCCATGCACCCTGGCTCATTATCCCTGTCAGGCTCAGGGTGTCACCAAAGAGGCGCTAAACAACAAAGTGGCAGAGTCATTTGGCCATTGTGCCTCAGCAGTTGGGTGGCCATTGTCGCTGGCTGCCCAACTGCTAGCCCCAGAGGGTCCTACCAGTTGATGTGCTCCAACCAGCAGGCTGCCTAAACCACAGCCCAGAAGTGCTGTAAGCATTTTCATACTCTAACCCCCCGCCAAAAGCTGTTGACTCTCCTTATCCCCCATAAATGGGTCAGGCTAGGGTTCCCAAATGCAGTGTTTGCTACCTCCAGAACCTACAGAAGCCTACCAAGCACTGTATTGTTTTTGCTGGAAGGTGCGAGATACAATAATTATCCTTTGGTAGGGTCATTCCAAAGGACAAGCCTCTGACCACTGAACCTGTAAACATTTCACAGATATAGAAGTCCTTGTGTCAGGCAAAATCAGAGAGGGAGACAAACCACAAGGAAACAAACTGAGAGTTGCTGGAGTGAAGACAGGTGGGAGGGATGCGGTAACTGGGTTATGGGCATTAAGGAGGGCATGTAATATAATGGGCACTGGGTGCTATATGCAACTGATGAATCACTGAACTCTACCTCTGAAACTAATAATACACTATATGCTAATTAATTGAATTTAAATAAAAAGGAAGAGAAAGAAGAAAGAAGAAAGAAAGAAAGAAAGAAAGAAAGAAAGAAAGAAAGAAAGAAAGAAAGAAAGAAAGAAAGAAAGAGAGAAAGAAAGAAGAAAGAGAGAGAGAAAGAGTAAGTCGGTCTTCATAGGATTTATCTCCAAATACACAGAGAACACGCGTCATGCCAGCACCTCCAATGTGCCTGCCATTTCTTGCTCATCCGGTTCAATTAACATGTCATCAATCTAGTGAGCAAATGTGACATTCATCAGAATGTCCAGAGAGTCCAAGTCCTTTGTACGATATTGTAACATAAAGTAAGAGAAATGACATCATCCTGGGGCAAGATTGTAAATGCATACTGCTGTCTGTCCCATGTGAATCCAAATTGATTCTCCTCCTGCTTCACGATGGGTATGGAAAAGAACATGAGTGCCAGATGGATGTGCATTTTTCACCTGCTGGCTCAGCAACTGCAGTGGGGCTACTTCTTGGTGTTAAAATAAAGACTATTCAAGACCAAAATTTGGTGGCTGAGTGCAAAGGTGTTACTGTCAAACAGGTAATGTGATCCAGCACAAATCATAGGTAAAAACTCTTAGAAAGGAAGTACAAGGAAAGAAATAAGGGAAGCTCTGTCAAAGCCAACAGACTGAGTTGATTCTGTCCCTTTTTAAGAAATCAACATCTCAGTGAAGATAATTAGGATTTTCTGTTATGTAAGCATCAAAAATGGTCTGCTGTAGGTATATATGCAGTACATGTTTCTAGATTTTAACATCCAGGTGCCTCTGCTGAGTATCTGCTGTCACTACCTCAGGATTATGGCGTCTTGCTGTCTGAGTCAGGTTTATGTTACCTGGTCAGGTCTGTCCAATATCAACAGGCTAGGCTGACCAGCTAGTTGGGCAGGTCAGTTTACCATTGGTTAAGTATGGGTAGTCCACTGTTGTCCATCAGAATACAACAAGATGCTGTAGATACCAGACTGATGAATTAAATAGGGATATTATGTCCTTTAAGTCTTTGAGGGTAACACAAATGCCACCCCTCCCAGGGGATGAGGCATTTTATGTCCTGTCTTGACAGGGAAGGAAGGCAGTTTCAGAACCTTCCACTTGGCTTTTCCTACTATAATCATTCTTACCCCTCAGGTTAAGAAATTAATGTGGGGGTTCTGCAAACTGCCCAGCAAGCCCATTCTAATTGCATATTTGGCACCTGGGGCAATGACCTTCTGGTGATCCATGGGTTCAGTGGACCCCCTATGAGTTAGATCTGGGCCAAGACCCATTTATCCATGGACTTTATATGCTTCCATTCTAGGGAAGCCATGATGGCTCTTTGGGTCTCTGGGTTTCAGTGTCAATTAAGACTCAGTGAAAAGTCTAAAAAAATTTTCAGGTTCTGGAAAAATCTGAGTATTCTCTCCAGTGCACCTGGCATGGTTACCTGAGCAGATGAGCTTACACAACTTTGGAAATGGTCCAGAATAATTCTCACTAAGTACAGTTGCTTCTGAGTTGCTTCCTTCCTCAAAGAAACCTCTCCTTGCGAGCTGCCCATCTGTCTTGTAAGGAAGACCGTGGTCCTTTAACCATCTCCGTATGTAGTATTACACAGGTGGAACCCTCCCGCTCTGCTGAGATTTTGCCTCTAGTCTCACTAGTTGTGCCTACCTTGCTTCTGAGACTTAAGAACTGCTATTTGGCCTCTACGTTTGAGATCCTCTCACTTCTCATCGCTACAAGGGAGTCTGGTACTGTAACAGCAGCTCTTACTAACATTAGTCCTGGTCCACTGAGCCTCTCAGTGATGCTGACTCAACACATTCCTTATCACTTGAGTAAACAAAATGTCCTCTTGGCCCTCCTATGGAACATAGCTGACTTTTCCCAACCTTACATAGTACATCCACCCTCCTCTCTAGGCCTTTTGACCCCTTCCACCCTGTCTGCCACAGCCATCTGTCGTGTCTATTTCACTGTGTAGGCCATCACTTTTGCCAAGTTTCCAAAAGCTACCCCAGTAGCATATTAGCACAGTCTCCTGGGGTTCTTGCCAGGATGCTAAATCCTGTATGCACTATCATATCAATAAACTCTCATCTGTCTCGTTCATTTGGGGAATATAAATAGTAGTGAAAGGGAATAAAGGGGAAAGGAGAGAAAATAAGTGAAAATATCAGTGAGGATAACAGAACATGAGAGACACCTAACTCTGGGAAATGAACAAGGGGTAGTGGAAAGGAAGGTGGGCGGGGGATTGGGGTGATGGGTGATGGGCACTGAGGGGGGCACTTGACGGGATGAGCACTGGGTGTTATGCTATATGTTGGCCAATTGGACTCCAATAAAAAAAATAAAATAAAAATAAACTCTCATCTCTCCAGCTTTATATTCTTCCTCCCCTGATATAGCACCTTGATCCAACCTCATGCACACCCTCCCAACTCCTTCCATTCATATAACAAGTTAGGCAGAGCCTGCCCTCCTCAGCAGGCCAGCACCTCCCCAGTCTGCTCCTCTGGGATTTGATCCTTGCTATTGGTCTAGTTGCCAGGAAGAGAAATGAGGATAAAACCCAAGGGAGTTGAGCATTGTCTTTGTGTGTGTGTGTGTATGTAAGTGTTCAAAGCAGCTTTATTTGTAATATAAAAAAACAAAACCCAGAAACAACCCAAATGTCCATCAACCCAAATGTCACTGGACAAACAAATTATGATTATCTACACAAAGGAATACTACTCAGCATAAACACTGTCTTATAAAGTACCTGCCTTGCTTTATTTGAGGTCTTTGTGTGATCTTCAAACAGGTAGTGGGGTGGGGAGAAGACTGCTGTCTTCCAATAATGGAGATTGGGCTACCTCTGCCAGGCATGTTTGGAGGACTCTGGGAGTTCAAGATTCTCAGTTGCATGTACCCAGACACTCCCATCTCAAGTGCCTTAGACTTGTGCGCAAGGCTCACTGGAGCTGGGAATGCAGCCCCTGAAGTCTTGCTACTTTCATATTTAAGTCCGGTTTTCTGCCTTGGCTGTATAAGATCAGTGTTTCCTTAAACAAAACCAGCCAGGCACTCTTGCCCTCCCATTCTGCCTTAAATTGGTGATTTGTTACCCAGAGCCCACCATCATCTGTCCTCAACAAATCAACGAGCTCAGCAGCAGCCACCTAATTCTGCAGTGTTCATAGTTGTTGCCATTTCTTTCTTTCCCTCAAATGCCAGAGATGACACAGCAGCCCGTAGCTGCTCCCATCAGCATCTCGTCCCAGTTCACCAAGGTAGGAGCCGTAGCAACTACACCTGTACGACACACCAGGAGCTGCGCGTGCTCACCTCTCATCCACAGTGGGATCCCAATGGCCAGCCACCTGGTGAGTGATCACATTTTAGAGCCTGATTCTCAGAACCATTCTGGGTACCAACTCTCATAGACTGGACTCCCCAAAATCACTCTGAGACAGAGAACTGTGTCCAGAAGTCCTACTGGGGGTGCCCCTGAATAAGATACGAGTAGGAAGTGAAGAATGCAGGACTGGGCAGAGGGAGAAGCTGGCCCACACACAGTTCAATCTGCAACTGAGGCCTCAGGTGATCCTGTTGGCTGGGCCTTGGTGTCCCCACATCAGCCAGGTATTGGCCCACAGGCTGTCCCTAGGAGGGGCTGTAACCTTTAGGTAGGGCAGTTTTCAGGGGTAGAGAGCAGGGTTCAGTCGGGACAAAGCTGTGGGCCATCAGCAGTGATACTTCCAGCAGTTGGGTGATGGGAGTTGACACTCCCTGGAGAAGCAATCTGAGCAGAGCACCATGGTGCCCACGGTGGGATGGCTTGTTATCATGGCTCCAGGCTCATCCCAGTTTTCAGCTTCCTTCAGTCCATTCCCAAAAGGCCCCACCCTCACTGTGGACTCCTGGCACCAGAGGCCTTGGCCCACCTACCACAGGATAACTGCCTGCATGGCATTGGGGACAGGTGGGACTAAGCAACCACCACTCAGATGGGGATATGAGCATCCCCTGCTCTGAGTCAAATCCTGTGTAGAACAGGAATGAGGGACAGGACTGTGGGTCTCAGTGTCCCCTCTCACCACACCTAAGGGTGAACAGAAGCTGCCTCCACTAACCCTCCCTGCAGAGCTAGCAATACAGGATGTGAAGATTCAGGCTAAGGACCCCTCCTCCACTGCCCATGAGTGACATCATCCGGGCTCTTCCTTCACTGTCTCCTGTGGCGGCACAGGTCCTGCCCTTCATATGGCACATGACGCTCTGCTAGCCACCAAGCATGTGCATCCACCTCACCACGGGCCCTGGCTGAGTGCCCTATATACCACCTCATTCAGCTCTTGCAATAGCCTTTTCAGAGAACTCTAAAAAGAGTCACTTCTAATAACAAAACTGAGATTCAAAGAAGCAGGGTGTCACGGCTGCAGCTCCCGAGGCCGTGCACAGCAGAACCAGCATTTAACTCTCCACTCTCTACCCCCCTCTCCCCACGATGAAAACCATCTGGTCAGCAGGAGCCCCTGGGACAGCCATTGTCACCTTCCTTCTCTGTCGGATCCTGCCTCGCCACCAGCCAGGCTTGGGAAGAGTTCTGCAGAACACTGGAGCCTGGTTTAGGAGCAGCCCAGGGGCCCTGCCGGGGTGACCACCGTCAGTCCATCTGACCCCTACACTGTTCTCTCTTGGCCCCCCAGTCTTCACCTGGCCTGCCCCAAATCCTGCTCAGCCTTTGAGGTTCAACTCCAGGATCACCATCCTCAGAGGCTGCGTCATCTATGCCCACAAAGCACTTGGGCTTCTCTCTACTCCAGCCCGAATCATACTTCTACCCCTAAACCAGGCTGTGAGCTACAAAAGTAGCTTGTAGCTCCTGGCCAGGAGAGAGAGGGGCTCCAGGACACTTGCTGAGTGAACGGGTAGGAAAATGTGTAATCCCTCCTTTAAGGTTCTCTGTTCCCTACCTAGTAATTGGCATGGTGGTTGCTGACCACCAGCTCACTGAAAACAGAGGTTGGGTCTTTCTTCAGGCCTTCCCCAAAGTACTGAGCACATGCATGAAGGAGGGCACCCACTACATGCTCGACAGCCTTTGGAGAAATACTTAAGGACACCTCCCGCATTCAGAAAATGTGCTCAGGCTTCCCAGGGCACAGCAGAGATGGCTACTGCTTTTAAAATGCCTCACATCAAATAAATAAGTAAATAAGTAAGTAAATAAATGAAAAAATAAAATAAATAAAATAAAATAAAATAAAATAAAATAAAATAAAATAAAATGCCTCACATCTTGATCTTTGCATCAGTGGATGCTTTGAGCACAGGTACCCAGCCCAGCTGCTTCTCTGCAGGTCAGAGCCGTGCCTGATGGAAGAGGTGGTGGCAAAAGAGCAGTGCCAGGCCTCAGGAGTTCATGTTGTGTTCGCCCTGACCAGGGATGCGACTTCTATCTGGAGATGCTGGCTCCTGGTATTTGTGCTGCTCCTCTTTAAATGACCTGAGACCTTGCATCCTGAATCTGGTGTGTGTGTGTGTCTGTCTGTCTGTCTGTCTGCCCTGGGGCATCTCCAGCCCTTATACCCACTCCCCTGTCAACCCATCCTGCTGACCCACTGTAGGCACCAGGCTCTATTCATATTTACAAAGACAAAGCCAGTTGAGCTGCCCTTCTGTAACCAGGGCATGAGGTTTTAAAGGAGGGACAGTGACTATTCATGAGTGTGCTCAACTGAGCCAAGAGACGCTCACAGCCCACTGGACTCACTGATCCTCCTGGTTTTCACTGACCTCAGTGTGGATCCTTAGGACCAATGTCTGCCCCACGCACCTCCCTGGTTTGAGAGTGGGATTCAAAGACAGAGTTAAGAGCCTAGATCAAGAAGGACTACTAGAAGCAGCAGAATGTTGTAGCCACCCTTGCCTATACCTGTAGGCTCTATATTTCTTTTTTTTTTTTAAAGATTTTATTTATTTATTCATGATAGTCACACAGAGAGAGAGAGACAGAGAGGCAGAGACACAGGCAGAGGGAGAAGCAGGCTCCATGCAGGGAGCCCGACGTGGGATTCGATCCCGGGTCTCCAGGATCATGCCCTGGGCCAAAGGCAGGCGCCAAACCGCTGCGCCACCCAGGGATCCCGGCTCTATATTTCATAGGAAACACACACACACACACACACCTGCCTTCAAACTCCTCTGACCTATCTTCTTCACCCAGATTTTGGCACCCCTCACAAGTGCCTACTTGCTCAGCCCAAGCCAAGGGTGCAGTTCAGGGGTGTTCACAGGGGATCGTGCAGCGGTGCCTATCATTCCCAAGAGTAATCTCTGTCCCCCCAAATGGCTCCTCCCTTGCCTGCCTGCCTTGTCTGGGTTAACTGGAGCACCTGACATGTACCAGGCTCTATGCCAGGGATTTTAAACCCACAATATAATTTAGCACTCAAATGAGTCTATGTATTAACTCTGTTTTACAGATGAGGAAATTGAGCCTTATTGAGAGTAAACAACTTGCCCAAATGCACACAGTGGTGAACCCAGGATTCTAAACCCAGGTCCTCCTGACTTCAGCCTCACTCTCTCTGGTACACTAATTACATAACTGACCAACACTGCCTTCTTGTGCACAGCCTTCTTCTACATACCTCTTTACTCCCCCTCAGTTACCAAAGCCAGATGACAGTCTTGACCTTGACCTCTCCCTCACCTTGTCAGCCCCTGAGCCCTTCCCAGTACCCCTCCAGCCCCCTCCAATCAGTCCCTTCACTCCATTCCCAGTGCCCCTGCCTGGGAGTCCTCACCATCACAGGGTTCCCATCCCAATCTGCCCTCCTCCAACCTTCCAATCTTGTATCCACTCCCTACAAAATTCCAAACTTTCTGCTTCTCTGTCATGCCCTACCCCTTTCCAAGTAAGATTTGCTGTGTCACACCTCTGCATATGACAACTGTGCTGCCTGCAAATTCCTAGTTATTCTTGGAGACCCAATTCCAAGACCCAATTCTTCTCTGCTGAGAAGCCCTCCCATACAGGGAGAGATGCTCCTCCTTTGACCCCTTAAAGTATCCTATACTTAGCCCTCTTTTATGACCTTTGTCACTTACTAATGCAATAGTTTAGTGTGTACATGTGTCTCTCCCACCACTCTCTGAGCTTTCTGAAAGCAGGCACTCTCTCTTATCTGTCTTTGGTATTTTGTCTTGTGTGCAGGCATATGAGTGTGTGTGTGTGTGTGTGTGTGTGTGCGCGCGTGCACGTGTGTTTAACCTCAGGTGCAGAGGACTGGATTAAAATGCTTCTCAGTTTCATAGTAATTCATTATCACTGGTCCATGAAGGCCTCCTCCTCTCTTTTATCTCCAACCCCACCCTCCTCCCTAACTCCTGTGTGTCTCTGTATGCCTAGTGCCTGACACAAAGCACAAAGGATGCTCAGCAAATGTCTCTGGGTATGGGAGATGGGTGACAAAGTAATTGTGCATCCCACTTAATTCCACTCCTTGATGGTTTCATTGGCCAAAGTGAAAAAGGATAGGGGTTAGTAGCTACGGCCTAGAAACCTCAAATTGCCAAGAAAATTAGAGTTACCAAAAGATTACATCTTCCCTATTGAGGGCCTGGCTATTGCAGAGAGAAATAAAAGGCAATATACACATTAGAGACCAGTTTAACATTTGGAGACTGCAAGGTAAGATTCTCAATGCAAATTTAGTTCACTCTTAACAAGCCAAAATGGATCTCTCAGCCCTTCATCCAAAAGAGCATCATCCTACCTGTACTTCTATGGTCAATGAATCTACAGCAAAGGAGGCAAGAATATACAATGGGAGAAAGTCTCTTCAGTAAATGGTGCTGGGAAAATTAGACAGTGACATGAAAATGAGCAACTTTCTTACACCATACACAAAAATAAATGGATTAAAGACCTAAATGTGAGACATGAAATCATAAAACTCCTAAAAGAAAACATAGGCAGTAATTTCTTTGACATCAGCTGTTGTAACATTTTACTAGATATGTCTCCTCAGGCAAGGGAAACAAAAGTAAAATAAACTATTGAGACTATACCAAAATAAAAAGCAAAGGAAACCATCAACAAAGCAAAAAGGCAACCTACTGAATGGGTGAAGATATTTACAAATGATATATTCAATAAGGTGTTAATATCCAAAATACATAAAGAACTTATACAATTCAATGCCAAAATAATAACAATAACCTGATTAAAATAGTCAGAAGACATGAACAGACATTTCTCCAAAGAAGATACACAGATGGCCAACAGACACATGAAAAGATGCTCATCATCACTTATCATCAGGGAAATGCAAATCAAAACCACAACAAGATATCATCTCACACCAGTCAGAATGGCTAGAATCAAAAAGATAAGAGATAACGCTTGTTAGGAAGGATTTGGAGAAAAGGGAACCCTCATGCACTGTTGGTGGGAATGCAAATTGGTGCAGCCACTGTGGAAAAGTTTGGGGTTTCCTCAAATAAAATTAAAAATAGAAATACTATATGATCCAGTAATTCCACTACTGAATATTTACCCAAAGAAAGCAAAAATACTAATTCAAAAAGATATATGCACTCCTGTGTTTATTGCAGCATTATTTATAATGGCCAAGATATGGAAGCAACCCAAGGTCCATCAATAGATAAATGAACAAAAAAGATGTGGGATATATATGTAATATATAACAGAATATTACTCAGCCATAAAAAAAGAATGAGGGGGCACCTGAGTGGCCCAGTTAGTTAAGTGTCTGCCTGAGGCTCAGGTAATGATCTCAGGGTCCTGGGATCAGGCCCTGCGGCCAGCTCCCTGCTCTGCGGGGGTCCTGCTTCTCCCTCTCTCTCTGACCCTCCCCCCAGTTTGTGCACTCTCTATCTCTCCCAAATAAATAAATAAAATCTTTAAAAAAAATGAATGAGATCTTGCCATTTGCCACAACAGGATAGACCTAGAGGGTATTAAACTAAGTGAAATAAATCAGAGAGAGAAAGACAAATACCATATGATTTCACTTACATGTGGAATCTAAAAACAAAACAAATGAATAAACAAACAAAAAGCAGAAAACAGACCAATAAATGATTGCCAGAGAGGTGGGGGATGGCAGAAAATGAATGAAGGGGAGTGGAAGGTACAGACTTCCAGTATGGAATAAATAAGTCACAGGGATGAAAGGTGCAGCACAGGGAATCCAGTCAGTGGTACTGTAAAAACCTTGTATGGGGACAGATGGCAGCCATACTTGCAGTGATCTGGAGCATGATGTAGAGACTTGTTGAATCACTATGTTGCACACCTGAAACTAATGTAACATTGTGCGTGTCAACTATACTTCAATTTAAAAATATTCCCCCAAAAAAGATATATTTAATATTTGGAAGATCTACATGATTCAATGAACCAATGTGTTCTAAATGACCAGTGGATAATATTATGAAATCACGCATGGATAAAGATTAACAAAATATACACAATGAACCAATATATTTTAGTACAATAGTGTACAAAGGAAAGTACAGTTACACGGTTTCAGGTTCCACATGACAACTAGCCTTTGAAAAACTTTGGCTGGTCAAGTTTTGGCACAGGATTAAAGAAAGGTTTTACAATTTGCTGAAAAAGGTATTAGATATTTCTCCTTTTCTAAGTATAAAAAAAGAGACAAAAACAAAACTTTTCTTCCTTTGAGAAAAGGGGAGCAGTCACTATCCTCCCCACAGTCACCTCATAGGCCATACCCTTCCTTCAAAGATCTGCTGTTGTCAGGGATCATTTGGAATCGTCCCCTCAGACAATCATCTGGAACACTTCTTTGGGACAATTCACGGACTACCCGTAAGATCACGATCAGAATTTTGAGGCCACAACTCCCTTGGGAACAAAAACACGTTCCAATTTAGTCACTGCAATAGCATGGCAACTTTAATTTAATCACTGTGATAGATGACCAAAAAACTTCACAGTTCTTCACTTCTCCTTGTATTCGTATCTTTTGCCATCTGACTTGCTTTGGCCAATGAGATGTTAGCAGAAATAATGCACAGGCTTGAAATGGACTTGTGCACTGAGGTTTCTTTTTCTTTATACCCCACCATCACCATGAAAATATGCCCCCAGCTAGCCTGACGGAGGATGAAAGACAAGTCAAACACAGCTGTGTCCCCCAGATATTCAGGTGAGGCCATTCTTGATCAACTGTCATCCAGCTCTTCCCTAGATATCTGAGCAAGCTCAGCCAAGATCAGCTGACTACAGACACACGAGCAAGACCTGCCACGATTATCCAGACCCAGCCCAGATCACCTGAATCCCTGCAGGGTCATGAGCTAAATGATATTTGTTGTGGGCCTGAGGTTTTCCTGGTTGTTTCTTTTGCAGCAATACTGTGGCAACTGGTAACTGACACAACTACACTCACACATACACTTCATTGAGCTGAGCTTGAATTGACACTGGGACTTTCTAAAATCCAAATCTGCCCCTAAAGACAAAGATTTGCCTTAGAGACAATGAAATGAACATGTATTGGGTTCTGAAGGCAGTCACATAGAAGAAACCCCCCAAAATCATGGAGCAATGGAAACATTTTTTGGAGTAACTATAGAGCCCTCGGGGGAATTATCTTTTAAAAAGCAATGTAAGTGCTGGCATATTTTCCCCTTTACCTGTGGTCCTATCTTGTATCTTCTGAGAGTTTCCTAGTGTGGGTGCTGGAAGTGACTGTACATTTCTGGATGGAGATGGTTCCATTTAGAAGTTATGTGAATTCAATTAATGGATGTTACCATTTCTAAACCATGGGCTACTGTTTTTCTCTTTGGAAATGCTAGATGCCTATGGGTATCTACAGAGAACTGCCGGATTTGTGGGAAGTTTTTGAAAATCCATGAACATACTACTGGGAATCTCAAACAATCATTATCTCTGGGATTCTGGGTACAAGTGGCAGAAACCAAGGCATATGTTTTCCGTCCTTACCCTTCCATCACACATAAAAAGATAAGGTTCTTGTGGCCTACAAATACAGTCTGCAAATATTCAAAACCTGTCCTCTGAAGATAGGCAGAGTTTGCACTTTTAAGTGGAAATGGCTAAAGGGTCTTTAGACTGAGGAGAACCACATATATGCCAGGCTGCAGCCACATTCAGTTGGCCCCTGGCCACCAGGCAGCTGCCCCCAAAAGCTGACTTGGTGAGGCCTTATGCCCCTAGGCCAGGACCTGGACCATACCCTAGGAAGAGGGGATGTCCAGTTCTTGAGGAGTCTGGGAGCCCTCAGATAGAATGCTGGTGGAGTCCTGTGACCAAGCACATGAGCTCTGAAATTACAGCCAGTCTGTTCTGGCCTCGCCATTCACCTGCTGTGGGGTCATCAGGCAGTCACCGCATTCTTTCAGCCTCAGTGTCATCAGCTGTGATGGGAACAGTGACTCCCTGTTTGGAGGGCTGTCAGGGCAGTTGAGTCAGAAAATGAATGTGGAGGCTAATTCCTGGAGCACAGCAGATACTCAGTAAAGACTGTTATTTGTGAATTATAGACAGCAAAACTTGGCTTGGCTGGGGTGGGAGCCGTTTCAAGCAACTGAAACCAATGGTGTTTTCAGAACAAGGCAAAGAACTGCAGGATATGTCCTGTACCTAAGGACCTGCCAATTGTGTCAATCGACAGGCTCCCCCTTCCGTCTGCCCAGCATGTCCCCACTTGCCACTTGTCCACTTCTCAGGAGGCACAGACTAGAAGAACAGCAAAGCAAACAAAAAACACACTCATTTACAACTGTGTCTCAGGTAGGAGTAAACTTGTTCTGAATTAAAGTCTGAACCCATAGGGTGCTTGTGTGGTTTAGTGGTTGAGGTCTCCCTTTGGGTCAGGTCGTGATCCCCAGGTCCTGGGATTGAGCCCCACATCAGGCTCCTCACAGGGAGCCTGCTTCTCCCTCTGCCTATGTCTCTTCCTCTCTCTGTGTATCTATCATGAATAAATAAATAAAATCTTAAAAAATAAAAAATAAAGTCTCAACCTGCAAGAACTGTGCCCAGACCTCAGACATGTACTTTGCCTGTTCTACTTCTTTCCCATTTTGGGGACTACTAGTGCACTACCATTTTTTAAGCACTTATTACATACCACGCACTATGCCAGGCACACCACAGGTATCATATCATTTAATTCTCACAAGGGTATTTTAAGATACATAGTAACACCTCAGTTTTGCAGATGAAGAAACAAGGCGCAGAGCAGGTAGGTCATTTGGCCAATGTCACACAGCAATTAAGTTGTAGACTCAAGAACTAATCGAGGTCTGTACATCTCCAAAGCCCAGTCTCCCACCTGTCTCTTGCTGCTGTGACTACCACGCTGAACCTTCCAAATAAATGGTTCCATAAGGCCAACACAGCATGCACTCAGAGAAATGAACATGAGCCCTTCCTCATTAGAATTTTAATATTCCCAAAACTTCCAGAATTCAATTTCTACTGCCATCATGTTTGCCATATCCAGATAACCTCTTCTTCTCTCATTATCTTAATTCCCTCTCATCAAATCAATTCAATCTTCCTACTTAACCTTATTTTTAAAGGAAATATTTCATACCACTTGCTATAATTAATTACATTTTAAATACATAAGTATTAAAATTTAAAAGTTCATTAGCAGGGGCACCTGAGTGCTGGTGAGGTTAGGCGTCCGACTCTTGATTGGTCTCAGGGTCATGAGATGGAGCCCAGTGTTGGGTTCCATGCTGGGTGTGGAGCCTGCTTAAGGTTCTCTCCCTTTTCCTCTGTCCCTCCCCTTCACTCATGCATATGTACCCTCTCTCCCTACAGTCAATCAATCAATAAAAGTTCATCAGCATAGCACTTAAAATCAGCTTGTACACTGTAATACCTTATTACGTTCTGCTATAAACATTATTTCTCATATTAATATACATATATACTTCCATTAATATACATATACATATGCATATAACTTTTCATTATGAGTTTTTTCTTTTTATTATGGAAAGTTTCAAAAACAAAAATAGAAAGAATGATATAATGAACCCCTGTGTACCCATCACCCAGCTTCAACAACTGTCAGCTCATGGCTGGCCCATTTCATGTGTATACCAACCCACTTCCAATTCCCATATTATTTTAAAGCAAATCAAAGACACCATTATCATTTCATTCATAAACATGTCATTTTTGATAACAGCAAACATTTGAAGAGCATTTGCTGGATGTCAGGTAGGTACAGCATGACAAACACTCCTACATCTTTGATCATGGGAGACACAATCACAGGAGACCTATTATTATCTCCATCTTATAGATGGTGAAACTGAGGCACAGGTACAAAAGCAACTGGTCCAGGGCCTCCAACCTGGTAAGCAGCAAAGCTAGCGCTTGAGGCCAGGTGGTCCATGCACTTAGCATCTCAGGAGAGCACAGCCATTTCTAGGCCTGAGTGAATGCAACATGGTCCTCTCCCCCACAGAACTGGCCCAGAATGAGTTCCTGGCAGTTCATGCACAGAACCTGTCACCTCTACTGGCCTGCCTCATCACCATCAACATCAGGTTACCTGGAAGGCACTGCTCTCCTGGAGACAAGAGGCAGGAAGGGTGGACCCTGAGGACCCACACCCACACCCCCTGAGCCTCTGCCAAGAGCAGAATACTGGCCAGTGTACAGGATGTGAGCCTCCAATCCCCAGGGCTGAGGTTAGAGAAGACAGAGTGTGGCAGCTAGGTGATGCAATATGCAAGTCAGCTTTTGACTATCATTTACAACTTGACACCCACTGCTATTCCTTTCAGTCTTCGGTGTCTTCATACCAGGTGCTGATTTCTCCAAGGCCTGGTTTCCTGGGAATGTGGCTGCTACTTAGGTTGGCCCTAATCACACTGGATCAAGCAGGGAAGAATGCTTTCTGTCTTGGTTGAGACCTTCCACACCCATTTGTGTTTAGCAGCATGCAGGGTCCTGGTTTTAAGAGGGGGTGGAGGGCTTAAATGTCTCCAAAGGTTTCTGAGACCTGGGATTTCTCTAGAGAGAAAGGGTGATGATCTCAGGGTAAAGAAATCAAAAGCACATGTACTGTCTTTTTGTGCATACAGAGTGACTTTAAAATGAAGAGAGGAAAGCGTTAGGAAAAAGTTTTGAGTTTTTTTGACCGCACATTGGAAAAATGCAGCAAGACCCCTTCCAAATCCAAAGCAGAACCATGTCCTTCCATCTCTGTGGGACTCTCTTCTGGTCTCCCTGGACTTCCAAGGGTCCCCAGTCTCAGCACAGCACCTCCATCAACCTCCCCCTGGGAAGCAGAGGGTCTCACAGCCACCTTCCCCCTCCCAAAAGCCCAAGGAAGGGTGCAAAGAAGACCGTGCCAAGACTGGAAATTCCCCTTGCAAAAATCTTCTCTTTTTGCTCATCTGTGGTACCCAACACAACCATCTCCACAGGCAAAAACATGGTGGACCCTTGGCTGGCTAGATTCCATTAGGGAGCAAGAAGCTAAATAAGTTCAAAAGGACCTCCAGGAATGCATGCTTGTTGGTAAGGCCGTGCAGAGACATGTAGGTGCTCAGCCATGAGGAATAGCTGTTACCTTCTGGAGGCCTCTGCAGCTCCAAAGTTCTGACAGTCTTATGACCCAGTCTTCTTCTGTCTCCTCCTGTTGCCAAGCTGTTCTTTCAATAGCTCTTGCCACCAAGTATCCTGCTGTCTCACAGTTTCTAAGAATCTCTTGACTTCCACCTTTTCTCTGCCTGCTTTCCGGCAGCTATTCTCCTTTCTGGAATCCACAAATGAGAGGATCTGATTGGGTCCCATAGCCGCAATAACAAATGCTGAGTCTCTATTGGACAGCATCCTACAACAGACCATCCATCCCACAGACCACTCATTAGCCTATGAGATGCCGCCTTTGGCTGAGCCTCCATCTCTGGTCCAATCATGTGACCAGAGGACAGAGACACATAGTTCAGCTCTAGGCAACCTGTGCAGGAGTTCCCTCCAGCCACTCTGTTTAGACCAGGGACTTCAGAATGGGGAAGAATGGGGAGTACCCTTGAGCCTCCTATTTTACCCCAGGCCTTGAAACAAAAGCTCAGTGGTCCTGGGTGGAGTATCAGAAGCTAACAACAAAGCCTGAGCCTGAGGGAGGCACCCACATATGCATGAGTGTGTGTGTGTGTGTGTGTGTGTGTGTGTACATGTGTGCACACGCGCACAAAAAAGCAGGGCTCAACTTCAATTAGATTTGGAACTCGGCTGGGCCTTTTAAATCCCGGCTCTCATGGAGGCCTCTGCTTTCCAGGAAGTTATTCCCATCAGCAGTTGTTTCTGCAATCATGGTTGTTATGAAACCCTTTATTTTGAAAACACATTTCAAAACAAGGCTTCTTACGCACTCAGCTTTCTCTGGTCCGTTAGGAGCAAAATGGCGCAGATGTTTCCCTGTGGCCCATACCCTGGTGTGTTATCCCCGCAGGCCATTCAAGTCCCAATTCATCTTGTAGTCACCACAAAAAAATGCAGAGGCACACGGTGGGGGGATGCACGTCAACTCATCCCAAACACCCCCCTTCAGCCGGCTCCCTGCCCCACACGTGGCTGAGCCATGACACAACAGCCTGGTCTTCGGAGAGTAATTCATTATGTAATTAATTTTTTTTCATCAAAGTCAAATCTCTAAAGCAACTGCTGAGATAATACCAATTAGGAAACACTAACAGAAAAGGAGCTGGCCCTGACGTCAGGGCTCACGGCTGTAAGAGTTTACATGACTTGTCAGATTCTCATGCCAGGGACCCTGACAGAATGCTGGGTAAGAAACAAACAGCACATGCTCTTCGGGCTGGAATGGCCCTTTCTGGAGCAGGCCTTGTTCCCACAGGCCACACTTACAAAGGGCCTGGGTGGAGTCATGGAAAAAAAAATGGACTTTGAGATGAGACCAGCATGAATTCTGATCCCTACCCCGATAGTTACCAGCTGTGGGACTCTAGGCAAGTCAACCCCTCTAGACCTCAATTTCTTCATCAGAGGGATGTTTTTTATAACCCATACCTCCCAGGGCTGTGTGAGGGTTAGAGACAGGACGCATAAACATTGGGAATCAGTGCTGGTACATAGTAGGTTCTCTATGTGGAAGCTTAGTGCCATTACCATCTGCTTTCCTACTCCAGCGTGAGTTTTGAGGCTACTGGCCCCTCAATGGCATGGTCTGCCCAGGGGTCTCAGGTCAGGCAGAAGGCTGAGATGTAGACCATTCCTCTCTTCAGACCACTGAGCAATTACCAGCTATAGAAGACACCTCCCACGCTTCCTTAGTCCCATTCATGATGGAGTTTGGTTCAGAAAACTGCACCGAAGCCCCTGCTTTTAAGGTGCTTACTCTGAAGGGAGGCATAGACAGGTAATCCCAGCACTTTCTGATCAGGGCAATGAGAGATGTGTGTATTGATGCTTTGGGGAGCACAGAGGAGGCACCAAGGGTAGCTTCTAGGTCCAGGACGTAGGAGCACGCACAGGACCAGGTGTCCAGCTACAGCATTAAAGGGCTCATGCTTCAAGTGTGTGTTTAGGAAGATGACTCCAGCCACAGTGAGGGAGAGGGACTGCACAGGTGAGACTCAGGATCTGGTGGCCAGGGGGAAGGCAGAGACAGCCATTCAAGGGAGGAAGGCAGCCTGGTGGCCTACTGACAGCTGGCCCAGCTTATCTTCACTCTGGAACCAGAAGTGAAAACCAATTTGACAAATGGAAAAAGTCTCATATCCAGGAATCATGTTACCTCTGAGGCAAGTTGGATATGCCACAGCCCTTCCTCTGGCCTCTCTCCTAAGGCAGGTTCTCTCTGAGGCCCCACGAGCTCAGCCCTGGCTGGGCCCATGACATAAGTCCAGGCTGCAGCCTATCACACTGGGCGACAGGTGGAGTTGGGCCTGAGGAAACAGATGGGAAACAGCACAGGGTGGGCTGCATCTGATCCAACACAACCTCTCAGGTAGCTGGGCCATCTACCCTGTCAGGGCCAGACCACAGCTTCTCCCGCCTCCAAACGACACAAGGTCCTCCTTGCTTTCCCCACACATGCCACTACTATGGATGTAGGTGTCAGAACCGCTCGTGCCTGATGACAGAACTGCCACTGTTAGCCATCCAGGCTGTCCACTGGCCACCTGTGGCCTCGGTACTGGAAACCAGTTCCCTTGTGTCAATCTTCATGACTGGCCACCAAATGACTTCAGCCCCTCTTGGACAGAGGTCCCCATGAGTGCCCCTAACCATACCCAGATCCAGGAAGGTTGCCATAGTGACAGGGAGTGCTACTGGCCAGGACTGAGAGGCCTTGGGGAAAGTGTCAGGTTACTGAGCCCTGATGGAGATGGAGCTGGGGTGGAGGCAGCTCCTCACACTCTCCAACCCTGCTCTCAACCGCAGTGCTGTGGAAAGGGCTATACCATGGCCTGTGTGAAACCAAAGCTGTCTGCCTCAACTTATGATTCAAAAGGAAAATGTGCTCAATTGTCCCCCTCACATACACCCCTTTAGAAGCAGAAATGTATAATTTGTACACTGTAGACATTAGAGAACATATAAGAAACAGTGCCTGGTCTGTGCAATTTGCACACACACATACACACTCCAAAAGCCAGTCTTTCCCAATCGCTCACTTCTGACCTTTGTTCTTACCCTTCCTCCAACACAGACAACACCTTTCCTTGCTGTGAGTGCAGGACAAGACTTAGCCTAAGCTGTCCCTCCTACCCTCCAGTCCACACTGCCCTCTCTCTTCCCTAAGCTGCCAACCAAACCAATTTCTGATAACTTGATGCCAGTTGTTGGTCTCCTAATGTGTCCAGCATGAGAGCCCCATCAACATTTATTCTAAATTTGTTGTACCTCCTCTTCCCCACTCAGAGCCCAGCACAGGGCCAGGCATATAGTAAGGCACTCCATGCAGATTTTCCTGACATCTAACTGCCAAATACCAACACTTTTCAGTACCCATGTAACAATTTAGAAAATCTCTGAGAACAGCCTCGCCAGCAGGACCCCAGCTGCTTCCTGGGAGATGCAACAGCTTTTTGGTGCCAGAGCCAGGGGTCAAGAAAGGGCTCTGAGTGCCTCGGGAGCCTAGCCCCAGTGACATGGCAGAGCCGTGGAAATGCAACTGAACTTGCCCAGCACCAAGTCCCAAACCACTCACCACTGAATCCGGCTCCTGAGTTCAGACAGATCCTGAGGATATGTGCCAAGGAGCTGGCAGTGGCATCCAACAATCCCAGCCAAGCTCAGGTTCATGAGATGGGCCATTAAAGAAGGGGACTCATGAGAGCAGAATGGGTACCCCATGGAAGGGGAGCCCAACATCCTTGAAAAGGGTGGCAGCCTCAACCAGACCTCTCTGGCCATAGTCCTCTTTTCAGTCACTTGGGTGGCCACCACAGGGGCCTAGTGGCCACTGGCCTCCATTATCACCCCATTTGCTCCACACTGTGAGTTCTTGAAAACTGAAAGTTGCCCATAAGATGGAGCCTAAACTCCTTTGGCTTGTACCCTGTATCTCTAAGAGCCTACCTTTCTGTCCTGCCTCCATCCACTTCTCCTCTCTATAACTCTAGCCTCCCACTACATTGAACCAGGGCCTTCATTGAGCCATGTTCAATCTTGTATCGGGACTTTTGCAAAGGATGCACATACACCCAGACATGCACAACTTCACCGGACTACCTCTGTCCCTGTATTCTTCTCAAATGTCCTTCCTGAGTCCCCAGGTTGCATTAGATGCTCCCATTTTTGCTCTCAGGGTCACCCATGCAACAAAACCCTGCCATCAAGAGTCAAGCTCATAGGGGTAGGCCCCTTCCCAGAATGGATGACTGGTAGGCTATGCTGTCATAGATGACAGATGGTCAAAAGCATAGTATCTGTGTGCCCAGGTCTATCTTCATCAGGCTCAGAGAACCAAAGGTACTGGCTAGTGTGGGCAGGCCAGGTTACAGGGGCTCCCTATTCTTGGAGTTAGGCACCATATCCAAAGTTATTCACCACTCCTTAGGCCATTTCCTCCTGCCTACAGTGGCTCTGGTCAAGTTCCTGTAGAGTTTCCAGCCAGTCCCTATGAGAGTATAATCAGAGCCCAGAGATTAGTGCCCACCAAGAACCTGGCAGACTCACAGCCACTGATAGGAAAGGCCAGAGAATATTCTGGAAAGACATTCCAGGGCTAGAAATCCCATGTGCTATTAACCATTTGTGGGAAGAAGAAGAAGCTGCAGGTCATGCCAACACCAAGTCATCTCCTTGGGCTTCTAATACAGCAGGGCTCTCTAGGAACACAGTAGCTACTCAGCTGATCCAAAGGGACAGTTCTACTAAACCTCCTACCCAACCTACCACCAAGGCAGTAGCCTTAGCTCCAGGGGGTTCCATGGTGTACATGCCTCAGAAGAGATTCTTCTTCCTGACCCATGGGTATGACCTAGCCCTCCCCTGGACAGGAGAAAGTCAGCCATATTGTTTTACCTGCCAAGTTTTTATCTGTAGCAAGAACCCCCCCACACACACACACACACACAAAGATGTTTCCTAAGCCTTCCAATGACCAAAATGGAGCCCCTGTGATGATTAATTTTATGTCAAATTGCCTGAGCGACAGTTCTCAGATATATGGTCAAACATATGTCTGGATGAGGCTGTGAAGATGTATTTTAGGTAAGGTTAACATTTAAATCAGTAGACTCTGAATAAAGCAGATTACCTTTCATAATTCAAGTGGGCCTTATCCAGTCAGTTGAAGATCTTAAGAAAAAAGTGACCTCCCCTAAAGAAAAAGGAATTCTGCTGGCAGACAGTCTGCAGCCTCGAACTGAAACATCCTTCTTCCCTGGGTCTCTAGTCTGCCAGCCTACTCTACAAATTTTGGACTTGCCAGCCCTCACAATTACATGAGCCAACTCCTTAAAATATACATATTTATATATGTGTTTGTGTATGTGTGTATATAAGCGTGTGTGTGTTCACAAATATATATATACATATCCATCCCCTGCTGGCTTCTCTGGAGCATCCTGATGAAAACAACCTATCACAGGTGATGAAGGCCTGGCCTCCAGCTTGGGTACCATGCAGGGATGATGTTGCTCTCATGGAAGGGCCATCACCTTCTGGGTTCTACCTTAGGCATCATTTTCTAAAATGTATGTGTGTACATGTACATACACACACACACACACACACACACACACACATAATACCCCCACCCTACCTGGGTAACCTTTAAGCCCTTATTCACTCCAAGACACCTGCAATAAGTCCAAATAATATACACAGTTGGAAATGGGTACCCCAAGCCAGCCCTCTCTCAGACTAATTTACAGATGGCACCAACCTCATTATGGGTAGGAAGTTAATTAAGCATTCTGCCTCTTGCTGAGTATATTTTCTTGAACATGTGATTTCACCTCTCTGGCCTCAGCTTCTTCTTCTTCTGGAAAATGGGAATAATGATAGCACCCATCCCCTAGGATTACTGGAGAGTTAACCAAGATAGAGTGCCTAGCACAGCTCCTGACTACTCCCCAAAATTTAATATTGTTCTCACTCACAGTATGCACACACACTCCCATCCTCACATTTATGCACACAAAGACTATTAAACAGAGCTTGTGGGCAGCCCGGGTGGCTCAGCAGTTTGGCACCTGCCTTCGGCCCAGGGCGCGATCCTAGAGACCCGGGATCAAGTCCCACGTTGGGCTCCCTGCATAGGGCCTGCTTCTCCCTCTGCCTGTGTCTCTGCCTCTCTCTCTCTCCCTGTGTCTCTCATGAATAAATAAAATATTTTTAAAAATAAAAAAATAAAAATAAACAGAGCTTGTGGTTTTCTTCATGGAACTCTCAGGAGAGTTCACCCTTGCTTTCATTTTTTTTTTCACCCTTGCTTTCAAACTAACTCCTATACACGCATAGACTGACAGCCATTATCTCTTTGGTTTGCACTATATCCTGGGATACAGGATAGCTAAACCCATATGCCAGGTGACAAAAGTGAAGCAAAGGTACAGCATGCAATACACTTAATTTGGTGATGCTGCTGGACCTAGAAGTTGCAGCTCCAGGCTCCAGCTCCTGAGCACCTGCTATACTCCCCAGGACTCTGCTGGTTCCTATTGGTTCCACTCTAGCAGATGAGCATGTGAGGCAGCCTGTGCAGACACAATCCTGAGATACTGACCTAGCAGGCCCCTCCACCATGAGGGAATCTTTCCTCACTTACATCTCACCTGAGACCATTGTGCTCTCTTTCAGACTGCCTCTTTGGGCTAAAGAGGAGCTACCACCCTTGGCCAAAGCCATGTCTAGTTTGCTGCCTGTGTTCTCTTTCAAATATACAGAACTCCCATTTCTTTCTTTTCTTTCCTCCTAAGACTTATTTTCCAAGATTCAGACTTATAATCTGCCCTACTCAGAATCTATTTAGATTGAGTAGCACAAGGACACGAAGAGATTTAACCGGGAATTTTCTCTTGGCAGCCATGTCTAAAAATCTCAAAACACCAGACAAAAGAGGTTAATGTGATGTTGGGGAACTGGATCAACTGGAAATATAGGATGTGTCAGAAAGACACTGGTATGGGTAGTCAGAGACCTTCCTTCTAGTCTTCTCTCTGCCACAAGCCATGTATCCAGGGGTAACTCATTTTGTCTATGTGTGCCTTAGTTTCTCCATCTATGATATAAATGAGTAAGCCGGATAATTTCTAAAGTCTTAAATATCTAGGATTCTCTTGACATATAGGTGTATCCTCATATCTTTATACATAAGTGACAATTTACATTCAAAACAAAAAACATAAAATTTTGTCATGACTGCTACTCTTACCCCAAGCCTCTGGCAAGTATCATTGACTGGCCAGAGCATTCTTTCCTCCTGAGCCAAACCCAGCCTCAGAAGCCCTTTCAACATGGCACTCCAGTCGCCACTACCAACCAGCATTAATACGCAAAATAAAATTTGCATTGGAAACATTCAAGATTCTGCAAGTTTGCCCCCAGTCTAAATCCTCCAGTACTGCCCACCCAGAGTGTGGAACTTGTTGGGGTTCTGCACCCTTTGGGCTGGGATTTCAGGAAAACCAACCAGTCTCCCACAGATGGGTGGGCCATGAGGAGCACTGGACCTGCTCCAGTCACTCTATAACTCCCTAGAGTGAGGTACCCATGTCCTGAGCCCATTGGAGCCCTGGAAGATGTCTCAGAGGTAACTTCTATCCTAAGGAACAAAGAGTGGACTGAGGCATTGCAAGACCCAAGCCAGGAATGTCCAACACACACACACACGCACACGCACACGCGCACACACACACTCCGCACACAGCTCAGGTATTCATGTGTGCACACTCACACACTCTAAGAGCTTCTGGATACAAATGACCTGCAACAGTGCCATCTAGTGGAGGCCGGGGCTGTCCTGCCCTCAGAGGTCCCCCTGCTGAGCCCAGAGAGATGATCTCCAGATCCTGGAGATTTTCCTCTGCCCCAGAAATAAGCAGAAAAAAAATGAACAATGATGTCTACATTGATCTCTTAGGTTGGGTGAGATGGAGACAAGGATTGGGGGAGGATGGAGGTTTACAGTTCAGATCACCTCCTATCTTCCCCTCCAACTGGCTCACACCAGACCACCTCTGGCCCCAGAAGAAAGTCAGGACTCCCAGCATCACCTGGGCCACTGGGAAGCTGCCCAGTGGAAGAAAGCAGCCCATAATGTAGTTAAGAGGTAGCACAAAAGGGATTATTTTGTTTTGCTTTTGAAAGGATACAAGGGATATTTCATGGCATCTGATGGTAGAAAGTATAGGCAGGCCTCACAGGAACTAAAGTCACATCTTCCATATCACTGGGGCCAAGGAAATGTCTCTGTCTCTCCATCTCTGCCTATGTCTCTGTTGCTATCTCCCTTTCCCACTCCCACCTCCACTCCCACTCCCCACCCCCACTTTTTCTACTCAATCACCTGCTTGCACATAGCCCCACCATGGCCAACCAGAATCTAGTCTTGGCTCTTGACACTCCTCTCCTGCCAGCCTAACCACTACCATAGCCTTTCTCTGTTTCTTAGTTCAAATCTCAAGAGAATCTGATTTTTTAACCTAGCCTATGATTTGGTTCCTCTGGAGTCAGATGACCTTCCTTATCGAATCAGCTATGGACTGGCCCTAGGGGGTTGGAATGGGGAGGGTACTTAGGATTGGGTCATGTGACACAAATAGAGCAAGGAGAGTGCATGACGTGAGAAGGGAGTGGAAACAGGAGGAGTATGATAGATATAGACACATGATTGACAGGTAAGTAGATAATGGGTGTAAAGATATTTCATGCAGCATTGTTTATAATAACAAAAAAATCATTCTTCTCACTCACTGGTTCCAAATTTATTAATTCACTATGTATTCACTGAGCATGTGCTGCTTTCCAGACTCTGAATGGAACACAAGACAGAGGCAAGGAAGTCTAGCCTCAGCTCAAAAAATTATGCAATCATGGCATGGATAGAGGACTAAGCCGTAAGCAGCTTCTCAACAGGGAGGTGCTAGGCAAAGGCTGGCAGATAGTTCCAGAAAAGAAAAAAAATAAAAATAAATATCCAACAAATCAAATAAACTACGCCCCAGTAAAAAATCTGAAAAGCAACTAGGATGACACGAAGAGCATTAGTTAGGCCCATCTTGGGCGAGGGCAGATGACAATAGTATCACAGCTCTATGGGCCAGTGGCCAAGAGCTTCAGAATCTGCCAGAAGAGCTGGTTCCTCTCCAGACTTGGCAGGTCCATTCTCCCAGTTTGAACCTGCCTTTTGGCCTGAGAGCCAGCAGCCCCAGCCAACAGATACGGTGTCCTTGCCTCTACCTGAGCTTAATTCAAACCATTCTGTCCGGCCCTAATTCAGAGTTTTTATTGGGTTTTAGGTTACTCTATATATGGCACAATAGAAATATTTTTTCAATCTTAAATTAGAAACATACCACAGGAGGATTTTTTTGAAGCTTTTTAACAACATTGCAGAGTGAAGTGTTTTCAGCCTGCAACTGAAATCTAACCAAGGTAACCTTCCACTAGAGAAACTTTAATATCAAGAGTGGCATGTGTCCTCTGGAATGTGGTTTTCTCCCCCTTTTCCAAAAGCAGTCAACAATGGTCTTCTAATTAGTCTAGGGTGTGTGAGTGTTGAAAGGAACAATACTCTGGGCACATTCCCAGAAGGACTAGCCACAAAGATGGACAGAAAAAACTCACCACTCTGGCTGCCCTTTCAAATGGGTATGTCCATCACCCCTGTCTACTGTTGTAAATTGAGGCCTGGAGAGAAGGCTGTGCTCCAGATGGATGAGGCTTGAATTCCTAGCTTTCCTGGCATATTTAGACATTTGTGGCAAGTTTTAAGGCACCATTCTCATGAGAGAAGGGAGAGTAAGTTACCAGGACACAGATGGTCTGAGCACCAGGTGGCCCAAAAGTACGTAAGCTAGAGAATGCTTCTGGCGGCCCTGCTAAGAACAGCTCCTCCACTGAGCACTCCTCTGCTGAATACATTTCACACTCTGAGATAAGGGGCTCCAGGAGCTCCTTTGCATTCTGGCCATACCCTCCGCTGGACCTCACAAGGATGGCCTGTTGAATGATCAAAGGTTCAGGCGGATGGCTTGGCAAATGGCAGAGCCCAATCCCTTGACATTTTGGGCCCAAAGAGAACTTTGGAATGAAGGTAGTTGTCTTTTGGAAAGAAATCAAGGCAGTGAATAAGAGGCAGCTGATAAATGCCAGAAAAAAAATAAGACAATCCTGAGAATATGCATGTATTTGTCCTATATGGGGTAATCTAACTTCCTTGAATTGTGCCAAGAAACCCTGAAATCTAAAAACCAGAGCATCACTCTCTGAGGCTGCTTTGTCTCTGTGAACTCGCTGCCATCTCCAGAGCAGAAGACCTAGCCAGTTTGATGCCACTGTTACCACAGTAGGGGCAATTCAAGTGCAAGGCCAGGAGGACAAATCACCCCTTTGGAGAACTGGGAAAGGATGGCGGGGTAGTGATGGGACTGTGTTTTCTCTCCACCCTCACTAGCCAATTGGTTGAGTGACAAATGCCAAGCAGAATAAAAACCATCTGGCATCTTCAGGCTCTGGAGCCTACGGTTGCATGGGGCACCTTGCCCTCATCTGAGGACAACCCCGGCCCACAGGTCAACACATGGCTCCTCTGATGCAGGGCTTCCTGCACGCCTCCACCCAGTGCTCAATCAGGTCCCTACTCACCACTGTGGGCTGGTGAAGAGAAAGTGACCTTGGTGACTCAGGTTGCTGCCTGGTTGGAGAGACAGGACCTTCATGTGGAAGGTGGGGGACTGCACAAGCCATGGACCTGCATGGTGTTCCTCGGGCACACATTACAGGATGAACTCCCAGAGGAAAAAGGTCTCCATGGGCTGGAAAAGGCATAAAGACTTTCCAGAGACAGACCTGGATTTGGGCCTTGAAGTCCTGGCAAAGAGGGGGCAGGCATTTAAGGCAGGTGGTACACTAAATGCTAAGTCATGGAGGTGGGGATAAACAGTGTCTGGGGATGGCTAACACAGGACCAAGAGATTAAACTCTGCAGAGAAGCAGGAATATGCAAAGTTTCATCCTCCCAAATTTATTCCCGGTATGTTCTCATCTCCAAGAGTCCTCTGAAGTGGCTCCTTGGACCTGAAATGCCACCCAACAAAGAGCAAGCAGGCATGGCGTCCTGGAGGAGTGCCAAGCCCCCAGGCCTTCAGCCTCCCCGCCTCCCAGCCTCCAGGCTGAAGGCTTTCACAGCAACCAAAGACAGGACAGGTCAGCCGAGCCTGTTGCCCTCTCTCCCATTTCTGGCCCCCACAATCTCGGGTGGCAGCTTCTACTATTGATAACTCCCCAAGAACAGGCTCAGTCTGCCCTGCCTTGGGACGTGGGGTCAGAGCGAGCTCTGGGCCTTGGCACGGCCCCCAGTGCGGGGCAGGTTGAAATCCAGACTGGGGCCGGCCCCCTGCCTGCCATCGGCCTTGGGAATATCACTTCATAAAACTAGAAAAACCTGGAGCCTCAATGCGTTAGAGGGTGGTGGCCGAGCAGCTGAGGAAGGGACTGGTGCCAGGCCGATTGGCTGTCAGCTGACCTCTGGAAAGGGAAAAGGTCACAGGCTCTTCTTGTCTGAAGTGTCCCAGGGCAGGGAGAGCAGCCACCAGGCTCTAGGCCCCGCCTGGCCTCCTGCTGCTTCTCTGCAGCATCTGTCCCCCTTAACTGGCCTCAACTGGCATGTTTGGGAACACAGCTCATGTCCCTCTGCTCACTCCTTCCTACCTCCTCCCCTTTCAGCAGGAGATGCTTAGGGAGTTCATCCCATGCTACCTCACATGCAGGGCTTCCTAGTGGAGAATGTTCAGGCCAGCAACTCCACTTCTCCCCCTCAGCCCCAGGCACACACTGTCACATCCTGCTGCATGTGGTGAAGGAGAAGATGACTAGGGCCCCATCTTACTCAACTCAGAGCCCTGGTGACCAGCACAGGAAGTGGGAAGTGGCCATGAGCTAGGCCGGCCCAAGCCAGCTCCTCCCCTCAACACGGTCTGTCCTGGAAAGCTGCCGCCCCTCTGGGTGTGTGACAAAGGGGGAACAGGTTCCCACTGCCTGTGACAGTCCTAGTTCATACCTGGTGTCCTCGTGCAATTCACTAGCAAAAGTTTTCCAGATGAGATGATAAATTACCTGGCTAGCACTGTTTTGCCACCTTCGGGGCTAACGAGTGGTAGAGACAAGATTCGAACCCAGACCTGGCTTCCAATACCAAGTTTATCCACTCAGACAGGAGGACCAACAGAGGCTCCTGGAGGACAGATGGTAAATGACTGGGGTGGTGGGGGAGCTTTTTTATAGGGTAGCCTCTAGGCAGCACAACCAAGGAGGAAGGTCCTGGCAGGATCTGGAGGAGGTGATGTGGCCACAGGCTGTGACAGACAAGCAGAAGGAAGAGTGTGTGCAGAGGTGACAGGTGGTCTGACTCTAGGGCTGGGAGAAACTTCTCAGTCTCAGAGACTTGGCTGGTGAGCCCTGACTCAGCACTCATAGGGCTGTGGATGAAGACCTGTATTCTCAAGTAGTGGTCTGTCATCTAAAATACCTCCATTTTGGCTTGAATGAAGGTTTGATCTCTCTGCATTCTGGATTTCTAGGACAGCTATCAGAGCCAGGCATGTGGTGTCAGACAAGTACTTAAAATGCTCCTGGATAGATGCAGGACAATTCATTCTTCCTCTGAAGCAGCAGGGGCATCTGCTGGACCAGGTCCCGGGCCAACCAGGGCAGAACAAGTGGCCTGGGCATTTAGGGAGGTCTCTCGGTGATAGCAGAAGCATCACCAGGAGTTTGGGCCTTAACCCCCAGAGGCTTGCAGACACAGGCCACTGTGAGGGCCCTCCAAGGTGGAGATACCGCCCATGCAGGACTGAGCACAGGCTGGAGGCCTTGGCCCAGGAGGGGGTGTCACAGAGCCCAGGAAGGCCTGCAAGCCCGGACATCTCCTGTTAGCCCTGCTTCTCCTCATCTTAAAGCTGAACTCCTCTGGAAGATCTTCCCAAGTCTTCTTCCAAAGTGGGATAAGGATCACTTCAGCTTAATTAGGACCCCATGTTATGCCGTATCACAGAGAATCTGCAATATGATTTCAGTCAAGAATTTAATCACAGTTTGTAAACAGAAGTGTGTTTCCTTGGGGTGCCTGAGTGGCTCAGTGGTTGAGCATCTGCCTTCGGCTCAGGGCATGATCCCAGGGTCCTGGGATCAAGTCCTGCGTCAGGCTCCTCGCAGGGAGCCTACTTCTCCCTCTGCCTATGTCTCTGCCTCTCTCTGTGTCTCTCATGAATAAATGAATGAATAAATAAATAAATAAACCTTTTAAAAAAAAAGAAGTCTGTTTCCTTGTTTATTATCTGGTTATCTCCACCACAGGAATACCAGACCAAAAGCTCCATAAGAGTAGGACTGCAGGGCAGCCCGGGGGGCTCAGCAGTTTAGCACCGCCGTTAGCCCAGGGCATGATCCTGGGGACCTGGGATCGAGTCCCACATCGGGCTCCCTTCATGGAGCCTGCTTCTCCCTTTGCCTGTGTCTCTGCCTTTCTGTGTGTCTCTCATGAATGAATAAATAAAATCTTAAAAAAAAAAAAAAAAAAGAAGAGTAGGACTGCAGCTATTTGATCCATCCAGATATCCCCATAGTTGAACACACAAAATAATTATTTGTAAAGAACCTAAATATATGAACAGATGGCTGAAATTCCACTCTCAGAACATTATCAAAGTCCTCTCACTTCTTCAATTAACCAGCCTTTCCTGAGCATCTACTGTGTGCCAAACCCAAAGGTGGAAAAAGTGGGGTTTAGGAACAATAATCTTTTATAATACAAATACCCATGGGAGAGTTAAATTTTCCGAGAGGGGCTTGGAAGAGGCTGCTGGCAGAAGGCAGAAAGAGGACTACAGATCTGGGGGGATAGAGGGAGAAGCTAAGCCTGCACAAGTGGCCATCGGGGAGCCTGGGGAATGAATGGGAGGGTGCCAAGAGGCTGGGTTGGGTACACGAATGTGATCATGCACAGAAGATCCCTTTCACCTGGACGTGACATTGCTTGGCATGGGCCCTGTGTTATTATATAGTTTATACACATCCGCTTAATTAACCCTCATAGCAACTCCAAGAGGTGAACAGTTACCGCATTTTACAGAGGAAGCAGCTGAGGCCAGAGGGGCAAGTAACCTGCCACAGGACCCACAGATAACTGAGAGGCAGAATCTGGATTCAAACACAGGCCTATGGACTCCAACCCTTCCTCGGCCCGAGGCTACCTCCACGGCAGGCCCCATCCAGATGCTCTGCATGTGGGGATCTTCCTGTCAGTCATTATAGGCTACAGTACCCTTTCTGCCACCGGCTGAAGCAAAGTATGCTCGGCTTTCACCACAGAGAGCAAAAGGGAACCACCACCTCCCACCCTAATCTTGCAAGTCAAGGCCTCAGGCCTTGCCTCACAACCAAAAGACCTTGAGAATAAAGAGGAACAGCTGAAGATTGTAGGAAGTTCACACACTTTCCCCCAACTGCTCTACCCAGCTTGGGACAGTGGCCAGAGCCCATCATCTGCCATGTCAACACCAAAGGACCCCGGGATGCAGGGAGATCCCAAAGAAGAATGCAGGGCCTGGAGGCCCTCTGGACAGAGATGGAAGGTAGCCTAGAGCAACTCTACGTGACAAATAACAGCCCCTTTCCCTCCACAGCACACTCGCCCCCGCTCCACCAAATCCCACTAGCCACATATAGGGGGCTCCAGTGGGCAGGGCAGCAGCAGGACAGGGTAACCCTCTACTGTCTTGTGTACACCCCAATTCTCCTCCCCGACCCCCCAGCCCCCGCACTGTCTCCAGGTAGGAGTGTTTGACACAGAGGAGAAAGGCCAGGCCTGGGTTCCCAGAGAGGCTGTCAGCATGCAGGGGAAACAGGTGGGATGCTCAGAGAAGGAACTGGAGCTCAGTGAAATTAACCTGGGTGCTAGGCCATGCAGCCAGCGGGGCCCGACCCCACATTTTACTGCTGAAGAAACCGAGGCCAGATAGGGAGAGGCTTTGCTCTGGGCCACAGAGTGATGGAGGGCTGCTCAGAGGCTGGGTTTCCAGGCCTGGATCTATGTTCCATACCTGCCAGCTCTCTGCCCTTATGCCATCTCAGCTCTGTCTCCTCATCTGTAAAATGGGGGCAGTGCTGTGCCTTCCTCAGAGGACTGCTGGCAGGATTAGACAGGCCCGTACGCAGCACGCAGTACCTGGCAAGGCTTCATCCAGGGCGTGTTCCTCCTCCTTTCTGTAAGGCATTGCCCCTTCCCCCAAACCATGCGATCCCTGGGCTTCCAGCAAACACCTCTATGGATTGATTCCTCCTTCCGTCACAACTTGGCGGCGGTGTATGGGCTCGAGTTCCAACTATCATCCTCATTCCCCCATTTCCACGATGAGCTGTCACACCCAGAGGATGTGATGGGGCACAGAGATTGTCGGGGACCTGCTTTAGGTCACCACAGCATGCTGGTGCCAGAGGTCAGATCTGAGTACTAGCAGAGCAGATCTACTAACAGAATCATCCCTGACATGGAAATCGAATTGGCTGGAATCCCATTTCAAGCTCTGGCTTTACCACTTACAGCTGTGTGACCTTGGGCAGGATACTTAACCTCTCTGAGTATCAGTTTCTTCTGTGAAATGAGGTGATACCTTTCTCCCAGAGAAGTGAGACTGGTCAAAGATCCCTGGATGTAGCAGTGTCAAGTGTGGGGTGAGGCACTTGGAGGGGCTCAGCAGCTGCCCTCCGTGAACTCCCCCTGAAGTAGCCAGAGGGCGGTGACACATGAAAAGGCATCAAGCACCAGTGAGGCCCAGTTGTAGGATGTCCTGAGAAGAGCAGCAAGAAGGTAGAAAACCACACGGAAGCTTGTTTTTAAAGACAAAGAAAAATATGATTAAGCAGGCCTGAGAATGTTGTAATAAAAGAATGAAAATATTTTCCTTACCAGGGCATTTGTATGTCAACAGCTAATAGGGGTGGGAGCAGCCGCCACAAGGCCACCAGGCACTGCCAACAGCACCGCGTGAGGATCCACTAGTGGGCCCTGCAGGCCAGCTGGGCAAAGGAGGCCTCTCCAGGGCGGGTTCTCCACCTGTGCAATGGACCTGCCTAATCTGGACTCAGCCTGGCTGGGGCTCCGTTCTTTTCTTTTTTAAATAAAAGTTGTATGTACTTAAGTAAGGTATACAATATGCTGACTTGATACATACGTACATAGTGGAACGATCGCTAGAGGCAAGCTCATTAACACAGCTCCTCACAGACTTACGTGTGTGTGAGATGAGAACCACTGAAATCTACCCTTAACAAATATCCAGGATTCAATGCAGTGAACATGGAACGTCAGATCTCTACAGAGTGATTTATTCTACGTAACTGCCAACTCGGTACCCTTTGGCCAGCCCATTTCCCCTACCCTCCCAGCCCCTGGCAGCCCCTGGCAACCCCCGGCCTACTACTCTCTGCTTCTGTGAATTTGACTCTTTTAGATTCTATGTATAAGTGAGATCATACAGTTTTCTTTCGGTGTCTGGCTTATTTCACGTAGCATAATGTCTTTCCAGGTCATCCATGTTATTGTAAATGATAAGACCTCCCTGTTTTTTTTTTTGTTTTTTTTTTTTCTTTTTTAAAAGATCTCCCTCTTGAGGGCACCTGAGTGGTTCAGCGGTTGAGCGTCTGCCTTCGGCTCAGGTCATGATCCCAGGGTCCTGGGATCAAGTCCCCCATCGGGCTCCTTGCATGGAGCCTGCTTCTCCCTCTGCCAATGTCTCTGTCTCTCTCTCTGTCTCTCTCATGAATAAATAAATGAAATTTTTAAAAAAAGATCTCCCTCTTTTCTAAGGCTGAATAATATTTCACTGTATATATACTGTATATATATATACCATAGTTCCTTTACCCATTTATCTGTGGCTCCTTTCTATCTGCCCTCTTTGGGTACAACGGAGGGCAAGAGCTGTAATTACTGCCCCAAGGTCCAGGGAGGGAGCTGATGCATTACACTCGGGCTCAGAACGGCTAGGGATTTCTCCTGAGGTCACATAGCTTCAAGAGTATGTGGTGAGGGACGCCTGGGTGGCTCAGCGGTTGAGCGTCTGCCTTTGGCCCAGGGTGTGATCCCGGGATCCGGGATTGAGTCCCATATCGGGCTCCTTGCAGGGAGCCTGCTTCTCCCTCAGCCTATGTCTCTGCCTCTCTCTCTGTGTGTGTGTCTCTCATGAATAAATAAATAAAATCTTTTAAAAAGAAAGTATTTGGTGAGGCCAGACTAAAGCCACCAGAGTCCCCCCAGTGGGGATCTACGTTCATCCACCATGACCAGCACTCCTGTGAACCGCACACCCTCCTGCCAGCCTACTCAGCACCTCCTGTGGGCTGGTGGACCACCACCCAGCTGGTCCTGTGGGCTCTGGCCCTCACTGCACCCAGACACAGCATGTGGGGATCTGCTCTGGGGCTGTCCTCACCCCCCGCTCCTCTCTGCTCAAGCCACCATGACGGGTTTCCTCTTCTCAGATTCCCTGTCTCCCTCTCACCTTCCCTGCTCCTTGTTGCCAGCCTGGGCCAACTTTCCTCACCTGAACCCTGGGTCACCGCAAGCACTCTCCTGACCCTGCACATTCTAGCTTTTCACCGCTTCCAAGTGCCCCCCTGAAATCCACTCCTGAGGAACAACACATGCTTCTTCTCCCCTCTCCACTGTTTCTTTAATAAAGCTTCAAGTTTTTATTTAAATCCTAGTTAGTTAATATGTGGTGTAATAACACATTCAGGAGCAGAATCTAGTGATTCATCACTTCCATGTGATACCTAGTGCTCATCACAACCCCGTGCCTCCTTAATCTCCTCCCCCATTTAGCCCATCCCCCACCTGCTTCCCTCCATCAACCCTCAGTTTGTTCTCTGTCATTAAGAGTCTTTGGCACCACATATACTAAAAAAAAAAAAAGAGCGAGAGAGTCCCTCATAGGTTGCTTCCCTCTTTTTTTTCTTTCTCCTATTTTCATCTGTTTTGTTTCTTAAATTCACATATGTATCTCCTCTCCTTCTGCCCACAGTCCTATGCCAGTAACCCAGAGCCCACATCCAAACCCTGGTTGTTCTGACCCTTTCTGCTACCCCATGCCACCCCCATCCCTCTAAATTCCCCAGGAAGAGTTATAATAAATCTTCACCTCAAGGCAATCACCAGCTATAGTCTCTTCCTCCTGGTCTGAGGAGGACTGGCCAGTTCCCCTCAGGTCCAGGGGCAGCTATATAAGTGCCAGGAAAGGTCTCCCAGAAAAGTTCCCAAGTGCTGGCTGGGACGGTGGGGATGGTGAGGGCAGGAGTCTGCCAGAAGCTGCCCATCGGGCTGCAGGACACCACTCCCTTCCTCTCCCTGCAAGTGGCAGCAAATTAGCAGCTCCTGGGCAGCACTCTCAAGGCCCCAGGGGGAAGGTCCATGAGAAAGGCAGCAGGCTTTCCCCATGCATGCTATGTTACGGTGAGCCCAGGCTGGGGGGTGAGCTCCATGAGCAGCTCTCCTATTTAACCTTCCTATTTGGAGACATCCTGTTGCCGTGCAGGTTGGGAACTGATGCAATATACAAGCAATGAGATTTTCCTGAACTGCTGCCTCTGCTAAAAATTGCCAAGGCCCAGGCCCTCTGGACCAGAGCCCACCTCCCTTCCAGGGCACTCTGCCAGTGCAGACCCTCTGCTGCCCGGGTTCCTGGAGTGTGGGCCATGTGACTCCACCAGCTGAGTCCCCGCCCATCAGACCAGGATGGATGGACACTGGCCACTTGTAGACTAGCTAGTGAAAAGATGAAAAAGGGCATGAATAGTCTGGCCCTAGGGTCGCCGGGGTGGCTCAGTTGGTTAAGTGTCTGACTCTTGATTTCAGCTTAGCTCATGATCTCAGGGTCGTGAGACTGTGAGTCCTGAGTCCAGCTCCATGCTTGATGGGGATTTGCTTGAAATTCTCTCTCTCTCTCCCTCTCCCTCTCCCTCTGCCCCTTCCACAGCAGCCCCCTGCACTCGTACCCTCTCGTTCTCTCTCTCATATAAATAAATCTTTATAAAAAAAAAGTCTGGCTTTAGAGAACTGGAGTTTCAAAGCAAGTGAAGTGGACTAGAAGGGCCATAAGGCTGAGTTGAGGCCAGAGAGGCCCTGACAGCCACACACAGCTGAGGCAGCAGAAACCAGAAAAAGCCTGGGCTTAGAAACGCAGAGTGGCAGACAGTGCTGACCCCAGGCTCTGAGGAGCTGAGTAGTCAAGGAAGCCCAGAAGGCTACATAAACCTCAAGAAATATGAGACCAGGCTGGTCTTCTGGACACGGGATCAGGGCTCAAATACCACTTCATCCATCCAAGAAGCATTTACCTGCCCACTCTCGGTCCCATCCCAGGATGACTACAGCTTGGTCTGTGCCCCCAGATGTCTACAGCGAAGGAAGACACAGAGGTTAGTCTGATATTGGCAGCCTGGGAGAATCAGCGCTGTGAGAGAAGGAAGCCCAGGAGGCTGTGGGAGCCTGTGGCAGACACATGCCCCAGCCTGTCTTCCACAGGGAAATTCATCTCCAAATCCAAAGCTACCATGACAATGGGGCAATTCTAGATATGGACAAGGTCCACTAGGTAATAAGTGACTTTGCTTGCAGGATGCCAAGGATGCACTCAAACAACTGGTTTATTCTGGCCCCAAGCAGCCACAAAAGGCAGACTATCCACTGATACACCCATTTCTGGGATGGTGGAGTCAGAGAAAAAAGACGCTCTACCTCTATACCCATTCATGTGACAGTGGCCCGGACAGCAACCCACACCAACCCAGCCCCAGCCTCCACACTGCCTGCAGGCACAGGGTTAGGTGAGCATCTGGAAAAAACCAATCAGACTGTCCCCACAGGGCCTACTGGAGGGGAAAATGAACAAGTGATTGGTACTCTTGGGCCTTGGTACTCTTGGATTCTTAATCTGAAAAGAAAGAAAACCTGTTCCATGAAGTTGTTCTAAGGATTAAATGAGAGCCTGCAGGTAGAGCTTGGCTCAGTGCCAAACATCCAGTAAGTTCCCTGCTTTCATTATAGGACTGAGTTGGGAGGTGCATTCCCTCCAGACCCGGAGCTGCATACCCCCCACACATCCCCACCACAAGGAATGTGTGTGGAGATCACGCATCAGTGAAGCACTTCGGCTTCCCTGCTAAGGTGTTCATTTGTTTATTTCCTGCCTTGTTCTAAAAACAGTCCACTAAAGCCAATACCTTTTAGGGTCAGGTGATTACTGGCCTTCATGTTTTGTTTCTTTTAGTGTTGTGGTTGTTATTTCAGTTTACACTGAACTAACATTACTTGAGCAACTCTGATTTGACAAACTAGATGATTTACATACAATATCTTATTTGATTCCACTACATAGTGTAAATATATATTACTTCAAAACACATAACGGAATATCTTTCAGGAAGAGAACTGTGTTGGCCAAGTGACCTAATGTCTCCAAGCCATATCTCCTCAATTTTCTCAGCACAAAAGGGATCATTATAGTACCTATCTTGTGAAGCTGCCATGAGGATGAAATTAGATACTACAAGAGATGCACTAAGCACAGCGCGAAGGAGAGTCCTCCCTAGTGCTTAGGAAGTACCAAGAATAAAGTATGAACCAAATAAATATTTGCTGATTGAATGATTTGCACATAGTAAGTGCTCAGTAATAATAGTTACATTTGCCATTTGTTTAGGAATACTCACAGGTTGGCATGTTTGATCATTGGAGATGCGGCCTTCTAGAAACAGTTCAAACAGTAGTTAAGGCATCCACACAGAATCTCTGGAAGTTCAAATGATTGCAGGACTTTTAAGAATAAAGGTGTCTAAAATTCCACGTTAAGCTGTTTGCTCTGCCAAACCCTACAATAAAGTCTGCCACATAGACAGTGTTGGGTGGGTCATATGGTAAGGGGTGAAATGGTTGGGGTGATGTCCAGCAGACAGATATGAAGAAGAAAAGGTACACAAGACACACACAGCAAGCAAAACGCAGAAAGCTAATTAAGAACTCAACATAGGGATCCCTGGGTGGCGCAGCGGTTTGGCGCCTGCCTTTGGACCAGGGCGCGATCCTGGAGACCTGGGATCGAATCCCACATCGGGCTCCCGGTGCATGGAGCCTGCTTCTCCCTCTGCCTATGTCTCTGCCTCTCTCTCTCTCTCTCTGTGACTATCATAAATAAATAAAAATTAAAAAAAAAAAAAAGAACTCAACATAGTGGGACACCTGGGTAGTGTGGACACCTGGTAACATAGTGGGTAGCTCAGTGGTTGAGCATCTGCCTTCAGTTCAGGGCATGATCCCAGGGTTCCAGAATTGAGACCCGTATCAGGCTCCCCCCAGGGAGCCTGTTTCTCCCTCTGCCTATGTCCCTGCCTCTCTGTGTGTCTCTCAAGAATAAATAAATAAATAAATAAATAAATAAATAGAATAGAATAGCAAGCACTAGACACCAGAGAAACATACGCTGCACATTATAACCTATAGGACACCATTAAAAGGACAGTAAAAGAGTATGTGATTCCACTTTAACAGAGAAAAGCTGGAATAATTAAACAAATCCAAAAGAAGACAAGAAGAAAAAAAAGAAAAGAAACCTCATGTGTGACGAAACCGGTAGCATATAATAAAAATGGTAGACTTAAATACATTGAATATAAATGAATTAAATACTCCAATTTTAAAAACCCAACTGAAAGACTATCAGAAGTACTTAAATATATCTGTTTATTTTTTTTTTTAAAGATTTTATTTATTTATTCATGATAGTCACAGAGAGAGAGAGAGAGGCAGAGACACAGGCAGAGGGAGAAGCAGGCTCCATGCACCGGGAGCCCGACGTGGGATTCGATCCCGGGTCTCCAGGATCGCGCCCTGGGCCAAAGGCAGGCGCCAAACCACTGCGCCACCCAGGGATCCCAATATATCTGTTTAAAAAGCGAAACATAAGCACCTAGCTGGCTCAATCAGCAGAGCATGTGACTCTTGATCTTAGAGTCGTGATGCCACACTGGGCATAGAGCTTACTTTTAAAAAAAAATTAATTTGAAAACATATATGATTCTATATATAGCTAAGATATGGAAGCTAAGATATATAGAAGCTAAAATATGGAAGCAAATTTAAGTGTCCATCAATAGATAAATGTATAAAGACAATGGGGTATAAAAAATTTGTTTTAAGAATAGGGTAAAAGTAGAGAAAGTAGCAAAATAATAAAAATAAAACACAATTTTTAAAAAGATGTGGTATATGCACAGTGGAATATTACTCAGCCATAAAAAATCAAATCTTGCCATTTGCAACAATATGGATGGACCTAGAGGGTTTTATGCTCAGGGAAATAAGTCAGGCAGAGAAAAACAAATACCATATGATTTCATCCATATGTGGAACATAAAAAACAAAACAGGGGCACCTGGGTGGCTCAGTTGGTTAAGCCTCTGCCTTCGGCTGGAGTCATGGTCCCAGGGTCCTGGGACCGAGCTCCATATCAGGCTCTCTGCTCAGTGGGGAGCTTCCGCCTCCCTCTCCTGCTCCCCCTGCTCATGCTTTCTGTCAAATAAATAAATAAAATATTTTTTAAAAAATTTTTAAAGAATATAAAAAAATAAAAAATAAAATAAAATAAATAATAAACAATAAAAAATTAAAAAATTTTAAAGAAAAAAATGAACAAACAACAATAACAACAAAGAGAAACACTCATAGATATAGAGAAAAATAATGGCTGCCAAAGGGGAGAGGAGTGGGAGAAGATGAAATTAAGTGAAGAGGATTAAGAGGTACAAACTTCCAGTTATAAAATAAATAAGTCATAAGGATGAAAAGTACAGCACGGGGAATATGGTCAATAAGATTGCAATTTCTATGGTGATGAATGGTAACTACACTTATCATGGTAAACATTTCAAAATGTCTGTAATTGTCAAATTGCTATTACACACCTGAAACTAATAGAACATCATATATCAACTATACTTCAATTTAAAATAATAAATAAGAAACATATAAAATATAAGTATATAGAAAGGTGTAACAGTCTGATTATTTGTGTTCCCCCAAAATTGATATGTTGAAAGGTGATTAGGTTGTGAAGGCAGGGCCTTCAAGAATGGAATTAGTGCCCTTATGAAAGAGGCCCCCCAGGGCTCTCTTGCCCCTTCTATCATGTGTCATCACAGTGAGAAGAAGCAGGCCCTCACCAAATACCTAATCTGCCAGTGCCATGACCTTGGACTTCCAGCCTCCAGAACTGTGAGAAATAAATTTCTGTTGTTTACAAGCCAGGCAGTCTATGGCATTTTGCCATTGCAGCTCACATGGACTAAGATAGAAAAGTTATAAGCTGAAGGATAGAAAAGGATACCATCCACTTAATAACCTAAAAAAGTAGTATGACTATACTATTATCAGTCAGTGAAAACCTTAAGGCAAAAAGCATTACTAGAAAATAGGAGAGCCAGTTCATGGTGACAATAGGTTAGGTTCATCAAGAAGAAAAAATAATTCTAAATTTATATGCAGTCAATAATATGCCCCTAAAACTTGTATTATGCCCTCAAATATAGGCAAAACTACAAAGAAAATAAATAAATTCTCAAAACAAGAGGTTTAATAATTAGTAGCTGGTTAAGAGAAGCAGATTTAAAAAATCAATAAGCATAAAGAACAGTTTAACAACATTTAACTAAGGGACAATCATAGAATACTGCACCCAACACCTGCAGAATAAAAATTATTTCCAAGTACACACAAAAAAATGACAAAATTAACATATAATTGACCATGAAACAAATCTCAATGAACTGAAAGGTACTGAAATCCTAAGAGTATGTTCTCTAACTATATGCAATTAAGTTAAAATCAGTAAAAACAACAACAAACTCTAAAATACAGTTGTATGTCCAGAAATCAAGGGATATATTTTGAAATGACCAGTGGATCAAAGAAGTCCCAAAAGAAAATAGACAATCATTTGAAGTGAAGAGAATTGACAAATACTATATACCAAAATTTGTCAGATACAGATAAAGCAGTGCTTAAAGGAAAACTTACAGCCACAAATGCCCACGTTTGTAATGAAAACAAGAGTGAAAATTAAGGAATTAAGTTTGTTCTCAAGAAGTTAGCAAAAGGGATTTGGGGGAGATAGCAGTGGTGAGAGAATATCTTTTTCCATATTCCCAGATCCCCCTATTAAAACAGGAAGTGCTATGTTAGCAAAATTAAAAACCTATGGATCTTTACAACAAAAATAGATAAGACCTAAATAAATGAAGAGATATTCCATGTTCATGGATTGAAAGTTTCAACATTATTGAGATGGCAATTGTTCCTAAATTGGCTTATAGATTCAACAGAATCCCAATCAAAGTACCAGCAGGATGTTTTTTAATAATTTACCAAGCCAGTTCTAGAATGTATAAGGAGGGCAGCCCCGGTGGCTCAGCAGTTTAGCGCTGCCTTCAGCCTAGGGTGTGATCCTGGAGTCCTGGGATCGAGTCCCACATCAGGCTCCCTGCATGGAGCCTGCTTCTCCCTCTGCCTGTGTTTGTGCCTCTCTCTCTCTCTCTCAGTGTGTGTCTCTCATGAATAAATAAATAAACTCTTTTAAAAATAATAAAATAAATAAAATAAAATAAAATGTATAAGGAACTGCAGAATAACCTAGAAGAATCAAATAACTCTGAAAGAGAAGAACAAAGTTGGAGGACTTATACTCCCTGATTTCAAGACTTACTGGAAACTACAGTAATCAAGACAGAATGGCATTGGCATATGGACATACAGTAACTATAAATCCCACAGATAGATGCACTTGTATTATAATGACCAACTGATATTTGACAAAGATGCCAAAGCAATTGGATAGAGGAGGAAAATCTTTTCAACAATTGGTGCTGGAGAGATCATATAGCCAGGAAGAGACAGAGCAGGAATCAGAAGGGGAGTCTGTCCAGCTCCGGACCCCACAATATAGATAGTGTCAAACAAAACAGGAAACTAGAGGGGCTCCTAGGTGGCTCAGTAGGTTAAGTGTCTGCCTTCAGCTCAGATCCTGATCTCAGAGTCCTGAGATCAGCCCCATGTCAGGCTCTCTGTTCAGCATGGAATCTGTTTCTCCCTCTTCTTCTGTGTGCTTGCTCTCTCTCTCTCTCTCTCTCAAATAAATAAATAAAATCAATAAGAAAAAAAGGAAACTAGAGAAGAGAAGAGGGTAAGTGAAAGGGGGGGAGAGATAGGGCCCTCTAGTCCACCCTGTCCCTCACCAAAAAGGATGGAGAAGGACCCCTAGGGAATGGAGTATCTCCAAATACACATCAAAGTTGTGCCATGAAAAATGATCAGGATCAGCAGGGAAGGTGTGTTTGTCCTGAAAATGTTTCACAAGACTAACAGAACAAATTGCCTTCCAGGGTAGACCAGGGAAGAGCCTGGGCTTTGGAGGCCCTTGGAATGGGTGAGTATATAGGAGCAGAGGGAAAGAGGAAAAGAAAGGAAAGGCCAGAGAGGGAAGGTGGGCTCTGAGGTGGGCTCTACAGACTGAACACTGCTCAGTGATCGATTCTAGACCCAACCCCTCACTTTATGGGTGTAAAAATGGGCCCAGAAAAAAGAAAGTTGAGGCTGCATAGCCACATGTCAGATCTAGGATTCAAATTTAATACATTTTTCTCCACAAATACAGCTAACTATGGGGACTTTCCTGGGAAATTGAGAGAGATGGCCACTGTGACTGCCATGATGGAGAGTGGCTATTTCAACATGCCAGCAGAGGGTCCTGTCTCCCCTTTCCCCAGGGCCCCAGGTGAATGAAACTTCCACCTGCCACCCACCTAGTGACCTTCCTCTCTTGAGAGCTTGTTGAGGAGCTCAGGAGCTCATGGCAATCCCCTGGGCCTACACTCACCCCAGTGCTCTGCAGGCCTGCTCATGTCCCTCAGGCTGAGTGGCCAGGCCAGGATACTACTGCCCCTTCCTCTGCTCTGAGTGAATACCTGCCTTGATTCTGACAAGGAGGGTCCAGCCTGAGGATTCAGACTGCTTAGGAGGCTGCCCAGACAGTAAATCTTTGACTGTTGCTCCAGGCCCCAACAGTAGATGGTTCTCTCTTTGCTAGCCATATGAAGGAGTCCTGTCAGCCCAGGAACACCCGGATGATAAGTTTAGAGCTGGCATACACTGGTTGAGCAAAGCCCAAGTTAGCCTTCCAGTACCTATAGTTTCAGCCTTTTCACATCAGTCCGACCAATAAATCCACTGCAGGCCTGATGTGCCAGGGCATGGCTCTGTGTCAAAAAGGACAAGAAAATGATCTCTCTCAACACTCACCTCACCTAGGGTCCCCTGATTGTGCCCCTAAGAAAGCCTGACCATGAGTTTGACCCTTCTCCTCAGTCTCTCCCATGGGCCTGAGGGCTCCCAACGGCAGAAACCCACTGGAATTCAACCCTGATTCCCAGAAGCCAGCCCAGCCATAGGAATTAGTTAATGTTTGCCAAATTATCATTACACATAAGAATCTGCATTCTGAAACCCTCCTTTTGCAAAAGTTTTGTCATTTTTTTATTGATGTTAGTAAGGTAATTTTCCTTACTAAGGTAACTTTTCCTTACTAAGGTAACTTTCCTCTTCCTATTTTCATGATATAAACTTCCTTTAACAGAAAAACACAAACCTTGCCTTGGCCAACCTAAATGAAAAAAGAAGTTGCCATCTGAGGGGCGCACTTGATGGGATGAGCACTGGGTGTTATGCTATATGTTGGCAAATTGAACTCCAATATAAAAAAAGAAAGTTGCCATGCTTTGGCTAAGCCAGGATGTCTAGCTGGGGGTTGGATTTGAAATTCCTAAAGCTGGGGCTGTGGAAGGGGTTTCCCCAATCAGTAGGAAGGAGGAAGAAATTCATGCACCTGGGGGATGGGGGCTGGGGTGGGGGGAGGAATAGGATAAAAAAGTGGGAGGAAGCTAGAGCAGGAGAGCTGTGCCCTTGCCCTTCCTCCTTCATCCTTGTCTCTCCCTCAACCCTTCATCCAACCCAACAGCATGCTTTGAATGTGCTGCCTCCTGAATGTTCTCAGATCTTCCATCTCTCTCTGCCACCTGGTCCCAGGCAGTTTTCTCTCCTATGAACCACTGCTCCTTCCAGTGCAAGCTCCATACAGTGCCAGACAGATCTCTTAAGAACAAGTCTTATCACACACTCCCCTGCTTAAAAGCTTTCAGTAGCTTTCCACACACCTTGAAAAATTCCCAAACTCTCTTTGCTGACTGGCTGTACACGAACTGGTCCCTGCCCACCTCCACCCACCCACCTTGCATTCTCTTTACCATACCCGATACAAGCCTTCTCTCAGTTCCCCAGACACACCAAGCTTTCTGTCTTTAGGACCTCTGTGCCATTTCTGCCCAAGGAACCCTGACTGCATCCAGTTCATCGTTCTCATCTCAGCTGGATCTGTGCCAGCCACTTAATCTAAAACACAGTCCCCCAATGGTTTCATTCCTAGCTCCTATCAAAATGACGTTGCTTGTGTGTATTTGCTTATGTGTGTTTACTTGTTGGTTAATGGTCTCCCACATAAGAAGGTAAGCTCTATAAGGGCAAAAACTGTGTTTCTCATCTTCACCACCATACCCCAGCACTGATCCAGCATCTCCCATACAGCAGACAAGACCAAGGATTTGGTGTTGAGGGAAAGGTGGCAAAGACTCTCCTACCACATTGTGAGAAATCACCATGGGGTTGCACCCACTGCAGCCCCACTCTCCTGAAGTCCAAGGGAAGCTAGAAAAAGATACAGACACTGTGGTCACGAGGTAAGCAATGTTACACAGCAGGGATGAGAACTAAGAGCTGGAAAGAGAAACATTCCAGGAGAGTAGAGAGAAGCCCTGGAAGTCAGCTCCAGGAGGGGATATCTGACCCAGCCAAACATTCCCCCCCCCCCCAATCTGCAAGCCCATATTTATGACTGCATCTTAGGCCAGAGGAGTGTGAGGCCAAGATGGGAGCATTTTTAATGTTCTCCTGCTCTCAGATGGAGCAACTCATGAGCAGAATCTGGGCAGAAAAAAAAAAAAAAAAAAAAAAAACAGCCTTCTGTATAAATGGGTATAATACCTACCTCAGCAGATTATTATGAAGATTAAATGCTATAATAGATAGAAAGCAGCTAGCACCTTACCAGACATATAGTAGATGCTCTTAATCCCATCCTCCCATTCCCACACCTCCCAAGAAGAAAGACTGGGGACACATGCTGCATGATCCCTCTCCCTGCCTCCTCCACGTCTACCCTAAACTGTGATATCTGGGTGGGAAACAGCTTCGGGCTGCAGATGCTATGACAGCGTTGCTTAAATTGAATTACGCTGAAATCAGAGAAGGCTTCAGCTCTCCCAGGGAGTTCAGAAGTGTTCACCCTGAGAGTAACTGCACACTGCACAGGAAAAGGCATTCAAGTTGATAAGAAGTCATTCGGATCACCATCTAAGGCAGCTTTAGCCTTTGAAATAAACTCATTCCTTATTAGTACACACTTGGGATTTCCAGGACTGAATATTATTTCTATTACACAAAGCCCATTTTGAAGACATTTTTTTCATGCTGTCAGGGTCCTATGTAATTTCATCTCTCCACAATGTTACTCTTTCACATATATAGAGCCATAGGCCTTAATGAGAAAGGAAAAGATGGAAAATGAGCAGGAGTCATTGATCCAACGTGAGCTAAAAGCAGGGTACTAGTACATATGACAGACAACATCATTGAGAGCCTGCTGGCCATAAAACAGTATTTAGATTTTTCCTGAAAGCAACAGGAAGCCACGGAAGCCAAATCGGGATTTAAAATAGGAATTATAAATTGTCTTTTTAGAACACTCACTTTCATTATAATGTAAAAAAGACAGACATGGAGTTGGAAGGTAGGAAGAGTAGTTAAGAAACTATTCAATAAAGGGGTGCCTAGGTGGCTCAGTTGGTGAGCCTCCAACTCTTGATTTCATCTCAGGTCATGATATTGGGGTTTATGAGGTCAAGCCCCAAGTTAGGCTCTGTGCTGGGTGTGGAGCCTGCTTAAGATTCTCTCTCTCTCCCTCTACCCCTCTCCACCAGGTATGTGGGCTCTCTCTCTAAAAGAAAAAAGAAAGAAAGAAAGAAACTATTCAATAGACAATAATACTGTCCTTTAAGCATATAATGTGATAAAAATTGTTACAATGGCAATCATATAACAATGCATAAATAAAGTGACACACTGTATACCTTAAATTTACACAATGTTACATGTCAAATTTATCCAAAAAATTTTGGAAAGAAAAAAAATTTTAATTAAAAGTTTGCATAAGGGCAGCCCGGGTGGCTCAGTGGTTTAGTGCCGCCTTTGGCCCAGGGCGTGATCCTGGGGTCCTGTGATCGAGTCCCATATCAGGCTCCCTGCATGGAGTCTGCTTCTCCCTGTGTCTGTGCCTCCCTCACTCTCTCTCTCTGTCTCTCATGAATAAATAAATAATAAAATCTTTTTTAAAAAAGTTTGCATAAATGAAGTATTTCAGATCATGCTTTCAAAATATTTTCTAATATTTTATAATAAATTTTTAAACAAAAAAACTATTCAAACATTTATTCAATTTAGATATGATGCAAAAATACAAATGATAAAAGAAAAATAAGGAAACTGAACCTCATAAAAATTTAAAATTTTTGTCCTTCAAAGAACAATATGAAGAAAATGAAAAGACAAATTACAGAATGGAAGAAAATATTTGTACACATGTACCTCATAAGAGACTTTACTCAAGAATATAAAAAGAACTCTTGCAACTCAATAACTCAACAATAAAAAGACAAATAACCCAATTAAAAACTGTGCAAAGTATTTGTATAGACATTTCTCTTCAGAAGATACACAAATGACCAATAAGCACATGAAAAGATGCTGAACATCATTGGTCATTAGGGAAATGCAAAGCAAAATCATAATGGGATTGTACCTCATACCCACTAAGAGGCAATAATAAAAAGGAAAATGACAAGTATTGGTGAGGATACAGAGTAATTGGAACCCTCATAAGTTCCTGGTAGAGATGTTAAATGGTGTAGTTGCTTTGAAAAATAAATCAGCAGGTCCTCAAAAAAGCTGAACAAAGAGTTACCATATAATCCAGTAATTCCACTACATTCCACCTAAGATAATTGAAAGCATATTTTCACACAAAGACCTATACAAAACTGTTCATAGCAGCATTATTCATAATTGCCAAAAAAGTGGAAACAATACCAATGTGCATCATACTGATGAACAGCAAATAACATGTGATAGATCCATACAGTAGAATAGTATTCAGCCATAAAACAGAATGAAATATTGATACATACCACAACATGGATGAATATTGAAAACATTATGCTAATTGAAAGAAGCCAGTCATAAAAGACCACATACTATATGATCTTAATGTATATTAGTTATATTATTGTCAAGATGTATATTAATGTCAAGAATAGACAAATCTAAAAAAAAAAAAAAGAATAGACAAATCTATTTGTAGACAGAAAGTAGATTAGTGGTTGCCCATGACTGAGGGAGGAAGAAATGTGGAGTGCCTGCTAATAGGAATGGATTTTTTTGGTGGGGGGTGTATAAAAATGTTCTAGAATTAGATAGTGGTAATTAATGTATGACTTTGTGAATATACTAAAACCACTGAACTGTACATTCTAAAAGGGTGAATTTTATGGTATGTGAATTATATATCAAAGATGTTCAAAAAAAACAACAACAAAAAAAAAACAAAGATGTTATTAAAAAATAAAAAACATTCACTCAATAAATAAATCTCCAGGCACTATTCTAGGCAGTGAGGGAATAGTGAACAAAACTGACACAAATTTCTGCCCTTAGGGAGCTAATCTTCAATAGAATAATCCTAATGAGAGATCATAAATTAATGGCAGAGAAGTAGATGGATTTAAGGGAGGCTGTAAAGCAATAATCAACATGGCTAGCTGACCATGTGGAACAGGAGGGAGTGTGAGATCAGGCCCCACAGTAATTCTTAGTGCCACAACCCTGGCCCCCAGGATCACTGTTCCTCACCTTAAAACCACAGGAAAATTGGACAAAGTGCTTTATCAACCAGAAATTTCAGGAATCTCTGAAAAATAAAAGACAGAGAAGATATGGTTTGAAAGAGAAAACTCAAGCTTGAAAGGACTTGGTGCATAAAAGCAGTCAGGACCGCAAGGCTAACTCAAACCTCAGAGATGGTGAACCCCAAAAGCAGGAGAGTGTTGGGAGAGATGAGTCTCCCACATCTCTGCATGCCTTATAAACAGTCACTGACAATTTTTGCTCCAGACTATCCCAATGAAACAAAGGATGCTTGAATAGAGAATACCCTTAAAAGATAGAAATAGTGTCTCCTTCCAGGAACAGAGAGCAAGTTTTGTTGCTATCTAGTATGATAAAAATAGTGTCTCCCTTAGGGGCAAAGACTGAGCAAATTTGCTTGCAGCCCATCATAAAAGATTGGGGCTCCCTAAGCACAGGGTCCTTTAGCTTTGACACCAACCCACTGCATCGGCAGCATCTACCTGAACCAGCTTCGTCACCCCTGTGGGACTTGGGGGGAGGAGGAAGAGGTTAGGGCAACTGACATGACAATGGAAGCTTAAACTGCTTTCTAGGTCCCAAGTAGTAAAGTCATTTGTCTCTGATTTAGGAGTCTTGTGTCTTTTGCAGAATCCATGAGAGTGTGGCAGGCTCACTTGTGAGCTTGCAAACAGGTAAAATCTTGGAACCTCCTAGTTCTTGACACAGAGGCCTTGAAGCAATCATCTGTGTAAATGGTCAGGGAGATCAAAGAAAGAGCAGCCAGATGGGTCATTCTCTCCTCATCTCTTAACCTGCTAGTACCAGGTAATGATATCTGGCCCAATAAAGCAATGATCTTGTTTTATTTGATATGATTTCCCCTACCAATTTTATTAATATATGTTTAATAATTTTTAATGGCTTTTTAAATTTTAAAATTTATCATTACCTGCTAGTACCAGGTAATGATATCTGGCCCAAGTGCAGTCAGTGAGGGAGACCACAAAAGGACAACAGCACAGAGGGTCTGGAGACTCCTAGGAAAAATCGGAAGCTCCCACAGAGACTAGTGACATAGCCCCTGAACAGCACCCTCCCCCCATATAACCAAAAAGTGCAGTTATAACCTCAGCATCCACAAGTTAACTTTAGATAAGGAAAAGGGAAAAGAAAAGAAAGAAATGCAAAAGATAGCTTTCCTTGACACCTGCAATAAGTAATTAGAAAATGTTGAGGTGGGCACTTGACGGGATGAGCACTGGGTGTTATTCTGTATGTTGGCAAATTGAACACCAATAAAAAATAAATTTGTTATTTAAAAAAAGTAGAAAATGTAATAGAAAAAGAAAATATCCTATTCACAAAAGCAAAAATTAAATAAATAAATAAATAAATAAATAAATAAATAAGAATTGATCTAAGAAACAATTCATAAGACCTATATGAAGAAAGCTACAGTATTTTTATATTTAAAAACTAAACAGGGGTACCTGACTGGCTCAGTCAGTACAGCATGCAACTCTTGATCTTAAGGTTGTAGGTTTGAGCTTCACATTGGGTGCAGAGGTTACTTAAAAATAAAATCTTCAGGGACCCCTGGGTGGCGCAGCGGTTTGGCACCTGCCTTTGGCCCAGGGCGCGATCCTGGAGACCCAGGATCGAATCCCACGTTGGGCTCCCGGTGCATGGAGCCTGCTTCTCCCTCTGCCTATGTCTCTGCCTCTCTCTCTCTCTCTCTCTCTCTCTCTCTCTCTCTGTGTGTGTGTGACCATCATAAATAAATAAAGAATTTAAAAATGTTTTTTAAAAAATCTTCAAAAAAAATGTTTAAACCCGGACTTCATCAAGATAAGAAGCTTTTGCACAGCAAAAGATGCAGTCAACAAAACTAAAAGACAACCTACAGAATGGGAAAAGTTATTTGCAAATGACATATCAGATAAAGGGCTAGTTTCCAAGATCTATAAAGAACTTATTAAACTCAACACCAAAGAAACAATCCAATCATGAAATGGGCAAAAGACATGAACAGAAATCTCACAGAGGAAGACATAGACATGGCCAACATGCACATGAGAAAATGCTCTGCATCACTTGCCATCAGGGAAATACAAATCAAAACCACAATGAGATACCACCTCACACCAGTGAGAATGGGGAAAATTAACAAGGCAGGAAACAACAAATGTTGGAGAGGATGCGGAGAAAAGGGAACCCTCTTACACTGTTGGTGGGAATGTGAACTGGTGCAGCCACTCTGGAAAACTGTGTGGAGGTTCCTCAAAGAGTTAAAAATAGACCTGCCCTACGACTCAGCAATTGCACTGTTGGGTATTTACCCCAAAGATACAGATGCAATGAAACGCCGGGACACCTGCACCCCGATGTTTATAGCAGCAATGGCCACAGTAGCCAAACTGTGGAAGGAGCCTCGGTGTCCATCGAAAGATGAGTGGATAAAGAAGATGTGGTTTATGTATACAATGGAATATTACTCAGCCATTAGAAACGACAAATAGGGATCCCTGGATGGCGCAGCGGTTTGGCGCCTGCCTTTGGCCCAGGGCGTGATCCTGGAGACCCGGGATCGAATCCCACGTCGGGCTCCCGGTGCATGGAGCCTGCTTCTCCCTCTGCCTGTGTCTCTGCCTCTCTCTCTCTCTCTGTGACTATCATAAATAAATAAATTTTAAAAAAAAAAAGAAAAAGAAACGACAAATACCCACCATTTGCTTCGACATGGATGGAACTGGAGGGTATTATGTTGAGTGAAATAAGTCAATCAGAGAAGGACAAACATTATATGGTCTCATTCATTTGGGGAATATAAAAAATAGTGAAAGGGAATAAAGGAGAAAGGAGAAAAAATGAGTGGGAAATATCAGGGAGGGAGACAGAACATGAGAGACTCCTAACTCTGGGAAACGAACTAGGGGTGGTAGAAGGGGAGGTGGGCGGGGGGTGGGGGTGACTGGGTGATGGGCACTGAGGGGGGCACTTGATGGGATGAGCACGGGGTGTTATTCTATATGTTGGCAAATTGAACACCAATAAAAAATAAATTTATAAAAAGTAAAAAAATAAAAATAAAAACAATTTTTAAACCCAAATAAATTTTTAGATATACTGTTCTTACATGGGAAGATCTGAAGTTATAAGGACATCAGTATACTCAAATTAATCTATTAACAATACAGCATCACTCAAAACCATAATAGGCTTTATTTTTTTTTATTTTTTTTTATTTATGATAGAGAGAGAGAGAGAGAGAGAGAGAGAGAGAGAGAGAGAGGGAGGCAGAGACATAGGCAGAGGGAGAAGCAGGCTCCATGCACCAGGAGCCTGACGTGGGATTCGATCCCAGGTCTCCAGGGCCAAAGGCAGGCGCCAAACTGCTGTGCCACCCAGGGATCCCCATAATAGGCTTTAAAAAGAAGCTAATAAGATGACTGACTATATATTCACCTCAAGGTAAACATAAGCATAAAAGTCAAGGCAATTTTGAAAGAGAAGACTAATGAGCAAACTTGCCCTATGAGACATCAAAAAGTTAATAATAAAAATAGTTTGGTAATTGGGAAAAATATATCACAGACTAATGAACATAACAGTTTAGAAGCAGGCCAAAAATATATGGGGAGAATTTCATATAAAATAGAGATAGTGATTCAAATAAATAGAGAAACACTTCACTATTCAACAATGGTGTAGAGACAACTGCTATCCATTTTTTTTTTAAAAATAAAGACAAAATCTTCATGCACAATATTAATTTAAAGTTTTTTCAGCAAATAGAACACCTAAAGGTAAAAGGGGGGAAATTTTACAAAGCCATTAAAAATTAATTAAACATATATTAATAAAATTGGTAGGGGAAAAATCATATCAAATAAAGCAAGATCAGGGATCCCTGGGTGGCTCAGCAGTTTAGCACCTGCCTTCGGCCCAGGGCGTAATCCTGGAGAGCCAGGATTGAGTGCCATGTTGGGCTCCCTGCATGGAGCCTGCTTCTCCCTCTGCCTGTGTCTCTGACACACTCTCTCTCTCTCTATCTCTCTCTCTCTCTGTTTCTGTGTGTGTGTCTCATGAGTAAATAAAATATCTTAAAAATTTAAAAAATAATAAAGCAAGATCAAAATATAAAAGATAATGACATGACATTGGATTCCATATGACAAAAGATACCATAATCTAAGGTACAAGTGAAACAACAGATTTGAGAAAATAATTAGCAAGAGCTAACATCCAATAATAAAAAAATTTCTACATATCACTGGAAGACAGTCCACATAATAGAAAACTACACAAAGTACAGACCTGGGGAACATAATGTACAAGATGAGCCTAGGTTATCTTGTTGTCAGAAAGTAAGAAAGTGCTTCTTGGTGGGAATGCAAATCCATGCAGCCACAATGGAAAACAATATGAAGTTTCTTTAAAAATTTAAAAATAGAATTATCAACTGATCCAGGAACACCACTATTGGGTACTTACCCAAAGAAAATAAAAATACTAATTCAAAAGGATACATGCAGGGATCCCTGGGTGGCGCAGCAGTTTGGCGCCTGCCTTTGGCCCAGGGCGTGATCCTGGAGACCCGGGATCAAATCCCACGTCGGGCTCCCGGTGCATGGAGCCTGCTTCTCCCTCTGCCTGTGTCTCTGCCTCTGCCTCTCTCTCTCTCTCTCTCTCTCTCTCTCTCTCTCTATCTCTATCTCTATCTCTGTGACTATCATAAATAAATAAAAATTAAAAAAAAAGGATACATGCACCTCTATGTTTCTAACAGCATTATTTACAATAGTCAAGCTATGGAACAAACCAAGTGTCCATCCGTAGATGAATGAATAAAATATATGTGGTACACACACACACACACACACACACACACACTGGAATATTACTCAGCCATAAAAAACAATGAAATCTTGCCGTTTGTAACAACATGGATGAACCTAAAGGGCATGATGCTAAGTGAAATAAGTCATTCAGAGAAAGAAAAATACCATATGATTTCACTCATATGTGGAATTTAAGAAACAAAGCAAATAATCAAATAAAGAAAAAAGAGAGACACCCCCCCCCCAGAAAAAACCCAGATCTTAAATGCAGAGAACAAATTGGTAGTTGCCAGTAGGGAGGTGGGTGGGGAAATGGATGAAATACATAAAGGGGATTAAGAGTACACTTATCTTTTTTTTCAAGATTTTATTTATTTATTCATGAGAGACACAGAGAAAGAGGCAGAGACATAGGCAGAGGGAGAAGCAGGCTCCCTGAGGGGCGCCCGATGCATGACTCAATCCCAGGACCCCAGGATCAAGACCTGAGCTGAAGGCAGACACTCAACCACTGAGCCACCCAGGTGTCCCAAGAATATACTTATCTTGATAAGCACTGAGAAGGTATACTATTGTTGAATCATTATATTGTACACCTGAAACTAATGTAATACTATATGTTAACTATACTTCCATTAAAAAAAAAGTAAAGGAAGAAAGTGCTCAAAAAAAATGATGGAGACATAACAAAAAGACACAAGGGACAATCTGAAGACACTCCCACTAGCCAAATCTGAACAATTTTAGCATCAAAAAAGGTAATAACAAGTTATACCCAAAGAATAGAATAAGAATGTGCATATCTATAATAAGAATGTCTGGATATATGGATGGATGGAAAGGGAGAGAGAGAAAACTCTTCCTAACAGCACAAAGCCAAGTAGAAAAGTCACCATTTTGCTACCATAACAGTAAAGTTGTATCACTCAGAAAATATCAATGAATGCTAAATATAGGAGGAGGGGTTTGATGAGGAACAAAATTTATATATTCAAAACTTAATTACACAAGAAAAACAGTAAATGTACAGTGAAAAGACATTGTGGTTAAAGACAACATTTTAATCAACCAATGAAAATTAACATAATCAACAGACTTCTGGCTATGACTGAATAAGATTGGCAAATCCTCTCCTCTTCCCAAAAAGCACCTTCCAAGTTAGACAACATTGACAAAACAATCATTGCACTCTAAAAATTGACAAGGCATGTGCAACAATATGAGAAGCTTTTATGGTTTTTAAATCGCTGAAATTTGGGTAAGAACAATGGGTATCTGTGGCATTCTGGCCTACGGCTTCTCTCCCTCCTCCTAGGAGTTCAATTAATGGAGGTCTGTCTGGGGTGGTGCAGGTTGAAACAACCTGCAGCTTTTCTACTGTAATCAAAGGGGCTCACTAAATGTGGAGTGGTAGGTGACAGCCCTGCCCAAAAGCTATTGGTGTAAGTAATAATCTCAGAGATAAGCAAGAAGGAAGACTAAATGCTCTACTAGCCTAAGGCTCCACTCATGGTTGGAATAAGCAAATTCCTGGCTGAGTTTGCACATGTGTACAGCAGAGACTAAAGAGAGCCCAGTTTTGCCACATACTCCTGGCTAACCCTAAGGCTGTGCACATGCTCAGAAGAGATATGAAAGAATCCAGTGGAATTAAATGCCAGGCAAGTGAAAACACCCTGAACATTGAATCTACTCTCCTACCCACACACATTCATAAAGAGGAGATGGAGGCCTTATTGACTTGGGGTGTTAGAGAATAATTTCTGTCTAAGAAGACAACAAAGCTATTCAGAAACAGGAGCAACCCCTATGAAGCAAGTCTTAAAAACAAATAATAAAAATTTTTAAAATACTGATTTCTTAAAAAAGAGCAGACACATCAGTAGCCACACTGCAAGGGAGAGAAATTTCACAGATTAATCCCAGGCAAGTTTCTAAAACAAAAAGCAAACAAACACACAAAATAGAAACCACAAAAACCTTCCAGAGGAAAAAAGACAGAATCCAGAGAGGCTATAATATATTATTTAAATGTTTGCTTTTCAACAAAAAATTATAAGACACTCAAAGAAACAGGAATGTATGACCTATATTTGAGTTGAGGAGGTGGGGACCAGTCAATAGAAACTGCCTCTGTATGATCCTAGACATTGGACTTAGCAAACAAATATTTCAAAAAAGACTATTATACATATGTTCAGAAAGCAAAAGAAAATGATGCTTCAATAATAAACTAAAATATGTGGCACCTAGGTGGCTCAGTCAGTTAAGCATTTGACTCTTGATTTTAGTTCTGGTCATAATCTCAGGCCCGTGGAATCAAGCCGCATATTGTGCTCTGTGCTCAGCAGGGAATCTGCTTGAGATTCTCTCTCTCTCTCTCTCTCTCTCTCACTCTCTCTCTCTTTGCCCCTCTCTCTCTCACCCTCTAAAATAAACAAATTCTTTTAAAAAATAAACTAAAATGTGACAACAATGAACCAATAAGCAGATATTCTCAACTAAAAGAACCAAAATGGAAATTCTGGAACTGAAAAGTACAATAACTGAAGTGAAAAACTCACTAGAGGGACTCAACAGCAGAGTCAAGATAGAGGACAGAATCATCGAGTGTGAAAACAGATCAGGAGAGATTATCTCACCTGAAAAACAGACAGAATAATGATTAAAAGAAACATGGACAGCATCACAGAAACCTGTGAGAAATAGCAAAAGTACCAAACTGCATGTAATCGAAGTCCCCGGAGAGGAGAGATAGGAAAAGGGAGACAAAATAACTTGTCAAATTTGATTTTTAAAAAAGGAAAGAATAACCTATACATTCAATAAGTTTAATGAACTCCAAGTAGGATAAATACAAAAAGTCCACACCTTGATACATCATAGTCACATTCTTGAAAGCCATGCCCAAAGAGAAAATTTTGAAAGCAGCAAAACAAAAATGACTTGTAAAATGGAAGACAAATATTATTAACAGTTAATTGCTCATATTAACCAAGGAGGCCAGAAGGCAGTGGAATAACATATTCAACATGTTGAATGAAAAAAATTGTCAAACAAGAATTTTATATCTGGGAAAATCATACTATAAAAATGAAAGCAGGGATGCCTGGGTGGCTCAGCGGTTGAGCGTCTGCCTTCAGCTCAGGGTGTGATCCTAGAGTCCCCGGATTGAGTCCCGCTTCGGGCTCCCTGCATAGAGCCTGCTTCTCCCTCTGCCTGTGTCTCTGCCTCTGTGTATGTGTGTGTGTGTGTGTGTGTCTCATGAATAAATAAAATAGTTTTTAAAAATAAAATGGGAAATATCAGAGAGGGAGACAGAACATGAGAGACTCCTAACTCTGGGAAACGAACAAGGGGTAGTGGAAAGGGAGGTGGGCAGGGGTTGGGGGGGGGCTGTGTGACGGGCACTGAGGGGGGCACTTGATGGGATGAGCACTGGGTGTTATGCCATATGTTGGCAAATTGAACCCCAATAAAAAAATAAATTAAATTTAAAAATTAAAATAAAATAAAAATAAAAATGAAAGCAAAATGAAGATATTCCCCCCTAAACAAAGATAGTTTACTGCTGGAAGACCTACTTTACAAGAAATACTAAAGGGGATGGGAGTTAAAATGGCAAGTAGTAGGGGAACCCTGAACTTGTATTACCCTTGGAATACAGCTAGATCAACATTCAACTATTTTGTTTTATTTTATTTTTTTTTATTTATTCTTTATTGGTGTTCAATTTACTAACATACAGAATAACCCCCAGTGCCCGTCACCCATTCACTCCCACCCCCCGCCCTCCTCCCCTTCTACCACCCCTAGTTCGTTTCCCAGAGTTAGCAGTCTTTACGTTCTGTCTCCCTTTCTGATATTTCCCACACATTTCTTCTCCCTTCCCTTATATTCCCTTTCACTATTATTTATATTCCCCAAATGAATGAGAACATATAACATTCAACTATTTTGAACAACTAGGAAGAGGATTGTGTGGATTAAGGAAATAATCTGCACAGCTGGAGCATGATAACGAGGCAGATGTGAGTTTTGGAGCCATGAACCCCGGGAGAGGAAGCCAGGAGCCAGAAAAGGGAGGAAACCCATCTTGCAGAGCAAAGTCAGAAAAAGGGAGAAAGTGGGAAAGAGCACAGTGGGTTGGGACCACACTATAAACCTCCAAGAGAAGACCCCCTGGGTCACTCAGGGAGAGAAGGCTCCCCTTCCCAGAGGGCATTTGGAAGAGCGTATTTTGCCTCTCTAAAGACCAAAGGCCAGCCAGGGGACCATTAAGCAGATCTCAGCAGCAGGGTCAGAGGTGCACAGAGAGGGCAAAAAAAGAGAGGGCAAAAAAAAAAACCTCTGAACAACTTTTCACCATGAGCCACAGTAGGCTTAAACCTCTGCGTGCTCACACAGGGGCTGCTTTTCTGAGGCTGAACTGAGCAAAGCACGAGAGACTGGAGCAGACCATAGATAACCTGGCTGCAGCTTTTTGCTGCCTGCCACAACAGATCCAAGCCTCTGTGAGGGTTTTTCTGGGACAAAAGGGAGTAAGAGACTTAGTGCAGATGGCTGATAACCTGGTTCCAGCTTTTCACCGAGTGTTACAATAAACTCTAGTCTCTGCTCACACTGTGCTATGGCTTTTGGGGGACAGGATGTGCACCTTACCAGGCCCTATAAAATGTGGAGTTTTGAGTCCTAGGTACCAGGCAAAGATAAAATACAGATCTGTGGCTCTGGGTGTGCCAGGCTAGGACAGGGAAATGACTAAAGCCCAGGACACAAGAGATTGTTCCCTTTTCTAAGAGGGCATCTTGAACAGGGTGGCCTGGAGTTCCACTCCCCAGGGACAAGAGGGCAGGGGTGACTCCATATTCTATCTCTTCCACCATCCCTCTCTCCTCTCATTCACCCACACAGTCAGACTCCAGAGAGAAACACAGCATCTCTAGTGGAGGCTGGAGCCCCCTACCCTAAACCCTGCCCCCTGGCCTGGCAGGGGCATTTGTACAAGGGCAAGTCAGCTTGTGCACCAGCCCAGCAGGCCTCTCCCTCAAATAACTTACACAGGCTCCCCACATCTACTAAATCTACTGACTAAAGAAAGTTCCTTAAACATCAGCATCCAGTGGAAATAGGACCAGGCTTACTTCTCCCCCCCCCACCCCCCGCCTTTTCTTAATTTTAAAAAATTTTTACATCATTTATTTTCCTATTTCTTATTCTTTATTCTTCATCCCTTACTTTATACATTTTTTCTTTTTCTTTTTTTGTATCAGGCTTATAATCTTTTGTGCATTTGTTGCTTCATTTGTTTCCTTCTCTTAGTTTTTGGATCAGGCTGCTTTTTTTAATTTTTAATTTTTTTCTCTTCTCTCCCTATTTTTCTTTCCCTCTTTCTTTCATATTTTTTAGAATCAGGCTTAAAGTTCATTGTCTGTATGATGGTATCAATTTTTGATCCATTTCCTTCTCTCTTGCTTTGGATCATGCTTTTTTTTTTTTTTTCTTTTTTCTCCTTCTCTTTTCTATTTTCTTTTTTTTTAATTTTTATTTATTTATGATAGTCACAGAGAGAGAGAGAGAGGCAGAGACACAGGCAGAGGGAGAAGCAGGCTCCATGCACCGAGAGCCTGATGTGGGATTCGATCCCGGGTCTCCAGGATCGCGCCCTGGGCCAAAGGTAGGCGCCAAACCGCTGCGCCACCCAGGGATCCCCTATTTTCCTTTACAGGCTTAACTTCACAAACAAATCAAAACACATCCATGTAAAGGTCCAAACACTCCCCACCACAAGGAAAGAGGAACTCTTTGGAGGAAGGACCAGTGGGAAAGAGCAGCCAAAATACAACAGCAGAGTATATACAGCATACACCAGAAACACTTTCAGAGGCTTTGTTGTTGTTGTTGTCATTATTATTATTATTGCTATTTTTACTAGGTCTTTTTCTTTTTTTTATTTTTTTATTGTCGTTCAATTTGCCAATATTTAGCATAACACCCAGTGCTCATCCTGCCAAGTGCCCCCCTCAGTGCCCATCACTCAGTCACCCCCAACACCCCGCCCACCTCCCTTTCTACTACCCCTTGTTCGTTCCTACTGGGTCTTTTTCTTTTCTCCTTTCTTTTCTGGACACGACTAGAAGGAGAAATTCATCACAAAAGAAAGAACAGGAGGCAGTACTCTCTGCCATGGATTTAATCAATATGGATATAAGTAAGATGTTGGAACTAGAATTCAAAACAATTATTAAGATACTAGCTGGGCTTGATAAAAGCATAGAAGACACTAGAGAGTCACTTCCTGTAGAAATAAAAGAATATCTAATCAAGCTGAAATTTTAAAATGCTATTACTGAGATGCGGTCAAAAATGGAGGCTCTAACTGCTAGGATAAATGAGGCAGAAGAAAAAGTCACTGATATTGAAGACAAAATTATGGAGAATAAAGAAGCTGAGAAAAAGGGAGATGAACAACTACTAGATCACAAAGGAAGATTTCAACAGATAAGTGATACCATAAAGCACAAGAAGATTCAAATAATAGAGGTCCCAGCAAACGAGAAGAGAGAGAGAGGAAGGCAGAAGGTTTATTTTAACAAATTATAGCAGAGAGCTTCCCGAATCTGGGGAAGGAAATAGGCTTTCAAGTCCAGGAGGCATAGACAGCCCCCCTCAAAATCAATAAAAATAGGTCAACACCCCAACATATAATAATGAAGCTAACAAATTTCAGAGATGAAGAGAAAATTCTGAAAGCAGCTTGGAATTAAAGGTCTTTAACCTACAAGAGTAGAAACATAAGGCTGGCAGCAAAACTATCCACAGAGACCTGGCAGGCCAGAAAGAACTGGGATGATACATTCAGGGTGCCAAAGGAGAAAAATATGCAGCCAACAATACTTTATCCAGCTAGGCTGTCATTCAAAATAAAAGGTCAGATAAAAAGCTTCCAGAACAAACAGGAACTAAAAGAATTTGTGATCATTAAACTAGCCCTGCAATAATTATTAAAAGGGATCCTTTAAGCAAAAAGAGAGCCCAAATGGAACATAGACCAGAAAGGAACAGAGACAACATACAGAAACAGTGACTTTACAGATAATACAATGACACTAAGTTCTTTCTTTCAGTAGTAACTCTGAATATAAATTGGCTAAATGCCCCAGTCAAAAGACACAGGGTATCAGATTGGATAAAAAAGCAAGATCCATTATATGCTGTCTGCAAGAGACTCATCTTAGACCCAAAGACACCTCCAGATAGAACATGAGGGGTGGAACACTATTTATCATAATAATGGACATCAAAAAAAAGCTGGAGTGGCAATCCTTATATCAGACAAATTAGATTTTAAACCAAAGATGGTAATAAAAGATGAAGAAGGACCGGCTATCATAATTAAAGAGTCTATCCAACAAAAAGATCTAACAATTATAAATATTTATGCCCCTAATGTGGGAGCAGCCAATTATATAAACCAATTAGTAACAAAACTAAAGAAACACACTGATAATAATACAATAATAGTAGGGGACTTTGACACCCCATTCACAGCAAAGGACAGGTCTTTGAAGCAGAAGTTCAACAAGAAAACAAGGACTTTGAATGACACGCTGAACCAGATGGACTTCACAGATATATTTAGAACATTTCATCCTAAAGCAACAGAATATGCATTCTTCTTGAGTGCACATGGAACATTCTCCAGAATAGATCACATACTGGGTCACAAATCAGGTCCAACAGGTACCAAAAGATTGAGATTCTACCGTGCATATTTTCAGACCACAATGATTTAAAACTTGAACTAAATCACAAGAGAAAATGTGGAAGGAACACAAATCCTAGGAGGTTAAAGAGCATCCTACTAAAGAATTAATGGGTCAACCAGGAAATTAAAGAAGAATTTTTAAAATACATGGAAACAAGTGAAAGTTAAAACATGATACTTCAGAACCTTTGGAATGAGCAAAGGCAGTCCGAAGAGGGAAGTAAATGGCAATACAGGACTTTCTCAAGAAATATGAAAAGTCTCAATCTGCAAACTAACCTAGATCCTAAAGGACCTGGAAACGCAACAGCAAATAAAGCCTAAATGCAGCAGGAGAAGAGAAATAATAAAGATTAGAGCAGAAATCAATGACAAGGACAAACATTATATGTTCTCATTCATTTGGGGAATATAAATAATAGTGAAAGGGAAAATAAGGGAAGGGAGAAGAAATGTGTGGGAAATATCAGAAAGGGAGACAGAACGTAAAGACTGCTAACTCTGGGAAACGAACTAGGGGTGGTAGAAGGGGAGGAGGGCGGGGGGTGGGAGTGAATGGGTGACGGGCACTGGGTGTTATTCTGTATGTTAGTAAATTGAACACCAATAAAAAAAAAATAAATAAAGTAAAAAAAAAAAAAAAAAGAAATCAATGACATAAATATCAAAAGAATAGAAAAGATCAATAAAACTAGGAGCTGGTTCTTTGAAAGAATTAATAAAATCGATAAACCCCTAGCCAGACTTATCAAAAAGAAAAGAGAAAGGGCCCAAATAAATAAAATCATGAATGAAAAAGGAGAGATCACAACCACCACTGAAGAAATACAAGCAATTATAAGAAATACAATTTTTTTAAAAAGAAATACAATTATAAGAAATACAAATAATTACAATTTTAACAATTATATGCCAACAAATTAGACAATCTGGAAGAAATGGATGCATTCCAAGAAATATATAAACTACCAAAACTGAAACAGGAAGAAATAGAAAACCTGAACAGACCCATAACCAGCAAAGAAATTGAAGCAGTAATCAAAAATCTCCCAAGAGGTGGTGCCTAGGTGGCTCCATCAGTTAGGCATCTGCCTTCAGCTCAGGTCATGATCCCAGGGTCCTGGGATTGAGCCCCACATTTTGCTCCCACTTGGCAGTTGAGTCTGCTTGTCCCTCTCCCTGTCTCTTCCCCACCACCACTGTTCACACTCTCAATTGCTATCTCCTCTCTTCTTCTTCTTCTTCTCTCCTTCTCCTTCTTCTTCTTTTCTTCTTCTTCTCCTTCTCCTTCTCCTTCTTTCCTCCTCCTCCTCCTCCTCCTCCTCCTCCTCCTCCTTCTTCTTCTTCTTCTTCTTCTTCTTCTTCTTCTTCTTCTTCTTCTTCTTCTTCTTCTTCTCCCTCTTCTTCTTCTCTCTTTCTCTCTCTCTCATAAATAAATAAAATATTTTTAACAAATCTCCCAACAAACAAGAGTCCTGGACCAGATGGCCTCCCACCAGAATTCTACCAAACATTTAAAGGAGAATTAATAGGTTCTTAATTAATAATTATTCTTCTGAAGCTGTTTCAAAAAATAGAAATGGAAGGAAAACTTCCAAACTCATTCTATGAGGCCAGCATTACCTTGATCCCAAAACCAGACAAAGATCCCATCAAAAAGGGGAATTATGGACCAATATCCCTGATGAACATAAATGTAAAAATTCTCACCAGGATAATAGCTGATAGGATCCAACAGTACATTAAAAGGATTATTCACCATGACCAAATGGGATTTATTCCTGGGCTGCAAGGGTGGTTCAACATTCACAAATCAATCAACATGATACACAGTATTAATAAAAGAAAAGACAACAACCATATGATCCTCTCAATTGATGCAGGAAAAGCATTTGACAAAGTAGAGCATCCTTTCTTGACAAAAACTCTCTGTAATGCAGCAGTAGAAGGAACATAACTCAATACCATAAAAGCCATATATGAAAAACCCACAGCAAATATCATTCTCAATGGGGAAATACAGAGCTTTTCCTCTAAGGTCAAGAATGAAATGGGGATGTGCACTCTCACCATTGTTACTTAACAGTACTGGAAGTCCTAGCCTCAGCAATCAAATAACAAAAAGAAATAAAAGGCATCCAAATCAGCAAAGAAGAAATCAAACTCTCACTCTTCAAAAATGACATGATTCTCTCTGTAGAAAACCCAAATGACTCCAACAAAAAATTGCTAGAACTGATACAGGAATTTGGCAACGTCACAGGATATAAAATCAATGCAGAGAAGTCAGTCACATTTCTACATACTAACAATGAGACATAAGAAAGAAAAATCAAGGAATTGATCCCATTTCCAATTGCAACGAAAACCATGAGATACCTAGGAATAAATGTAACCAAAGAGGTAAAGGATCTGTACTCTGAAAACTACAGAACACTTAGGAAAGAAATTGAGGAAGACACAAAGAAATGGAAAAACATTTCATGCTCATGGACTGGAAGAACAAATATTGTTAAAATGTCTATGCTACCTAGAGCAATCTATACGTTCAATGCAATCCCTATCAAAATACCATCGACTTTTCACAGAGCTGAAACACAAACCATCCTAAAATTTGTATGGAACCATAAAAGACCCCAAACAGCCTAAGAAATGTTGAAAAAAAGAAAAACAAAGCTGGTGACATCACAACTCTGGACTTACACTGTATTACAAAGTTGTAATCATCAAGACAGTATGGTACTGACATAAAAACAAACACATAGATCAATGGAATAGAAGAGAAAACACAAAAATAAACCCGTAATTATATGGTCAATTAATCTTTGACAAAGGAGGCAAGAATATCCAATGGGAAAAACACAATCTCTTCAACAAATGGTGTTGGGAAAATTGGACAGCCACATGCAGAATGAAACTGGACCACTTTCTTACACTATACACAAAAATAAATGCAAAATGGATAAAAGACCTAAATGTGAGACTGGAATCTATCAAAATCCTAAAGGAGAACAGAGGCATCAACTTCTTTGACTGTGGCCACAGCAACTTCTTGCTACACATGTCTTCAGAGGCAAGGAAAACAAAGGCAAAAATGAACTATTGAGACTTCACCAAGATAAAAAGCTTTTGCACAGAAAAAAAAAATGGTAAACAAAACTAAAAGGCAACCTATCAAATGGGGGAAGATATTTGCAAATGTCTTATCAGATAAAGGCTACTGTCCAAAATCTACAAAGAACTTATCAAACTCAAAATCCAAAAAAAAAAAAAATCCAGTCAAGAAATGGCCAGAAGACATGACATGACCATACAGACAGACATTTCTCCAAAGAGGACATACAAACATGAACAGAAACATGAAAAAATGCTCTACATCTCCTGTTATCAGGGAATTACAAATCAAAACCACAATGAGATACCACCTCACACCGGTCAGAATGGCTAAAATTAATAAGTCAGGAAACAACAGATGTTGGTGAGGATGCAGAGAAAGGGGAACCCTCTTGCACAGTTACTAGGAATGCAAGTTGGTGCAGCCATTCTGAAAAACAATATGGAAGTTCCTCAAAAAGTTAAAAATAGAGTTACCCTACAACCCAGCAGTTGTACTACTGGGTATTTACCCTAAAGATACAAATATGGTGATCTGAAGGGGCACCTCTACCCCAGTGTTTATAGAAGCAATGTCCATAACAGCCACATTACATAAAGAGCCCAGATGTCCACTGACAAACTAATGGATAAAGAAGATTTAATACACACACATGCACAAACACACACACACATGCACACACACAATGGAATACTACTCAGCCATCAAAAAGAATGAAATCTTGCCATTTATATTGATGTGGATAGAACTAAAGGGTAGTATGCCAAGCAAAATATGTCAGTCAGAGAAAGACAAATATCATACAAATTCACCCACATGTGAAATTTAAGAAACAAAACAGATCAGCATAGGGGAAGGGAAGGAAAAATAAGATGAAAACAGAGTAGACAAACCATAAAAGAATCCTAACTATAGGAAACAAACTGAGAGTTGCTAAACAGGAATTAGTTGGGGGGAATGGGGTAACTGGGTGATGGGCATTAAGGAGGGCACATGATGTAATGAGCAGTGGATATTTTATAAGACTGATGAATGACTGAACTCTACTTCTAAAACTAATAATAGTTGCCCGTAAAGTTCAGGGTCCACTTCTGGATTCTCTATTCTGTTCCACTGATCTATGTGTCTGTTTTTGTGCCAGTACCACACTGTCTTGATGACCACAGCTTTGTAGTACAACCTGAAATCTGGCATTGTGATGCCCCCAGATATGGTTTTCTTTTTTAAAATTCCCCTGGCTATTCGGGGTCTTTTCTGATTCCACACAAATCTTAAAATAATTTGTTCTAACTCTCTGAAGAAAGTCCATGGTATTTTGATAGGGATTGCATTAAACGTGTATATTGCCCTGGGTAACATTGACATTTTCACAATATTAATTCTGCCAATCCATGAGCATGGAATATTTTTCCATCTCTTTGTGTCTTCCTCAATTTCTTTCAGAAGTGTTCTATAGTTTTGAGGGTATAGATCCTTTACATCTTTGGTTAGGTTTATTCCTAGCTTTTGCACAGCAAAGGATACAGTCAACAAAACTCAAAGACAACCTACAGAATGGGAGAAGATATTTGCAAATGACATATCAGATAAAGGGCTAGTTTCCAAGATCTATAAAGAACTTATTAAACTCAACACCAAAGAAACAAACAATCCAATCATGAAATGGGCAAAAGACATGAACAGAAATCTCACAGAGGAAGATATAGACATGGCCAACATGCATATGAGAAAATGCTCTGCATCACTTGCCATCAGGGAAATACAAATCAAAACCACAATGAGATACCACCTCACACCAGTGAGAATGGGGAAAATTAACAAGGCAGGAAACAACAAATGTTGGAGAGGATGCGGAGAAAAGGGAACCCTCATACACTGTTGGTGGGAATGTGAACTGGTGCAGCCACTCTGGAAAATTGTGTGGAGGTTCCTCAAACAGTTAAAAATATACCTGCCCTACGACCCAGCAATTGCACTGTTGGGGATTTACCCCAAAGATACAAATGCAATGAAACACCGGGACACCTGCACCCCGATGTTTATAGCAGCAATGGCCACGATAGCCAAACTGTGGAAGGAGCCTCGGTGTCCAACGAAAGATGAATGGATAAAGATGTGGTTTATGTATACAATGGAATATTACTCAGCTATTAGAAATGACAAATGCCCACCATTTGCTTCAACGTGGATGGAACTGGAGGGTATTATGCTGAGTGAAGTAAGTCAGTCAGAGAAGGACAAACATTATATGTTCTCATTCATTTGGGGAATATAAATAATAGTGAAAGGGAATATAAGGGAAGGGAGAAGAAATGTGTGGGAAATATCAGAAAGGGAGACAGAACATAAAGACTGCTAATTCTGGGAAACGAACTAGGGGTGGTAGAAGGGGAGGAGGGCGGGGGGTGGGAGTGAATGGGTGACGGGCACTGGGGGTTATTCTGTATGTTAGTAAATTAAACACCAATAAAAAATAAATTAAAAAAAAATAAAATAAAATAAAAAAATAAAACTAATATATTATTTATTAATTAAATTGAATTTAAACTTTTTAAATGGGTACCAAAAAATTACTAAAGTCCTTCAAGTAAAAGGAAATGACACTAGACAACAATTCAGATCCAAAGAAGGAAATGAAGAGCATGAAAATGGTAAATATCTACATTAATATTAACACACTACGAAGAGACTTTCAATTTCCTGTCCAGCATAGAAAGAGCTTGGAATTCATTACTCCATCCTAAAAACAAGTAAGAAGCTGAAAAAAATGGAAATCAACTCTTCTTAAATCCATCAGAGAAGTCCCAGGGAAACTGCCACCAAAATTGGAAAGACGGAGAGAAATCACAGCTTAGGAAACGGAATCCACATTTTTGTGGGTTTTACTTCCAGGAGCTCTACTAGTAAAAAGAATATTCCCCTCCTGCTTTCAGCAGAGGGAGGGGAAAACAAACATTTTTAAATATGCCAGAGCTTTCTGTTCTTAACAAGGCATGACCTTGAAAAAAAACTATTTTACCAGAACTTATTGGGTTTCTCTCAGAGCTTGACTAACCTGGACAAGGGGAAATGCCCAACTCATCCCCTGTAGCCATCTTGTCCCACACTGAAAGAAACCAAAAAATGTAAGTGGAGTTCACAGCCCAGGGATACAAGCTCACCAAAAGACTGAGATCTTAATCATAGACTATAAGATGCTTCCCATCCCCTACACACACACACACACACACACACACACACACACACACACCCCTTACCACCACATCACTAACAGCCTATTTACTATAGTTCCTTTTACCTAGTACATAATTCCTGGATTTCAACAAAAAATTACAAGACATACTAAAAGGCAAAAATACAGTTTAAAGAAACAGGACAAGCATTATAACCAGATTCAAATATGAGAGTGATGTTGGCATTATTATACCAGGAATTTAAAATAACTCTAGCTAACATACTAAGGGATCCAATGGAAAAAGAAGACAACATACAATAATAAATAAGTAACGTAAGTAGAGAGACAGAAACTCTAATAAACAAAAAGGAAATTAAGTACAGAGGCTGGAAAGATGGCAAAGTAGGAGAACCTTAAGCTCATCTTGTCTTATGGATACAACCAGATAACACTCACATCAGCATAAATAACCCAGAAAGTGACCCAAAAACTGGCAGAATAAACTCCACAACTAAAGATAGAAAAGAGACCACATCAAAGAAGGTAGGAAGGGCAGAAATGTGGTTTAGGAGCAAAACAAATCATAGCTGTCCCTGCTTGGGAGTGAGTAGGGGACACAGTAAAGGGCAATAAACAGACTAGCACTCCAGGGAACCCTCATGGGGAAGACAAATCCTCATAACTTATGGCTTTCAAAGTCAGAGGAGCCAACAAATTTCATGAGTTCCTACAGTCAGCGGGACTTAAAGCCTGGAATTTTAAAAATCAGAGGCTCAGTTCTAGGAGAGTCTGGAAGGTGATAGGCAGCTGAATTCCAGCCCTTGAAAAGATAGTACAGAAAATGACCTACAGAGATACAGTGTAGAAACAGCGGCTTGAAAAACAACTGGAGCATGTAGGAGGGAGAGTTATTTACTCATCTCAGAGAGTGTTTGAAGAGTCGGGAATCGCAGGAAGAACCCTCTAAGAACAAAGGAGTTGGCACACAATATTTCCCTTCCCCAACACTCAGCATAAACACAGGGCCACCTGCAGGAACCAGCACCGCACCAACACTAGCTATCTAACTTGCTTACATGAAGCCCTACTACCTTGTGCTTCACAAGATCCATGCTTCCTTGTTACACTTGCCTCAGTGTAGGTGTTGCAGTTTCCCTTCCCAAGAAGACTGGCACAAGCCCAACTAACACCACATCTCTAATCCATGTATTTTACAGGCTGTCAGTTCCGGTGGCAGCCAAGGCAGGTCTCATTTCACAAGCAGACTAGGATGCACCTTGTTAAAATGTGCCCCACCCCCCAGTAAGACAAAACACTGCCCGTAACAGGCAAAGAGAGCCTCTGCAAATGACTGAAGGAAAGAGCGGCCAGGACACAACAGTAGGGCATAGCAACACACATAGGAGACACCCTCTGAAGTACCAGGTCCTGAATAACAGGAGACACTGCACTGCAGAGCATTACAGGACTTCTTCTTCATCAGACATTATCTTCAAGAGCATGAGATACAGCTCACTTTCCTAACACATAGAAACAGGCACAGAGGGTTAGGCAAAATGAGGAACCAGAGGAATATGTCCCAAATGAAAGAACAGGGCAAAACCATAGCAAGAGACCTAAGTGAAATGGATATAAGTAATATGCCTGACGTGGAAGACATCAGTGATACCTGTAACAAAGAGATAAAGAAATAATCATTCGGAGATGAAAAACACAATAAATTAACTTTAAAATACACTTGAGGAATAAATAGCAGGCTAGAAGAAGCCTAGCATGAATTAGTGACCTGGAAGACAGAGTAATAAAAAGCAATCAAGTTGAGCAAGTCAGAGGAAAAAATATTATGCAAATTGAGAATACTTAGGGAACTCAGTGACCCCATCAAGTATAATAATATTCACATTAAAAATAATAATAATATTCATATTATAGGGATTCCAAAAGAAGAAGATAGAGAAAAGGGGGAAGAAAATTTTTTGAAGAAATAATACCTGAAAACTTCCCTAATCTGGGGAAGGAAATAGATACCCAGATCCAGGAAGCACAGAAATCCCCCACCACCACCACCAAAACAAAATCAACCCCAGGAGATCCACATCAAGACACATAGTAATTAAAATGGCAAAAAAAGTTGTGATAAAGAAAAAAATTTAAAGCAGGAAGAGAAAAGAAGGCAGCTACATACAAGAGAAACTCCTTAAGGCTAACAGCAAATATTTCAGCAGAAACTCTACAGGCCAAGCAGGAGTGACACGAAATATTTAAAGTGCTGAAAGGAGATAATTGGTGCCAACAATACTCTATCCAGTAAGGCTACCATTCAGAATAGAAAGGGAGGGTCACTCAGCTGGCTCAGTCAGTAGAGCATGCTACCCTTGATCTCTGGGTCATGAGTTCGAGCCCCATTTTAGGGGGAAAGTTTACTTTAAAAAAAAAGAAAGAAAAGACCAGAATAGAAGTAGAAATAAAGAGTTTCTCAGACAAACAAAAACTAAAAGAATTCATGATCACAAAAGCAGCTCTACAAGAAATATTAAAGGGGACTCTTTGAGAAGACAGGAAAGACCATAAGTGAAAGTATGAAAAGTAGGAATCACAAAAGCAGTAAAAATAAGCATATCTGTAAAAATCAGTGAAGAAATTCACAAAATAAAAGGATGTAAAATATGATACCATATACCAAAAAATGTGGGGGGAGAGGAGTAAAGAATGGGTCCAAACTTAAACAACCATCAACTTCAAATAGGCTGTTATATGCAAATGGTATATACAAACCTAACGGTAATCACAAATCAGAAACCAGTAATAGGTATGCAAAGAATAAAGAGAAAGGAATCCAAGTATCACTAAAGAAAGTGAAAAAAAAAAAAACAGGAAAGAGAGCAGGAGAAGAAAGGATCAGAGAAAAACTACAAAAACAACCACAAAACAAATAACAAAATGGTAATAAATACATATCTATCAATAATTACTTTGAATGTAAATGGACTAAATGCTCCAATCAAAAAACACAGGATGATAGAGTGAATGGAAAAACCATCTATAAGCTGCTTACAAGAGATTCATTTCAGACCTAAAGACACCTGCAGGTTGAAACTGAGGGGATAGAGAAACATTTATCATGCAAATGGATGTCAAAAGAAAGCCAGGGTAGCAATATTCATATCAGACAAAATAGGCTTTAACACAAAGACTGCAAGAAGAAACAATGAAGTACACTGTATAATAATGTATAATAATAAAGGGGACAATCCAACATGAAGATATGACAATTGTAAATACTTATACATCCAACATGGGAGCACCCAAATACATAAAACAGTTAATAACAAACATAAAGGAACTAATCAATATGGGGCTTGGGATCCCTGGGTGGTGCAGCGGTTTAGCACCTGTCTTTGGCCCAGGGCGCAATCCTGGAGACCCGGGATCGAATCCCACGTTGGGCTCCCGGTGCATGGAGCCTGCTTCTCCCTCTGCCTGTGTATCCGCCTCTGTGTGTGTGTGTGTGTGTGTGTGTGTGTGTGTGTGTGTGTGACTATCATAAATAAATAAAAATTTAAAAAAAAATAAGGGGCTTAAACATTCCACTGACATCAATGGACAGTATAGCCAAACAGAAAATCAACAAGTAAACAGTAGCTTTGAATGGCACACTGGACCAGATGGGATTTAACAGATATATTCAGGACATTCCATCCTAAAACAGCAGAATGCACATTCTTTTCAAGTGCACATGGGACATTCTCCAGAATACCTCACATATTAGGCCACAAAACAAGTCCCAACAAACTCAAAAAGATTTAAGTCATACCATGCATCTCTTCTGACCACAACACTATGAAACTATAAATCAACCACAAGAAAAAATCAAGAAAGACCACAAATAGATGGAAGTTAAATAACATGCTACTGAACAATGAATATATCAAAGAAGAAATAAAAAATTATGTGAAAAAAATGAAATGAAAATACACAAAATCTTTGGGATGCAACAAAAGCAGTTCTAATAGGGAAGTTTACAAAAATACAGTCCTACTTCATGAAACAAGAAAAATGTCAAATAAATGACCTAAACTTATACCTATAGGAGCTATCAAAAGAAGAACAAAACCTCAAACCAGCAGAAGTAAGGAAATAGCAAACATGAGAGCAGAAATAAATGTTTAAAAACTAAAAACAAAACAAAACAATAAAACAGAATGATATAAATAATAGTGAAAGGGAATAGAAGGGAAGGGAGAAGAAATGGGTGGGAAATGTCAGAAAGGGAGACAGAACATGAAGACTCCTAACTCTGGGAAGCGAACTGGGGGTGGTGTAAGGGGAGGAGGGCGGGGGGGTGGGGGTGAATGGGTGACGGGCACTGAGTGGGGCACTTGACGGGATAAGCACTGGGTGTTATTCTGTATGTTGGCAAATTGAACACCAATAAAAAATAAATTTATTAAATAAATAAATAAATAAATAAATAAAACAGAATGAAACTAGGAGCTGATTCTTTGAAAAAAGCAACAAAACTGGTAAACTTCTAGCCCAAGTCATTAAAAGAGAGAGAGAGGACTCAAACAGAATCACAAATGAAAGAGGACAAATAACACTGATACCACAGAAATACAAACAATTGTAAGAGAACAGTATGAAAAACCCGTATGCCAACAAATTGGACAACCTCGAAGAAATGGATAAATTCCTAAAAATGTACAACCTACCAAAACTGAAGCAAGAAGAAATAAAAGATTTGAACAGATTGATTACCAGAGACTGAATCAATCAATAATCAAAAAGACTTCCAACAAACAAGAAATTTCAGGGTCAGATGGCTTCACAGGAAAATTCTACCAAACATTAAAGAAGAGTTAATACCTATACCTCTTCTCAAACTATTTCAAAAAATAGAAAAGGAAGGAAAGCTTCCAAATTCATTCTGAGGCCAGCATTACCCTGATACCAAAATCAGATAAAAAAAAAAAAAAAAACACTACAAAAGAGGGAACTGCAGGCTCTGATGAACATAGATGCAAAAATTCTCAACAAGATATTAGCAAACCAAATCTAACAATACATGAAAAAAGTAATTCACCATGATTAAGAGGGATTTATTCCCAGGATGCAAGGGTGGTTCAATATTCATAAAACTATCAAGATGATACATTACATCAATAAAAGAATAAAAGCCTAACCTCCTGTCAGCTGAAGGAAGCAAAGTAGGAAGCATGTCCTTTTGTATCCTACAAGCTGCCTGCAGCTCTGCCCAGTGAGGGGACAAGGCAGGGTAGGGCAGAGGAGGGGCCTTTGATGGCCCCAGGCTCACCTGCATGCTCTGGCCCTGGGTCCCCATGCCTGCCCGCCCACCCTGTGGAGCCTCCAGGTGACCAGCACCATGTCCAGCCAGGTTGTAGGTATTGAGCCTCTTTACATCATGGCAGTGCCAGCCAGCCTCAACAGCCCAAAGGGTTCCTTAGAGACCAAGCCCCTCCCATCCCTCATCCCCACCCCCGGCTCCTAGTCCAGCTCCCACCCACTGCACCCCAGGTCACAAGAAAAAGGAGGATATGGAGAGGGGTGGGCCTGCTGAGCAGGTGGTGGGAAGCTGCTGCTCAGCCCCATGCCCAAACACTTCTATGGGGATGTGGCATCCAGCTACCACTATGATTGTAGCACCTTGTAAGGCCTACAAAGCATTCTTCAAGAGGACCATCCAGGAGAACATTGAGTATAGCTGCCCAGCCTCCAATGAGTATGAGTTCACCAAGCAGAGACACAGCCCTATCAGGCCTGTCCCTTCACCAAGTGCCCGGGGGTGGACATGCTCAAGGAGGGGGTATGTCTGGACAGTATCTGGGGTGGGTGACAGAAGTATAAGCAGCAGCTAGAGGTGGACCCAGTGCCCTTCCCAGGCTCCCACCCTGCTACACCCCTGGAAGTAGCTAGAAGCACTCAGAGAACCACTCCAGTAAATGCACTGGTGTCCTACCTCCTGTGGTTGAGCCTGAGAACCTTATGCCCAACCCAGTGGGCCCCCAAACTTCCAGCTCTGACTACCCTCTGTGACCTCTCTGATGGAGAGATCATGGTCACCATCAGCTGGGCTAAGAGCATCCCAGGCTTATCATCACAGTCACTGTCTGACCAGATGTCTACAGAGGGTATAGATGGAGGTCCTGGTGTTGGGTGTGGTCCAGCACTCACTGCCACTACAGGGTGAGTGGGCCTTTGCTGAAGACCTGGTCCTGGATGCAAAGGGGGCACAAGCAGCTGGCTTGGGGGAAACTAGGGACTGTCCTGCTGTAACTGGTAAGGCAACTACAGGCTTTGTGGCTGGAGCATAAGGTATATAGGTCCTGCTGAAGACCATGACCCTTGCCAATTCAGACTCTGTGCTCTTTGAGGATGCCAAGGTTGTGGAGCAGCTGTGAGAAACTCTACAGGAAGTCCTGCTGGAATATGAAGCAGGCAGGCTGGGCCCTGGAGGGGTACTGAGCAGTGACAGGCAGGCAGGCTGCTCATGCTACCACCCCTTTGCTAGAAAGTGGGCAAAGTGATGGTCCATTTCTATGGGGTGAAGCTGGAGGGCAAGGTGCCCATGCACAAGCTGTTCTTGGAGATGCTCAAGACCATGATGGACAGAGGCAAGGGGTGAGTATGGGAGGGGATGCTGGCAGAACCTGCCCAGTACATGGTCAGCCCCAACAGGGCAGAGCTGGGGGCTGGGCAGTGCCAGACTGCTGGCAGGGCCAGGGCAATACCATCAGTCCCTGGGAGTAGGCCCTATGCCCTCCCTCTCCCCCTCCCAGGGGTTCTTAGAAGCCGGGACATGTGTGCTCAGGCTCAGAACACAGTGCTGACCCTTGCAAGCCATAACATGCCCCCAGAGTGTAGGGGGCCTTGCAAAAGGGAGTGGAAGCCACAGTGTCCCAGTGGGTGATGCTTTTGCTGCTGCTTAATCCAACCCCCTCTCCAGAGGGGGATTTAAAAAGTAAAGGCCCCTCCCCACTTTGTTCCTCTTCTCATTATTTGCATTAGGTATTACTGCTCCCCTTGAAGCAATAACCCTAAGCAGGTATCAGCTTGTGGACCCTTAGAGTGACCATCAGTCCCACCCAGCCACTTCAGGGGGTAGGAAGTACATTGCCTCTATGTCCTGCAGAGCAATAACACTATATTTATTTTCAGGTTTGGCCCAGGAAATACAGGGACATAGGGCAAGGCAGGGCCCAGAGCCCTTGGCTATACAGACTCTATTCTAATGTACATTTGCTGCAAAGAGAAACTACTTTGGTTTTAAACCTTTAGTGAGAAAAAAAATTATCAAGCTCAAGAAAAAAAAAGAGAGAAAAAAATAAAAATCATATGATCATTTTGATAGATACAGGAAAAGCATCTGACAAAGTACAACATCCATTCATGATAAAAACCCTCAACAAGATACCTCAACATAATAAAGGTCTTATATGAAAACCCACTGCAATATCATACTCAATAGGGGAAAAACTAGACCTTTTTTCCTAAAGATAAGAATGCCCACTGTCAGGGCACCTGGGTGGCTCAGTCAGTTCAGTGTCTGCCCTTGGTTCAGGTCATGATCTTCAGTCCCAGACTGAGCTCCACATCAGGCTTCCTGTTCAAGGCGAGTCTGCTCTTTTCTTTCTCTTTTTCTCTCTCTCTCCCCCCACCTCCCGCCTTTCCCACTTCTCATTTTCTCTTTCTCAAATGAATACCTAAATCTTTTTTTTTTTTTTTTTTTTTCACAACCATCATTTATTTTTTTTAATAGTTAAGAGATTTTTTTTTTTTATTGGTGTTCAATTTACTAACATACAGAATAACACCCAGTGCCCGTCACCCATTCACTCCCACCCCCCGCCCTCCTCCCCTTCTACCACCCCTAGTTCGTTTCCCAGAGTTAGCAGTCTTTACGTTCTGTCTCCCTTTCTGATATTTCCCACACATTTCTTCTCCCTTCCCTTATTTTCCCTTTCACTATTATTTATATTCCCCAAATGAATGAGAACATATAATGTTTGTCCTTCTCCGACTGACTTACTTCACTCAGCATAATACCCTCCAGTTCCATCCACGTTGAAGCAAATGGTGGGTATTTGTCATTTCTAATAGCTGAGTAATATTCCATTGTATACATAAACCACATCTTCTTTATCCATTCATCTTTCGTTGGACACCGAGGCTCCTTCCACAGTTTGGCTATAGTGGCCATTGCTGCTAGAAACATCGGGGTGCAGGTGTCCCGGCGTTTCATTGCATTTGTATCTTTGGGGTAAATCCCCAACAGTGCAATTGCTGGGTCGTAGGGCAGGTCTATTTTTAACTGTTTGAGGAACCTCCACACAGTTTTCCAGAGTGGCTGCACCAGTTCACATTCCCACCAACAGTGTAGGAGGGTTCCCTTTTCTCCGCATCCTCTCCAACATTTGTTGTTTCCTGCCTTGTTAATTTTCCCCATTCTCACGGGTGTGAGGTGGTATCTCATTGTAGTTTTGATTTGTATTTCCCTGATGGCAAGTGATGCAGAGCATTTTCTCATATGCATGTTGGCCATGTCTATGTCTTCCTCTGTGAGATTTCTGTTCATGTCTTTTGCCCATTTCATGATTGGATTGTTTGTTTCTTTGGTGTTGAGTTTAATAAGTTCTTTATAGATCTTGGAAACTAGCCCTTTATCTGATATGTCATTGCAAATATCTTCTCCCATTCTGTAGGTTGTCTTTGAGTTTTGTTGACTGTATCCTTTGCTGTGCAAAAGCTTCTTATCTTGATGAAGTCCCAATAGTTCATTTTTGCTTTTGTTTCTTTTGCCTTCGTGGATGTATCTTGCAAGAAGTTACTATGGCCGAGTTCAAAAAGGGTGTTGCCTGTGTTCTTCTCTAGGATTTTGATGGAATCTTGTCTCACATTTAGATCTTTCATCCATTTTGAGTTTATCTTTGTGTATGGTGAAAGAGAGTGGTCTAGTTTCATTCTTCTGCATGTGGATGTCCAATTTTCCCAGCACCATTTATTGAAGAGACTGTCTTTCTTCCAATGGATAGTCTTTCCTCCTTTATCGAATATTAGTTGCCCATAAAGTTCAGGGTCCACTTCTGGATTCTCTATTCTGTTCCACTGATCTATGCGTCTGTTTTTGTGCCAGTACCACACTGTCTTGATGACCACAGCTTTGTAGTACAACCTGAAATCTGGCATTGTGATGCCCCCAGATATGGTTTTCTTTTTTAAAATTCCCCTGGCTATTCGGGGTCTTTTCTGATTCCACACAAATCTTAAAATAATTTGTTCTAACTCTCTGAAGAAAGTCCATGGTATTTTGATAGGGATTGCATTAAACGTGTATATTGCCCTGGGTAACATTGACATTTTCACAATATTAATTCTGCCAATCCATGAGCATGGAATATTTTTCCATCTCTTTGTGTCTTCCTCAATTTCTTTCAGAAGTGTTCTATAGTTTTGAGGGTATAGATCCTTTACATCTTTGGTGAGGTTTATTCCTAGGTATCTTATGCTTTTGGGTGCAATTGTAAATGGGATTGACTCCTTAATTTCTCTTTCTTCAGTCTCATTGTTAGTGTATAGAAATGCCACTGACTTCTGGGCATTGATTTTGTATCCTGCCACGCTACCGAATTGCTGTATGAGTTCTAGCAATCTTGGGGTGGAGACTTTTGGGTTTTCTATGTAGAGTATCATGTCATCGGCGAAGAGAGAGAGTTTGACTTCTTCTTTGCCAATGTGAATGCCTTTAATGTCTTTTTGTTGTCTGATTGCTGAGGCTAGGACTTCCAGTACTATGTTGAATAGCAGTGGTGAGAGTGGACATCCCTGTCTTGTTCCTGATCTTAGGGGAAAGGCTCCCAGTGCTTCCCCATTGAGAATGATATTTGCTGTGGGCTTTTCATAGATGGCTTTTAAGATGTCGAGGAATGTTCCCTCTATCCCTACACTCTGAAGAGTTTTAATCAGGAATGGATGCTGTATTTTGTCAAATGCTTTCTCTGCATCCAATGAGAGGATCATATGGTTCTTGGTTTTTCTCTTGCTGATATGATGAATCACATTGATTGTTTTACGGGTGTTGAACCAGCCTTGTGTCCCAGGGATAAATCCTACTTGGTCATGGTGAATAATTTTCTTAATGTACTGTTGGATCCTATTGGCCAGTATCTTGTTGAGAATTTTTGCATCCATGTTCATCAGGGATATTGGTCTGTAATTCTCCTTTTTGGCGGGGTCTTTGTCTGGCTTTGGAATTAAGGTGATGCTGGCTTCATAGAACGAATTTGGAAGTACTCCATCTCTTTCTATCTTTCCAAACAGCTTTAGGAGAATAGGTATGATTTCTTCTTTAAACGTTTGATAAAATTCTCCTGGGAAGCCATCTGGCCCTGGACTCTTGTGTCTTGGGAGGTTTTTGATGACTGCTTCAATTTCCTCCCTGGTTATTGGCCTGTTCAGGTTTTCTATTTCTTCCTGTTCCAGTTTTGGTAGTTTGTGGCTTTCCAGGAATGCGTCCATTTCTTCTAGATTGCCTAATTTATTGGCGTATAGCTGTTCATAATATGTTTTTAAAATCGTTTGTATTTCCTTGGTGTTGGTAGTGATCTCTCCTTTCTCATTCATGATTTTATTAATTTGAGTCTTCTCTCTCTTCTTTTTAATAAGGCTGGCTAATGGTTTATCTATCTTATTAATTCTTTCAAAGAACCAACTCCTGGTTCTGTTGATCTGTTCCACAGTTCTTCTGGTCTCGATTTCGTTGAGTTCTGCTCGAATCTTTATTAACTCCCTTCTTCTCTTGGGTGTAGGATCTATTTGCTGTTTTTTCTCTAGCTCCTTTATGTGTAAGGTTAGCTTTTGTATTTGAGTTCTTTCCAGTTTTTGAATGGATGCTTGTATTGCGATGTATTTCCCCCTTAGGACTGCTTTTGCTGCATCCCAAAGATTTTGAACGGTTGTATCTTCATTCTCATTAGTTTCCATGAATCTTTTTAATTCTTCCTTAATTTCCTGGTTGACCCTTTTATCTTTTAGCAGGATGGTCCTTAACCTCCATGTGTTTGAGGTCCTTCCAAACTTCTTGTTGTGATTTAGTTCTAATTTCAAGGCATTATGGTCCGAGAATATGCAGGGGACAATCCCAATCTTTTGGTATCGGTTCAGACCCGATTTGTGACCCAATATGTGGTCTATTCTGGAGAAAGTTCCATGTGCGCTTGAGAAGAATGTGTATTCAGTTGAGTTTGGATGTAAAGTTCTGTAGATATCTGTGAAATCCATCTGGTCCAGTGTATCATTTAAAGCTCTCGTTTCTTTGGAGATGTTTTGCTTAGAAGACCTATCGAGTATAGAAAGAGCTAGATTGAAGTCACCAAGTATAAGTGTATTATTATCTAAGTATTTCTTCACTTTGGTTAATAATTGATTTATATATTTGGCAGCTCCCACATTCGGAGCATATATATTGAGGATTGTTAAGTCCTCTTGTTGAATAGATCCTTTCAGTATGATATAGTGTCCCTCTTCATCTCTCACTACAGTCTTTGGGGTAAATTTTAGTTTATCTGATATAAGGATGGCTACCCCTGCTTTCTTTTGAGGACCATTCGAATGGTAAATGGTTCTCCAACCTTTTATTTTCAGGCTGTAGGTGTCCTTCTGTCTAAAATGAGTCTCTTGTAGACAGCAAATAGATGGGTCCTGCTTTTTTATCCAGTCTGAAACCCTGCGCCTTTTGATGGGGTCATTAAGCCCGTTCACATTCAGAGTTACTATTGAGAGATATGAGTTTAGTGTCATCATGATATCTATTCAGTCTTTGTTTTTGTGGACTGTTCCACTGAACTTCTTCTTAAAGGGGAATTTTAAGAGGCCCCCTTAAAATTTCTTGCAGAGCTGGTTTGGAGGTCACATATTCTTTTAGTTGCTGCCTGTCTTGGAAGCTTTTTATCTCTCCTTCCATTTTGAATGAGAGCCTTGCTGGATAAAGTATTCTTGGTTGCATGTTCTTCTCATTTAGGACCCTGAATATATCCTGCCAGCCCTTTCTGGCCTGCCAGGTCTCTGTGGAGAGGTCTGCTGTTACCCTAATACTCCTCCCCATAAAAGTCAGGGATTTCTTGTCTCTTGCTGCTTTAAGGATCTTCTCCTTATGTTTGGAATTTGCAAGCTTCACAATTAAATGTCGAGGTGTTGAACGGTTTTTATTGATTTTAGGGGGGGATCTCTCTATTTCCTGGATCTGAATGCCTGTTTCCCTTCCCAGATTAGGAAAGTTTTCAGCTAGAATTTGTTCAAATACATATTCTGGCCCTCTGTCCCTTTCGGCGCCCTCGGGAACCCCAATTAAACGTAGGTTTTTCTTCCTCAGGCTGTCGTTTATTTCCCTTAATCTATCTTCATGGTCTTTTAATTGTTTGTCTCTTTTTTCCTCAGTTTCCCTCTTTGCTATCAACTTGTCTTCTAGGTCACTCACTCGTTCTTCCACCTCGTTAACCCTCGTCGTTAGGACTTCTAGTTTGGATTGCATCTCATTCAATTGATTTTTAATTTCTGCCTGACTAGCTCTAAATTCTGCAGTCATGAAGTCTCTTGAGTCCTTTATACTTTTTTCTAGAGCCACCAGTAGCTGTATAATAGTGCTTCTGAATTGGCTTTCTGACATTGAATTGTAATCCAGATTTTGTAACTCTGTGGGAGAGTGGACTGTTTCTGATTCTTTCTTTTGAGGTGAGGTTTTCCTTCTAGTCATTTTGCTCAGTGCAGAGTGGCCAAAAGCAAGTTGTATTGGGAAAAAGAGAAAAAGAGAGGAGAGAAAGAAGGAAAGAAAAGAGAAAGAGAAAAAAAAAGGGAAGAAAAAGAAGAAAAAAAAAAAACGAAAAAAAAAAAAGAAGAAAAAGAGAAAGAAAAAGAAAGGAGAAAAAAGGGGGTGGGGGAAGGAAACAAATCAAAAAGCAAAACAAAATAAAAACAAAAACAAAAACAAAAACAAACAAAAAAAGAACCACGGGGAGTATCTTCTGATTCTGTGTACTTTAAGTGCCTTGGCTCCCCCTGGAACTTGGCCGTCTAGCTGGTCTTCTGGGGGAGGGGCCTGTTGTGCTGATTTTCAGGTGTTAGCACTTGGGGGAGCTGCTCTGCCCCTGCCTGGTGCAGGGCTCAGTGGGGGTTGTTTACCCCGTGAGGCCCCAGGAGCAACAGCCCTAGTGGCGGAGCCAGCTCTGGAAACCTGGATTCAGCTCCTGTAGGAACTCCGGAGCTCTCCGTCTGCAGGGCCTGGAGGCTCCAGGGCGGGGCCGCTGATCTGCTCAGCTGGGGCAGGAGCGTCCTCGCTGTCCTGGGCCCTCCCGGCCTCTGCCTGTCCCGGGGGAGGCGGGATCCTGGGCTGTGTCCCGGCGCCCTGTGCTCCGGGGCCTGCGCTGGTGGATTCACGCTCCCGGGCCGCGCAGCCCCCTCCGCGGAGCCGCCGCCCAAGCCCCTCCGCGCTGCTCCTGGAACCGCGCAGCCCCCTCCGCACGGAGCCTCTTCCTCTGCCCGAGCCCCTCCGAGCTGCTCCCGGGGCCGCGCAGCCCCCTCCGCGGAGCCGCCCCCGAGCCCCTTCAGCTGCTCCGGGTCCCGCCGGGTCCCGCCGTGCGCGCTGCAGCCCTTAGGGAGCTCGGCGCACTCTGCTGGGCGCGCAGTTGCTGTTACTGTCCCCGGGAGCCCGAGGGCATCCTCGCCCTCCTGGTTCCTGCTCCAACTCCCCGCGAGCCCCTTTCCGCCCAGGAAGGTCGGTGCAGCTCCTGCGTCTCCGGGACGGGGCTCTCCTGTCCTGGGGACACTTGCCCCGGCCTCAGCCCGGCTCCTCGCGGGGCCCCTCCCCCTTGGAGGCCTTTGTTTCTTTATTTCTTTTTCCCCGTCTTCCTACCTTGATAGAAGCGCGAACTCTTCTCACTGTAGCATTCCAGCTGGTCTCTCTTTAAATCTCAGGCCGAATTCATAGATTTTCAGGATAATTTGAAGGTTTTCTAGGTAGTTTGGTGGAGACAGGTGATTTGGGGACCCTGCTCTTACGCCATCTTGCTCCTCCCGTCCCTAAATCTTTTTTAAAATGCCCATTATCATCACTCTTTTTTTAATAATAAATTTATTTTTTATTGGTGTTCAATTTGCCAACATACAGAATAACACCCAGTGCTCATCCTGTCAAGTGCCCCCCTCAGTGCCCGCCACCCAGTCACACCCACCCCCCGCCCTCCTTCCCTTCCACCACCCCTAGTTCGTTTCCCAGAGTTAGGAGTCTTCCATGTTCTGTCTCCCTTTCTGATAGTTCCTACCCATTTCTTCTTCCTTCCCCTCTATTCCCTTTCAGTATTATTTATATTCCCCAAATGAATGAGACCATAAAATGTCCTTCTCAAACTTATTTCACTCAGCATAATACCCTCCAGTTCCATCCACGTCAAAGCAAATGGTGGGTATTTGTCATTTCTAATGGCTGAGTTATCATCACTCTTATTCAACATAGTATTGGAATCCTAGCTACAGCAATCAGACAACGAAAAGAAATAAAAGGCAACCAAATTGGTAAGGAAGATTTAAAACTTCCACTATTTTTTTAAAGATTTTTATTTATTTATTCATAGAGAGACAGAGACAGAGAGAGGCAGAGACACAGGCAGAGGGAGAAGCAGGCTCCATGCAGGGAGCCCGAAGTGGGACTTGATCCCGGGTCTCCAGGATCACACCCTAGGCTGCAGGCGGCGCTAAACAGCTGCACCACCGGGGCTGACCAAAACTTCCACTATTTGCAGACAACATACTATATATAAAAAACCCTAAAGACTTCACCAGAAACCTCCTAGAACTGATAAATGAATTGAGTAAAGTCATAGGATACAAAATCAATATACAGATAATCTGTTGCACATCTATACACTAATAATGAAGCAGTAGAAAGGGAAATTTAAAAAATAATCCCATTTATAATTGCATGGAGAATAAAAAACACCTAGAAATAACTTAACCAAGGAGGGGAAATAGCTGTACTCTGGAAACTATAAAACACTGACGAAAGAAATTGAAGATGACATAAACAAATGGAAAGATATTCCATGCTCATGGATTAGAAGAATAAATAATGTTAAAATGCTTATACTACCCAAAACAATCTACACATTTAGTGTAATCCATATCAAAATACCAAAACCATTTTTCACAGAACTAGAACAAATAATCCTAAACTTTGTGCAACCACGTAAGACTCCAAATAGCCAAAACAATATTGAAAAACACAACTGAAGGTATCACAATTATGGACTTCAAGTTATATTACAAAGCTGTAGTAATCAAAACAATATGGTACTGGCACAAAAATAGACAAATAGATCAATGGAACAGAATAGAAAACCCAGAAATAAACTCACAATTATATGGTCAATTAGTTTTCAACAAAGGAAGAATGAATATACATTGGGAAAAGAGTCTCTTCAACAAATGGTGTTGGGAAAACTGGACAGCCACATGCAAAAGAATGAAACTGGACTACCTTTTAACACCATACATAAAAATAAACTAAAAATGGGTTAAACACCTAAAAATGAGACCTGAAACCATAAAATCCTTGAAGAGATCACAGGCAGAACTTCTCTGATATTGGCTATAGTGACTTTTTCCAGGCAAGAGAAATAAAAGCAAAAATAAACTATTGGGACTACATCAAAATAAAAAGCTCCTACACATCAAAGGAGACAGTCAGCAAAACTAAAAGGCAACCTATTGAATGGGAGAAGATATTTGCAAATGACATATCCGATAAAAGGTTAGTATCCAATATATATAAAGAACTTATACAACTCAACACCCAAAAACAAATAATCCAATTAAAACATGGGCAGAGAAAAAAAAAAAAAAAAAAACATGGGCAGAAGACATGAATAGCAATTTCTCCAAAGAAGATATACTAATAGCCAACAGGCACATAAAAAGATGCTCAACATCATCAGGAAAATCAAAACTACAATGCAATATCCCCTCACACCTATCAAAATGCCTAAAAAAATCAAAAACACAACAAACAAGTGTTAATGAAGACATGAAGAAAAAGAACCCTCGTGTATTGTTGGTCAGAATGCAAACTGGTGCAGCCACTGTGGAAAACAGTTTGGAAGCTCCTCAAAAGTTAAAAGTAACTACAATCCAGTAATCACATTACTGGGTATTTACAAAAACAGGGATCCCTGGGTGGCGCAGCGGTTTAGCGCCTGCCTTTGGCCCGGGGCGTGATCCTGGAGACCAAGGATCGAATCCCACGTCGGGCTCCCGGTGCATGGAGCCTGCTTCTCCCTCTGCCTATGTCTCTGCTTCTCTCTCTCTCTGTGTGACTATCATAAATAAATAAAAATTAAAAAAAAAAAAAACCTAATTCATTCTTATGTTAATTGCAGGATTATTTACAATAGCCAAATTATGAAAGCAGCCTTAAGTGTCCATGGATAGATGAATGGATAAAGATGTATATGTGTATATATCAATATATATACATACATAGTATACATATATAATGAAACATTATTCAGCCATGAAAAAGAATAAAATCTTGCCATTTGCAACAACACAAATGGAACAAAAGAGTATAATGCTAAGTGAAATAAGTCAGAGAAAGACAAATACCATATGATTTCACTCATATGTGGAAATTAGGAAACAAAACAAATGAGCAAAGAAGAAAAAAAAATAGGGACAAACCAATAAACAGACTCTTAACTACAGAGAACAAACTGATGGTTACCAGAAGGATTGTTAAGGCAATTATTCTGTATGATACCACAATGACAGACACGTCAATATACATTTGTCAAAACCCACAGAACCAGACAATGACAAGAATAAACCCCAATGTACACTATGGACTTTGGGTAATAATGATGTGTCAATGTAGGTTCATCAGTTGTAACAAATATAAGTACTGGTGCAGGATATTAATAGTTGGGGAGGCTATACATGTGTAAAGGGAGGTATTCATGAACTGTTCTTACTTTCTGTTCAATTTTTCTGTGAACCTACAACTGCTCTAAAAAATAAAATCTATTATTAAGAAACGTTATAAATATATTCTCTCATTTCCTCTCTTCCTTAAAAGACAGAAGACTGTAAAATGCAATAATTATAACACTATATTATTAGATTCATAACATATATGAATATAATATAGATGAGACTGTAGAATGAAAAAGAAGGAATGATGTTATATTAGAGCAACATTTTTATATAGTATTGAAATTATGTTAGTATTACTCTCAAGCAGATTGTAGCAAGTTAAGATGCATATTGTGATCCCTAGATCCCAACCACAAAGAGCTCAAAATAATAGGGCTAAAAAGTCAACAGAGAAATTTTAAAATGATACACACAAAAATACCATTTACTTAACACAAAAGAAGTCAAGGAATAGCAGAGGAACAAAAAAAAAAAAAGACAGAAGGAGTTAGATAATAAATATCAAAATGACAAGTGTAAATTCAACCACAAAAATAATTGACCATAAATACAAATATCCCAATCAAAAGGCAGAAACTGTTGGACTGGATTTAAAAAAAAAAAAAAAAAAAGCAAGATCCAACTATGTGTTGTCTATAAGACACACACTTGAGATTCAAAGAAACAAATGAGTTGAAACGGTAGGAGATATAACACGCAAACAGTAACCATAAGAGAGCTAAGTAACTATATTAACATTGAGGAAAAGTAGTTTTTAAGAATTATTATTATAAGAGTTGTAGCAATGTTTATCTAGATAGGTCTCCTGAGGCAAGGGAAACAAAACCAAAAATAAACTACTGAGACTACACCCAAATAGAAAGTACCTGGGTGGCTCAGTCATTTAAGCATACAACTCTTGCTTTCTGCTCAGGTCATGACCTCAGGGTCCTGGGATGGAGCCCCAGGTGGATTCCATGCCAGGAGTGGAGCCTGCTTAACCTTCTCTCCCTCTCCCTCTCTCTCTCCACCTCCTCACACCTCTCCCCCTTAGACATGACATGTGAAAGAAATACATGATCCTCACCTGTACCTTACAGGCAAAATAATTAATTAATTAATTGATTGATTGATTATAATAAATACATAATAAATACATAAATAAATAAAATAAATTTTTAAAAGGTAGAGATAGATAGAGGTATATATTTTAAAAACATTATTGGTACAACACACAAAATTGGAAAATGGACTCTTAAAGTATAGCAACCATGTTAAATTTTTCTTAATTTGACAACTATACTAAAGATATACAAGAATATTCTTGTTAGGGGACACCTGGGTGGCTCAGTGGTTGAGCATCTGCCTTTGGCTCAGGTTGTGATCCCAGAGTCCTGGGATTGAGCCCCACAGGGAGCCTGCTTCTCCCTCTCCCTATGTCTCTGCCTCTCTCTCTGCCTCTCATAAATAAATAAGTAAAATCTTTAAAATATATATATATATATATACACACACACACACTGAAATATTATGGAGTCAAGAGGCCTAATATATACAATGTACTATCAAATGATTCAAAGATATATATATATATATATCTGTATCTCGTGTGGTCTTTGTGAGAGACAGGAAATATAGAGCAAATGTGGCAAAATGTAAAAAGTTAATGAAGGATAAATGGTGGTTTTTTGGAAATATTTCAAAACAAAAGATACTGATATTTCTTTGACATGACATTAATTTCCGAGCAACAGCCAGTATTATCCTTAACAGGCAAACACCAGCAGCATTCCCTCCAAAGTCTAGAACAAAAAAAGGAAGTCTCTTTCCCACTAGTATTTAACATTGTACTGGAAGTACTAGTCAACAGAATTAAAAAGGAGAAAGAAATCAGATGTATAAAATTTCAAAAGACAAGAAGAAGGACACTTGGGTGGCTCAGTGGTTGAGCGTCTGCCTTGGCTCAGGTCATGATCCTGGGGTCCTGGGATCGAGTCCCACATCGGGCTCCCCACAGGGAGCCTGCTTCTCCCTCTGCCTATGTTTCTGCCCCTCTGTGTCTCTCATGAATAAATAAATAAAAGCCTTAAAAAATAAAAAAGAAGAGAAGAGAAGACATTTGCAGACCATATGATTTTTGTAAACCTAGAAAGCGGGGAAAAAAAAGACAATTTCATAAGAAATCTGAAAGCAAAATTAACATACAGAAATCACTAGAAGGACAGCAGTGGACTGAAGTCTCTGGAGCTGTCCCTGGAGCCAGAGCTGCCATTGTCCCCTCCTCTTCCACTTCCCTTTACAAACAATAAAGGCGTTTGCACTTTAAGATTAAAAAAAATAAAATCAATAAGGGGCTCAGTGAGTTGAAGGGGTACTGGTGACTTGGGCTCAGGTCATTGTTTCATGGGTCTTGAGATGGAGCTCCCCTCCCCTCCAGGTTCAGTGGGGGAGTCTGCTGGAGATTCTTTGCCTCTGCCCTTCCCCTTACTTGGGAGAGGGCATGCTCTCCTGTGAAATAAATAAGTAAGTAAGTAAGTAAGTAAGTAAATAAATAAATAAATAAATAAATAAATCTTTTTAAAAAATAAATAAATTTTAAAATTATACATACACAGAGAGAGAGAGAAGGAGAGAGAGAAATCATATAATAGAGAAACCTAAGTGTTTGTTTAAAAAAAAATTGCAATTTAGCTTCAGCTTTAGCCTTTAAAAGGCCATATATCCAAATAACTACTGTCAATTTGGGCATTCTTAAAATAGTAAGGTATTGGGGTACCTGGATGGCTCAGTCAGTTAAGCATCTGCCTTCAGCTCAGGTCATGATCCCAGGGTCCTGGGATGGGAGCCCCAGGTTGGGCTCCCTGCTCAGTGAGGAGCCTGTTTCCATCTATGCCTCTGCTACTCCCTCTGCTTGTGTGTGCATGCTCTATCTCTCTCTGTCAAATAAATAAATAAAATATTTTTAAAACAGTAAGGTATTAATGATTTTATGATAACATTAGGCCATGATCATATCTAATCATTGTAATACCATCAGTAATTGTATAATGCCATTCACCCCTCAGTGATGTGTTCAGAAAGTAAAGATATACCAGAATTACCAGAATTATTTTGAGATGAGCAGAAAGTGAATGGGCCACTATAATTATTCTTCTTCAGGAAAAGACAGAGGAGTTGCTGTACAAGAGATATCTGAAGTCGCCTTTTCCTGTACTTAGACAAAATTTTCAAACAAGATATAGACTCTGGGATGGCATGTTGACGAAGATCTCTTCATAAAAGACAGAAGAGATCATGTATTTTGCAGATAACAATACCAAGGAGCAGTAAGCCCTAACTTATTACAGAAAAATACCCACAATAGTTTGCCATTCCAGGAAGGAAACAAATACCCTATGTTTTGTTTGTAAATACAAAGAGAGTATCTTACCACATCAGTCCTGGATTAGGGATTGGTGGGGAGTGGAAGGGAGAGCTACACTGTTTATATTTTTTTTGAGAATATATTCAGGTATTATTACTTATGTAAATAAAATTTTCTTAAAGCCAGTTATGCATTCTAGAAAGTAACGTAACAGCCGATGCCAAGACCAGTGGCAGGGCACGGAGCATAGGGCTTGGGCCTCCCGGTCTCCAGTCCAACAATGAAGGAGTCGAGTGCCCTGACGCCCAATGCTGAGGAAACTCGACTCTCATTCATGTCCACCTTGCACTTAACTTCCAGTACCCAAGTGACCTCCACTTTTTTTTTCGACTAGGACCTGTCTGTGGCCACCCTGTACCCTGCCCGGAACCTGAAGCTATAGTAGCTAATTCCGCCCGCAGAGCGATGCAAGCATTTTCTGATTGGTTAGACCGTATTGAATGACCCCAAGGAAACCCAATGAGTGGCCCTGACAGTCCCTGGGACTCTTGCAGGAAACTAAAATCAGGCAGTATGGAAGGTATCTGATCAACAAGCCTGAATCATATCATGAATAAATAGATAAAATCTTTTTTAAAAAATTTTAAAAAGATCTTGAGGAGTACTTTCTAACAGATCAGACCCCCTTTTAGGAGGATCATGATGATGATGATGATGATATTTTTACCATTTGCACAATGCCTGCTACATGCCAAGCACACGGCTCAAGACGCTGGCAAACAGCACTGACATTGTAAAGTGGGAGAGACAGATTATTAACATAATAAACAGTAAACCGCTACTATTTACTAAGCACTTACTATGTTCCAACAACATTTTTTTTTTACAACAACAGCAACAAAAGCAGCCTTGGGCTTTTATTTAGGAAGAATTGGAAAGCGTTTGGATGTGTCCCCGTTATTTAACAAATAATAACAATGATTATTATACTATCTTGAACAAATACAACACATTGACCCAACGGTCCTTTGGATCCTCATAAAGTGAAATGTTAAGGAAGACAGATTCTCAGTACATGCTCTGAGTTTGAATTTCAGAAACTCTAATTAACTTCCCGTGCCTCAAGAAGGCCGAGGGCAGCAGCAAGCCCCACTGCCTGGGCAAGACCAAGGGCAGGACCCACCCCGACATCCACCGCGACGTGGTGCGCAGGCTGCGCGACTTCTACAGGCCCTTCAACTTGAAGTTTTACCAGATGACCGGCCAGGACTTCGGCTGGGACTGATGGCCCCCGCGGCCCTGGGACCTCCCAACCTGGCTTACATATCCAGAGAGATTATATGTATGTAAAATGTACAGAAATCTATTTTATAATAATTTATTTTTAATTCATAAGCAATTAATTCACTAAGCTGCCTAGCCACACTCTGTAGAGAGTTAGCCTCATGCTCTGTGAACATTCCAAAGTGTTTGCATCTTTTCTTTCCCTCACGATGGATGGTGCTTCCATTTCTTTTTGTGTTTTGTTTTGGAGTTTGTTTTTTGTTTTTTGTTTTTGGGGTTTTTTTGCCCCTCCCCCGTTCTATTTAAAAAAAGAAGAAAAGCACAAAAAAAAAAAAAAAAAAGAAACTCTAATTAAGGTTCTTAGGAATTTCCTTTATAACAAGTAGTTTTGCCCCAACCCTGCTTAGGAACCAAGAACAAAGGGCTATCTCGACTGATGATTTTCATATAGTGTTCCAGATATGTTTGTCCCTGGGGACCAATTCTCCTTTCAATATATGCTTACAATTTTAACTGATGCCTCTCATTGTCATAATCTTAGGCAGTTCACAGACATGATCTTATAAAAAAAATTGTTCCAACAACATTTTACATACATTATCTCATAACTGCCCAGCAGTAGATGGCATTCTCCCATTTTACAGGTAAGGAAATGGAGGCTCAGAGAAGGTGAAATGACTTGCTCCTCAATCACCGAAGTAGGAAATGGATGACCAGAAGGGGAAATCAGGTGCGCATCTACTCCAGGAGCCCTGCTAACTGTTCTGTCTCAGGACAGGACCATATTCCCTTGGAAGGGGAATTCACAGTGAGGATTCACAGGACCAGGGACAATGATGAGCTGCGAAGTGGACCTGCTTAAGTCAAGTGAGCAGCAGATACCAGGTGATACCAGTCAAGGCCAGGATCCACCTTGCTCAGAGCCCCACTACTGGGCAGGCCAGGAGCCCCACACCCCTCCCTGTGTCCTGGTGAGCTCAAGAGTCGTCATCTGTGCCTTACATCAGGGCACGTCCACTTTCACTCTACTGAGTGGAACTCCCATTATTCCCCTCGCTAGAAATTTCAAGGGCCAACCGCAGTGATTCCTGCAAGCTCCTCCCCACCGACCCCCCAACCACACCACTACCACCATCTTCTACCTGAACACCAGCAGCACAGCAGTGGCTCCTATCACCTGGGACCCTCGGAGTAGCTTCCAGCGGCGTCCACATTCACTCCATGGGGACTGCAGTTTCCCAGCAGCCCGATTTCTCTCCTCCCCTGCCCCTCATCGCACCTCCGCTGCGTTGCCGCACAGTCCTTGCTAGTTCAGGAAGACAGTGCCTCCTGCAGCCAGCAACGCCAGAAACCCCGCCCTAAGAGAAGATGTAGGCCAGCTGTGCAAGGAAAAATCCTGAATGCAGCCCAAGAAGTTTGAGTTTTCTTCATAACCCTGTCACCAACAATCAGGGCCCTGACAGCAGGCATAACCACCCTGCTACCCAAACTTCTCAACCGCTAATAAAAACTGTGATCTTAAACTTCAGTGTAAAACAGAAAAAAAATGTTTTTGGAGGTGCTTACAGAGAATTCCTAGGTCCTATGCTCCAGGAATTCTGATCCAGTAATTTGGGGATGGAGGAAAGCATCTGCATTTTCCACGAATTTGCCAGGGAATGGCAACGCCGCCAAGTCACAAACCACTAGCTTAAATGCCCATTAAGAGAGGTCTGGCTTAAAAATAATTCCATACAAAGGAATGCTACACAGCCCTAAAAATGAAAGTATAAATAGGCCACTTTGTAAAAAAAGTATAAAGTGAGCAATCATTTGGATAAGGCACAGGAGGGGTGGAAGGAAATGTTTTCTCGTCCTCTGTAACCATATTAGGGGTATTACTTATTCCGAAATCAGTGGTGGATGTTTTTTTCTATTAACACTAGAAAACGAGATGACCACACCTTCGTTCTTTGCAGCCACAATGCACCACGCAGATCAAAGTCACTGACGCTGCATCTTAAGTGGGCCTTGTCGTGTCAGACCCAGTTCTACTAGTTCTGGGCTTCTGAGCAAGCGGATTAACGCTCTGCAGGACATTTTCATCATCTGTAAATTGGGCTAAAGATAGATAGACTTCGTGATTGTGTTTTACGTCGAACTAAATAAACTCCGACCACTGATGATCGCAGTATAATAATTACTACTGTACAAAACAGATATGTATATTTTAAGTAATAAATTGATCATGCCGGGCCAGCTAGTAACATAAGCAACGCTAATCTTACTTCCCCTCCAGCACCTCTGAAAGGTCCTGACCGGGGTCACCACTTGCGCGCTGACGTAAGGATAAGGACCAAAAACTCCTCTCGCTGCGCAACCGAAAGAAGAGCTCGTCACTTCCGGGGCGGGGCTCCGGGGGGGAGGGCCTTACATCTCCCCATCCTGGTGCAGCTTTCCACTGATGGGAAATGAAACGTAATCACTTTTCCAGCTGAGGTCAACTCGCGGAAGGCCGAGATCTTGACACTGGGAGCCACGCCCTAGGCGGCCCCATCGCTCGGCCTCCTAGAGGCCCTCGGAAGTCTTCCCCTCGCCACAGCCTGGGTCACTGAGGGCGCGGGGCGGGGCCTCGGAAGGGCGGGGCCTCGGAAGGGGCGGGGCCTCGGAAGGGCGGGGCCTCGGAAGGGGCGGGGCCTCGCGTGACATTTTGCGACTCTGGTTCCGCCGCGTCCTTTGAAATGCCATTGGCTCAGACCCGTCGGTGTGAAGAACCTGCGATTCCAACGCCGCCCGAGGCCAGGCCCTGCACCGCTGCTCGCGCCACCAGCCCCCGGCCCGCGGGCCTCCCGGGAGGCGCCCCCCCGAGTCCCGGGCATCGGGCCGCGTCGCCCCGCGCCCCCCGCCGCCTCCCCTGGCGTCCAGACCCGGCACCGCGTGCGGGACCCAGGCCCCGGGAGCGCCGCCCGCAGCGCCGGCCCGGGGATGGGCAGCCGGCCCCGCAGCCCCAGCGCCCACCCCGAGCCCTGCTGGGGACCGCCGCGCGGAGGACCCGGCCCGGCCAAGCGCCGCCGCACCCCGGAGCCCGAGGGCCCGCAAGGCATGGAGGGGCCCCCGGCCGCCGGCGCGCTCGCCTCCGTGGTGGTCCTGGCCGCCGGCTCTGCCCTGCAGCTGCTCCTGGACGACGTCGACCTGGTGCTCGAGCCCGAGCCCACGTCGGTCCTGCAGGTGTCCCTCGGGGGCCTCACCCTGCTGCTGGTCCCCGAGGCCCTCCTGCGCGCGGGGGGCCAGGGCCACCCGCCTGCCGGCCCGGAGCAGGGCGCCGTCCCGAGCGCGCCCGGGCACCAAGCCGCCGGCCCGCACGAGGCCCTCTGCGCGTCTGTCCCGGACGTGGCCGCCCAGGAGGAGGCCTGTGCGGAGGACGCCGACCCCGAGCTCCCGCCGCCGCGGGCGGGCCCCACGGCCGGCTGGGCGCCTGAGCTGCGGGCCTGCGCTGGGGGGGTGGCCGGGCCGCGCCCGCGCCCGCGGGCCCCCGGCCCTGGTCCAAAGAGGCTCTCTCCTCTCCGCTACTTCGACCTGGACCCCCACCTCCTGGAGCCCTTCCCCGGCTCGCCACTCCAGCCTCTGCCGCCCTCTCCGAGTCCGGGTCCCCACGTGCGCCCCCAGCGCCCTCCAGGACCCTCCCCCAAGGCCCGGAGACGCCTGTTCCAGGAATGAACGGCTCCCGCAGCCTCTTGCCACCCAGCGAGCACCTTCAGAGAGCCTTCTACCAGCGGCTGTGTGTACATTGCACAACTTGCAAGAATCATCAAGGATAAATAACGGACAGATGCTCGTTTGATGCTCTTTTGGCCCAAGTGTCCGTGCTGGTTTATGACAAGCTTGCCATTTTGACTTTTATGGTGGCTGTAGACGCTTTCGGGGAACCTAACAAATAAGTATATGTGGACAGATGTTTGTTGGTTACAAAACAAACACAGAATGAGAAGCAGTGATTGTGTGCCTTCCTTTCTTTAATGAGAATGTTATGAAATATTTTAACTATATTGCTAGGTTGGGGGGATTTTCCCCAAAAGAACCAACTTTTTTCCATTATTTGCTTCCAAAATATTTTTAAGATAATTCTCCTGTGCTGGAAAAGTTTATAATTCTAAAGACTCTGTGTTTTGATAGTCTAAGATCCTAAATATATTTTGTACATTGTTACTGGCATATAGAAATACTTTGTGATGTTGATCTGGTATCCAGAAAAATTATTTAATTTATTTAATGGCTTATCTGTAGAGTATCTTGCTTAATTAATAAAGACAATAATACTTCCAAAATAATGAGAATATTATCTCTTTTTTTGACAAGCCTCTTATATTTTATTTTTCCTTGGTTTTTTAATTGGCTATTACTCCAATTCCAGGTTCAATAGTATGGTTGATGGGGGCATCCCTATTTCATGGCTTGTATTAATGCAAGTGTTTCTAAATTTTACCAGAAAGCATGATATTTTTCCTGTGCATGATTGGTAGATAGCCCTTATGCTGTTGAAGATTAGTTTTTAGTCTTTCTAATCATGAAAAAAATGTTGGACTTCTGTTTTGTCTATTTGGACTGACTACAAAGGCTTTCTCAAATTATTATAAATGTTGGCAGTTAATTGTATGTATACATAAAATATCTACATGGAACCTTTGGGTCATTGGGTACATACAGAAACCTACCAACAGAGCAAATGGGACCAGACTTGGGGCTTCAAGGATTTTAAAACCTGGATGCCCTCCTGAGTACTTGAGAAAAGAAGGTAGAAAGGGAAAAACAGTAACTGCTGGGTCACTTTAAGGGTTTTTTAAGTTGAATTTTAATGCAAACTCTTCCGTATGCATAGATGACTTTTGTACTTCTTTGTTTAACCTATTAATGGGGTGATATGCACCTCCTAACAATATAATATCTTTGCCTTTCTGCTATTCCATATTATTTGATACAATTCTAATTCTACACTGGGTACTTTTTCTTTGTTTTTGGTTTTGTTTTGTTTTTACAAACAACCATATACATACAACTTCTAATTTTAAAATATCATATTTCTGCAGGCTTACCTGATAACAAAATAAATTATTCATGATAAATTTGATGTCAACAAGATGTTCCTTTTTCTGTTGAACATTAATAACTACAATTTAGATTAGCCAACATGCTTTGCCAGTGTCTTTGCTCACCTTCTGTTCTTGCATTCCACTACTTTATTCTGTCCCGGTGTTTTTTCTTACCAAGGTACCCTCTTTAAAATTCTTTCAGGGGATGCCTGGGTTGCTCAGCAGTTGAGCCTTGCCTTTGGCCCAGGTCCTGATCCTGGAGTCCTGGGGTCCTGGGATAGAATCCTGCATTAGTCTCCCTGCAGGGAGCCTGCTTCTCCCTCTGACTCTGTCTCTGCCACTCTCTCTGTGTCTCTCATGAATAATTGAATGAATGAATGAATAAATAAATAAATTATTTAAAAAATAAAATTCTTTCAGTTGTGGCCTGTGTATAAATCTTAGTTTTGCATGTCTGCAAATATTTCAATTACACCCTCAATCCTGTGTAATATTCTAGTGAGAAGTGGAATTCTAAAATTTGAGGCTCCTAGGTGGCTCAGTCTATTGGGCAATCAACTATTGATCTCATCTCAGTTCTTGATCTTGGGGTTGTGAGTTTAAGACCCATGTTTAAGCTACATAACCCTGATGGGCTACATATTAGGCATAGAGCCTACTTAAAAAAATAAAATAAAATAAAATAAAATAAAATAAAATAAAATAAGGCCTATACTTTCTCATTACTTTAAAGATATTGCTCTATTATTTGCCTTGCCATGTATTGTTGCAGGTGAGAAGCCTTCTGTCATTTGTATTGCCACTCCTTTGTAGGGATTCTGTTTAGGATTTACTTTAGCATTTTTCTTAACCTTGATATTCTACAGCTTCAATGTGATGTGCTTAGTGGGAGAAATTTTGCCTGCTGCAACTCAATGAGCTTTTTAAATCTGGAGAATTAACTTTTTAAAAAAAATCTCAAAAAGGAATGAGTCATCATCTCTTGGGCCATTGGATCCGTCTCCATTATCTGGAACTTCTAACAGACAAATGGTCATGCTACTTAATCAGTGCTCTTATCCTCATGTCTCTTAGTATCCATATTCTGTTTTTGTGACCTTTATGATAACCCACTTTCTCTCTTAAAATTCACTGATTCTGTCCTTTTATATTTTCAAAATTCTGTTTATGTTCTTTATAAGAGAGTATACATTTCATATGCTGCATTTTTTCCTTTTCAAGACTTCTGATTGTTTTTTTTAATATCTACCTGCCCTTAAAGACATGAACAGAAATCTCACAGAGGAAGACATAACATGGCCAACAAGCACATGAGAAAATGCTCCGCATCACTTGCCATCAGGGAAATACAAATCAAAACCACAATGAGATACCACCTCACACCAGTGAGAATGGGGAAAATTAACAAGGCAGGAAACAACGAATGTTGGAGAGGATGTGGAGAAAGGGGAACCCTCTTGCATTGTTGGTGGGAATGTGAACTGGTGCAGTCACTCTGGAAAACTGTGTGGAGGTTCCTCAAAGAGTTAAAAATAGACCTGCCCTACGACCCAGCAATTGCACTGCTGGGGATTTACCCAAAGATACAGATTCAGTGAAACACCGGGACACCTGCACCCCACTGTTTATAGCAGCAATGTCCACAATAGCCAAACTGTGGAAGGAGCCTCGGTGTCGAAAGATGAAAGGATAAAGAAGATGTGGTCTATGTATACAATGGAATATTACTCAGCCATTAGAAACAACAAATACCCACCATTTGCTTCAACGTGGATGGAACTGGAGGGTATTATGCTGAGTGAAATAAGTCAATTAGAGAAGGACAAACATTATATGGTCTCATTCATTTGGGGAATATAAAAAATAGTGAAAGGGAATAATGGGGAAAGGAGAAAAAATGAGTGGGAAATATCAGAAAGGGAGACAGAACATGAGAGACTCCTAACTCTGGGAAACGAACAAGGGGTGGTGGAAAGGGAGGTGGGCGGGGAGTGGGGGTGACTGGGTGATGGGCACTGAGGGGGGCACTGGATGGGATGAGCACTGAGTATTATGCTATATGTTGGCAAATTGAACTCCAATAAAAAAATATATCTACCTGCCCTTATTTCACAACTTTTAATCAATGTCATATAAACTTTTTTCTTCTTTAATGAATACCTCCTCCTTTATCTCTAGAAAAATTTAAGCGTTCCTATTTTAAATTATGTATCAATTAGCTCAATAATTGCAACAATTGTGCTTCTAGCTCAAAACAATGAATACCTTTCTGCCTTCACCTGGAGAGGACAACAATCTACCTGGACAGTCATGTCCCAAGAGATCACTAGTGCCCCCTCCTACTTTTCCCAGGTCCTCAATCAAGACTTAAAAGATCTAAATTTCCTTTGTGATTTAGTCCAAATACAATGTGTAGATAATCTCCTACTTTGTTCAGAGAACAAGGAAAGGTGTAAAAAGGATTACATTTACTTGCCCCCAGCCTTAGCATAAAAGAAACATAAAGTTTTAAAAGATAAGTTATAATTTTGCCCAAGTACTACCCTTTATTTAGAACATGGCTTATCTTAAAAAGGAAAAATGGTCTGTCCTGGTAGACTAAAGACCACCCAAACATATCCTAAACCCCTCACAAAGAACAATTGAGAGTGGGATCCCTGGGTGGCGCAGCGGTTTGGCGCCTGCCTTTGGCCCAGGGCGCGATCCTGGAGACCCAGGATCGAATCCCACATCAGGCTCCCAGTGCATGGAGCCTGCTTCTCCCTCTGCCTGTGTCTCTGCCTCTCTCTCTCTCTCTCTGTGACTATCATAAATAAATAAAAATAAAAAAAAATTAAAAAAAAAGAACAATTGAGAGTATTTTTTTATTTTAACTGGATGTTGGCAAACATCCAAACAATTGGTGCCAAATTTTTCTGAGATTGAAACACCTCTTTTTGAATTGACTAAGTCTTCAGACAGAAACCCTCACCTGGGGAACACATATGCGAACAGGGCTTTATAACCTGAAGAAGGCCATTCAACAGCCTCTTTCTCTAGGCATCTCTAACTACAAAAACCTCTTGTGTCTATTTGTGCATAAGCAACCTAGGCAAACCCTTGAAATTTTAACTCAACTTGATGAGAACCATCAAAACACCATTGTTCCAGAAACTGGAAGCAACTAAGATGTCCTTCAACAGGGAGACAGGTAAACAAACTGTGATATATTCATGCAATGGAATAGTATTCACTGATAAAAAATAAGAAATGAGCTAACAAGCCACGAAAAAACATGGAGGAACTCTAAATGCATATTGCTAATTGAAAGAAGCCAATCTGAAAGGACTACATACTATATGAATCCAACCATGTAACATTCTGAAAAACTATAGAGACAGTAGAAGGATGAGTGGTTGCCAAGGCTCAGAGGGAGGCAGGTAAATAGGTGGAACACAAGGGATCTGTAGGGTGGTGAAACTATTCAGTATGATATTACATGGATGCACAACATTATGCAATTGTCAAAACTCATAGAATTCATAGAACTCCTAGAACAACACAGAGTGAAGTTTAACATAAACTATGGACTTTAGTTGTTTATAATGTATTAATATTGTTTTATTAATTGTTTTATTAATTGCAATAGCATACCATAGTAATACAAGAGGTTAGTAATAGGGGAAACTATATGGAAGAGCAGTGGTATATGGGAACACTGTGCTATGTGCTCAATTTTCCATAAATATAAAACTGTTCTAAAAAGGGGGCACCTGGATGGTTCAGTGGGTTAAGCCATTGACTCTCGATTCTGGCTCAGGTCATGGTCTCAGGGATGTGAGATTGAGCCCTATGAGCTCTGCACTCAGTGCAGAGTCTGCTTGGGATTCTCTCCCTCTCCCTCTGCCCCTCCACACCTGCTCATGCTCTCTTCCTCTCTCTGTCTCTGTCTCTGCCTCTCTATCTCTCTCTCTCTCTCTCTAAAATAAATAAATAAGGGTGCCTGAGTGGCTCAGTCAGTTGGGTGTCTGCCTTCAGCCCAGGTCCAGATCCCAGGGTCCTGGAATAGAGCCCTGAATCAGGCTCCCTGATCCACAGGGAGCCTGCCTCCCTCTCTGCCTCCCTCTGTCTCTCATCTCTCATGAATAAATAAACAAAATATTTTTTAAAATAATAAACTAAAATAAAATCTTTTTAAAAAGCTGTTCTAATATATATATAGATATTAGATATTAGATTAGATATTAGCTATCTAAGAAAGAGGTGCCTGGGTGGTTCAGGTGGTTAAGTGTCTTCCTTTGGCTCAGGTCATGATCTGGCAGTCCTGGGATCAAGCCCCATGTTGGCTCCCTGCTCAGTAGGGAGTCAGCTTCTCCTTCTCTCTCTGTCCCTCCCACCTGCTCATGCTCACTCACACGTGCTGTCTTCCTCTCTCTCTCAAATAAATAAAGAAATCAAAAATCTTTTTTTTTTAAAGTAAGGAAGAAAACCTCCATTAGAGAAGTTAACTTCAGGGACAAGATTTTTTTGATGAACATAACATTTAAAAACAAGTTGATAGCCTCATGACATAAAGGAAGTAGAAAACTGCTTGAGGTACAGTAAATGAGGACTTTGTTAGAAGTCCATCAGAGGCAAGTTCTATATATCACTAAAATGGCCAGCTCAATTTTTATCTACTATCCCAACCTCTAAATACAATCAACCACAAACATTGCTTATTATAGCCTCACTCTTGACCCACCTGGAAAGGTTTGTCCCCCTTATCTTAGGGTGATAACCGTCCCTGAAAAATTTGAAGCTTCTGCTGAACTAGCTCTGACCTACCCACATGACTTTATGGTTCCCCATTCAATACAGATATTACCACAGACAGAACACATGCTTTTCAACTGGCCAATTAATAACCTATGAGATGCTATTACTCTTTCCTTCTCACATCACAATTCACCACTGCAATACTCTGAATCCTGCCACTCTCCTCCCCTACCAAAAGAAGAGGAACCTCATTATTATCTTACCTCAGGGAATTCTCTGTACCTCACTCAAATTTATTAGAGACTCCTATCGACAACCTGACCTAATATTATTTGTTGATTGGATCATACCTTAAAACTGAGCCTATAGGTTATTGAGCGGGATATACTATCACTAATCTAAATTCTCCTTTAGAATATAGTCCTCTACCTCAGGTAAAGTCAGCCTAGATGGGCAGAACTTATTGCACTTACTATAATTAGCCAAAGGCCAGAAAGTAAACATACACAGCAGGTATGCTTGTGTAGTAGTATATGACTTTGGATGGTTTGGATACAAAGGGAGCTTCTCATCTCTGCTGGTATCCCCTCAAAAATGGACAAGTTAAAGGACTTTTCAATGTACTCCTACTGCCTAGAGGTGGCTACTAGAAAGGCTGAAGTCCATGCAAAAATAGATAACATGCAAGCTAAAGGAGATGCCCTAGCAGATCATTATGTCAAATAAACAGCCTTAACCAAAGCCATGATGGTATAAATCCCTGGAGGGGCTCAAACATGCCATTATAGAATATAAACAATAAGCCCTAAAAAGGAAGAATGAAAATCTGATTGTCCATTTCACTCAGATAATCTCTGATGTTCTCAACACTTGGTGGCATCAGATTATTTCACATGGATATTAGTTAAACCTGTCTATGAAACTAATCATGATGATGATACAGACAAATTGGTTACTATCTTAAATTAGCATTGGTAGGGAAACCTCTTTAAAAAACAAATGATTACAATACCATAGAAAAGAATAAAATATTTAGGAATGAACTTATCAAGGAGGCAAAAGATTTGTACACTGAAATCTTCTAAACATTGCTGAAAGAAACTAAAGACAAATGAAATAACTATCCCACATTCATAAATTGAAAGACTTAATATTGTTAAGATATCAATATTACTGAAAGCGATCTACAGATTTAATGCAATCCCTATCAAAATGCCAACAACTTTTTTTTTTTCAGATACAAAAATCCATCCTAAATTGCACATGGAATCACAAATGACCTCAAATAGCCAAAAGAATCTCAAAAAAGAAGAATAAAATTAGAGCTTTCACACTTCCTTATTTCAAAACTTTTTACAAAGTTACAGTGATCTTGATTTGTCTACAATAAAAGCTTTAAAACTTTCAAAAAAACTACAGTAATAAAAACTGTGTGGCACTCGCATAAAGACAGACATAAGACCAATAGAGTAGAATAGAGTCCAGAAATAAACCTTTGCAGATATGTATAATGATTTTCAGCAAGAGTGCCAAGACTATTCAATGAGGAAAGGACAGTCTCCTCAACAAACTTTATTGGGAAAATTGGACATCCATATGTAAAAGAATGAAATTAAACCTTACCTTATACCATATACAGAAATTTACTCAAAATTGATCAAACACCTAAATATAAGATCTAAGAATATAAAATTATGAGAATGAAACAGAAGGGGAAGATTTCAGAACATTGGATTTGGTAATGATTTCTTGAATATAACACCAAAATCAGGCAACAAAAGTAAAATAGGTAAATTGGACTACATCAAAATTTAAAACTTCTATGCATCAAAGGACACACTCAATAGAGTGAAAAGGCAACCTATGGAATGAGAGGAAATTTTGCAAAAGATTTACATATCTTACAGGAGGTTAATATCCAAATAATAAAGAACTCCTACAACACAACATCAAAAAAAAGATCTGATTTTTAAATAGGCAGAAGACTTGAATTGACATTTTTCCAAGTAAAATCTATAAATGGCATCCCAGGATTATTATTATTTTTAAAAAGAAAGAAAGAGGGATGCCTGGGTGACTCGGTAGTTGAGCATCTGCCTTTGGCTCAGGGGATGATCCTGGAGTTCTGGGATCGAGTCCGCATCAGGCTCCCCACAGGGAGCCTGCTTCTCCCTCTGCCTGTGTCTCTGCCTCTCTCTCTCTCTCTCTCTCTCTCTCTCTATGTGACTATCATAAATAAATTAAAAATTTTTTTAAAAGAAGTGTTGGCAAGGATGTGGAAAAATTGAAACCAATGTGCACTATTGATCATAACATAAAATGGTTCAGCCATTATGGAAAATAGCATGGCAGTTCCTCAAAATAATAAAATAGAACTACCATATGATTCAGCAATTCTACATTTGGGTATATAACAAAAAGAATTGAAAACAGGATCTTGAAGAGGTATTTGTATAGCCATGTTCATAGCAGCATTATTCAAAATACCCAGAGTGAGGGCAACCCAAATGTCCACAGAAACATGAATGAATAAACAAAATGTGGTAGATGCACACAATGGAATACTATTATTCAGCCTTAAAAAAGGAATAAAATTCTGACACATGCTACAACATAGATAAATACTGAGGACATTATGTTAGATGAAATAAGCAAGTCACAAAAGACAAATACAGTATGATTTTACTGATATGGGGTATCTAGAGTAGTCAAACTCATAAAACAGAAAGTGGAACAGTGGTCTCCAGGGGCTGGGGAGAGGAGGAAATGGAGATTTGTTGTTATTGTTGTTTTTAGATTTTATTTATTTATTCATTAGAGACATAGAGAAAGAGAGAGCAGAGACACAGGCAGAGGGAGAAACAGGCTCCTGGCAAGGAGTCTGATGAGGGACTTGATCCCAGATGTGGGGATCATGCCCTGAGCCAAAGGTGGATGCTCAACCGTTGTGCCACCCAGGCCTCCTGAGATTTGTTGTTTAAAGGATATAGGCTTTTCATTTGGCAAGATGAAAGAGTTCTGGAGATTGGTTGCATGACAATGTGAATATACTTAATACTACTTAACTGTACACTTAAAAATGATTAGGGTAGTAAATTTGATGCTGTGTGTATTTAACCTCAATTTTATTTAAAAGAGAGCTGAGGTTATTTCTAGTTCATGTGTCACCTGCCAATAACATAATCCTGGACAAACTAAAGATGGCACATAGCCAAGAACCAAAGTTTCAAGTACTCTTTGAACACCTTCAGATAGATTTTATTCTGCTTCCACTTGTATATGAATATGCTTTAGTTTTTGTATGTTTCCTCTCAGGATGGGTTGTTCCCATTTCTAGGCTGAAAATCTACAGCCTTATAGTCACTAAAAATCTGCTTGATGTTGTGTTTCCAACCTGGAACATACCAACTTTTATATCAATGACCAAGGTACATACTTTATGGAAATCATTATAAAAGAGCATTACCCCTTACTCAAAAACTATACTGTCCTTACCACCCACAATCTCCTAGAAAGATTAACACCACCAATGGCATCCTTAAATTAAAATTAGCCAAACATTAAGAAACTCTTACATTTCCTTGGCCAAATATACTCCTATTAACACTTCTGAGGCTATACATTCCAATCCCTTGGAGACACACTGGTTATCCCCCTGTGAAGGAATAACTGGAAAGCCCATGCATTTAGGTATTTTAGCTCCAATACTAGATTCTGCACTATTGTATGTAGACATGGCAAAATATTGCAGGATACTATATAGTGTACCCAGTCCAATCACCAATATTCCACATTCCAACCATATCTTCCTAAAAAGTTTCTTCATCTATCAGAAGAGATATCAAAGAAAAACTACTCTTGAACCTCTTTGGAAGAAATTTTATCAGATACTGTCAACAATAAATACAGCAGTGAAACTCCAGGGAGTCAATCCTTATGTTCATATTTCACAACCAAAAAACAATTCAGAATTCCATAAAATGTAAAGTCTATTCCAATAGGACACATCAAATTGAGGATTCTCAGAGATCCTCCAGATGCAGCCAGTCTTTAGAACCAAACAGCTAAGGAGTGATGCCAACAAGAAGGCAGACTAGGAAATCCCCAGCAGTCTTCTCCCCACAGAAACAATGCTTGGCAGCCATTCATGAGCAAAAGGGCCTTTGTGGGAGCCTTGGGACCAGGTAGGAGATTGTGAAACCTGGTAGAGTCCAAGACCAAGTAAGGCCTCTTTGAGAAGACAAGCACCAGTTAGAGGCCCACTGACTAAAGTGTGGTACCAGCTGCAGATTCAAAAGCTGCTCCAGCCCTCTGGGCACTCAGCTCCAAATCCACTTGCTTAGAGTGCTTCCACCAACCACATCCACCAAGAGGCCCAGGAGGAACTATGTCCATCAGTGACTCCAGGAATGGGCCCACTGACTGTGAGCCAAACTGCAGACCTTAAAATCAGCCTTATGACCCAGATCTAACATTATTTGACTACAGTTCAGACTCATTTCCATCAGTCTGGACTTAGTAGGAGAAGGTCTTTACCTGGCAAAACCAATCTGTAAAGAGGTTTCTGATTTTCCAAATGTACAGACACTAATGCAAGGCTAGAAGTATAAAGAATCAGGCAAACACAACCACAAAAAGGAAACATAAAGTTTCAGTAACTGACCCTGAAGAAATGGAGACCTATGAATTATTTCACAAAGAATTAAAAATAATCATCTCAGGGGTGCCTAGGTGGCTCAGTCTATTAAGCATCTGACTCTTGATTTCAGCTCAGGTCGTGGTCTCAGATTCCTTAGATCAAGCCCCAAGTCAGGCTTGATGCTCCGTGGGGAGCCTGCTTGAGGATTTCTCTCCTTCTCCCTCTCCTTTTGCCCCTCTCCCTGCTGTGTGCACTCTCTTTCTCTCTAAAATAAATAAATAAATGTTTTTTTAAAGCTGTAAGAAAAGAAATAGATAAAAAAAGAAATAGAAATTGGGGACTTTCCAAGATAGCAGAAGAGTGGAGATCTTAGTTTTTTCTGGCCCCAAGAATTCAGCTTAGATAGATAAATGACAAATCATTCTGAATACCTGTGAACTCAACTAGAGATCTAAGAAAAGAACTGCTGCAACTCTCCAAATAGAAAGTGACCACTTTCACAAGAATGGAACATGGAAAAAACTCAAAAAGAGAACAGGAGGAAGTATTGACTGTCAGGAACTTTATCAGTATGAATATAACTAAGATGTCAGAACTAGAGTTCAGAATAATGATTATAAATATACTAGATGGGATAGAAAAAAAAGCATAGAGAGACATAAAAAAGACACTTATAGAATCCTTTTTCTGGAGAAATAGAGGAACTAAAATCTAATCAAGTCAAAAATAAAAAGCTATTAATGAGATGCAATAAAAATGGAGGATTTAACTGCTAGGATAAATGACGCAGAAGAAAGAATTAGTGATATAGAAGACAAAATGATGGAAAATAAAGAAGCTGAGAAAAAGAGATAAACAACTACTGTATTACAAGGAGTGAATTAGAGAGATAAATGACACCATAAGGCAAGACAATATTAGAATAATTGGGATCCCAGAAGAGGAAAGGGGAGGTAAAAGATACATTGGAGCAAATTATAGTGGAGAACCTCCCTAATCTGGAAAAGGAAACAGGCATTCAAGCCCAGAAGGCACAAGGAACCTCCCTCAAAATCAATAAAAATAGATCAACACCCTGACATATAATAGTGAAACTTGTAAATCTCAGAGAAAAACAGAAGATCCTGAAAGTAGCTCAGGACAAGAGGTCTGTAACCTACAAGGGTAGAAACATTAGACTGGCAGCATCTATCCACAGAGACTGGCAGGCCACAAAGGACTGGCATGACATATTCAGGGTGCTAAATGAGAAAAATATGCAGCTGACAATACTTTATCCAGCTAGGCTGTCATTCAAAATAAAAGGAGAGATAAAAAGCTTCCAGGGCAAACAGGAACTAAGAGTTTGTGATCACTAAACCAGCTCTGCAATAATTATTAAAAGGGATCCTTTAAGTAAAGAGAGAGCCCAAAAGGAACATAGACCAGAAAGGAACAGAGACAATATTTAGAAAGAGTGACTTTACAGATAACATAATGGCACTAAATTAATATCTATCAGTAGTAATTCTGAATATAAATAGGCTAAATATCCCAGTCAAAAGACACAGGGTATCAGATTGGATTTTTTAAAAAAAGCAAAACCCATTGATATGCTGTCTGCAAGAGACTCATTTTAGACCTAAAAACACCTCCAGATTGAATGTGAGAGGCTGGAAAATGATTTATCGTGCTAATGGCCATCAAAAGAAAGCTGGGGTACCAATCTCTATATCAGACAAAATTACATTTTAAATCAAAGATAGTAATAAGAGATGAATAAGGACACTTTATCATAATTAAAGGCTCTATGCAACAAGATCTCACACCTGTAAATATTTATACCCCTAACTTGGGAGCCAGTTAATTAACTTGGATTAAGCAGCCAATAAATATAAGCCAATTAATAACAAAATTAAAGAAGCACATTGATAATAACACAGTAACAGAGGGGACTTTATTTTTTTCTTTTTTAAATATTTTTATTGGAGTTCGATTTGCCAACTTATAGTATAACACCCAGTCCTCATCCTGTCAAGTGCCCCCCTCAGTGCCCATCACCCAGTCACCCCATCCCCCTGCCCACCTCCCCTTCCACTAACCCTTGTTCGTTTCCCAGAGTTAGGTGTCTCTCATGTTCTGTCACCCTCTTTGATTTTTCCAACTAATTTTCTCTCCTTTTCCCTTTAATCCCTTTCACTATTTTTTACATTCCCCAAATGAATGAGACCACATAACGTTTGTCCTTCTCCAATTGACTTACTTCACTCAGCATAATGCCCTCCAGTTCCATCCACCTCGAAGCAAATGGTGGGTATCCGTCATTTCTAATGGCTGAGTAATAGTCCATTGTATACATAGACCACATCTTCTTTATCCATTCATCTTTCAATGGACACCGAGGCTCCTTCCACAGTTTGGCTATTGCAGACATTGCTGCTATAAACATTGGGGTGCAGGTGTTCCAGTGTTTCACTGCATCTGTATCTTTGGGGTAAATCCCCAGTAGTGCAATTGCTAGGTCATAGGGCTGTTCTATTTTTAACTCTTTGAGGAACTTCCACACAGTTTTCCAGAGTGGCTGTACCAGTTCACATTCCCACCAACAGTGCAAGAGGGTTCCACAGTAGGGGACTTTAACATCCCACTCACTGCAATGGACAGATTATTGAAACAGAAGATCAAAAGGAAACAAGGGCTTTGAATGACACACTGGACTAGATGGACTTCACAGATATATTCAGAGTGTTTCATCCTCAAGTAACAGAAAACTCATTCTTCTTGAGTGCACACAGAATATTCTCCAGAATAGATCACATACTGGGTCACCAATCTCAACTGGTACCAAAAGATTAAGATCATTCCCTGAATATTTTCAGACCATAATACTTTGAAATTTGAATTCAATCACAAAAGGAAATTTGGAAAGAACTCAAATACATGGAAGCTAAAGAGCATCCTACTGAGGATGAATGGGTCAATCAGGAAATTAAAGAATAATTTTAAAAATTCATGGAAACAAATGAAAATGAAAATACAGCTGTTCAAAACCTTTGGGATGCAGCAAAGGCATCCCTATGAGGGAAGTATATAGCAATACAAGATTTCCCAAGAAACAAGAAAGGTCTCAAATACACAATTCTAATCTTACAACTAAAGTAGCTGGAGAAAAAAAGCAAATAAAGCCTAAATGCAGCAGGAGGAGAGAAATAATAAAGATTATAGCAGAAATCAATGACAGAGAAATCAAAGAACAGTAGAACAGATCAACAAAAGTAGCAGCTGGTTCTTTGAAAGAATTAATAAAATCAATAAACCCCTAGCCAGACTTATCAAAAAGAAAAGAGAAAGGACTTACATTAATAAAATCATGAATGAAAGAGGACAGACCACAACCAACACCAATACAAACAATTATAAGAACGTATTATGAGCAATTATATGCCAACAAATTAGGCAATCTGGAAGAAATGGATGCATTCCTAGAGATATATAAATCACCAAAACTGAAAGAGGAAGAAACTGAAAGGCTGAACAGACCCATATCAGCCAGGAAATTGAAGCAGTAATCAAAAAAATCTCTCAACAAAAAGTGAGGCAAGGTGGCAGAAGAGTAGGGACCTTCGTTTCATCTGGTCCCCCAAATATAGCTAGATAACTATCAAACCATCTTTAATACCTATGAATTCAACCTGAGATGTAAAGAAAGAATGGCTGGAACTCCACAAATAGAAAAGTGACCACTACTTGCAAGAGAGGAACAAAAAGCCTCCAGGAACAAAGACCTCACATGGCAAACTGCTTACACTGAGCCTGGCCACTCCACCCAGACATAGACACCTGACAATGAGTGCAGCAGGCCCCTTCCCAGAAGACCAGCTGGAGGAACAGGGGAACAGCAAGTTTACTGACCAAACAGGACTAAAACCCTCCAAGACTAGCGGAAAATAGTATATAGAACTTGAGGGCTTTCTTATGATTATCTTTCAGGTTAAAATTTTCCAATATTCTTTCTTTTTTCCCATCTTAGCTATAATATTTTATCAACTCTTCATTTTTAAGTTTTTTTCTTTTTTAACTTTATATTTTACTACTACATGATATAGATATATTCTTCATTTTTTGCTTCCTTTCACCATATTCAATTCTATTTTTATGTATGCTTTGCTTTTTTAAAAAATAATTTTGAAATTAAGTACCTTCTAACATACAGACAAAAATACACTCAGAACCAAGTGGATCACTGTTTTGGTCTACTCTATGAGAGTATATTCTCTCTCCCTCCCCACTTCCTCCCCGCTTTTTTTGTTTTTACTGCTGTTTCTCTATATATTTTGCTTTTTTATAATTTTGGAATTTATTACCAGGGTGAATGAGGCAGAAGAGAGAATAAGTGACATAGAAGACGGGATGATGGAAAGGGAGGAAGCTGAGGAAAAGAGAGAAAAATAACTAAGAGCCATGAGGAGAAGCTCCAAGAATTAAGTGATAGTTTGAAAAAAAAATAACATCCATATTACTGGGATTCCAGAGGGTATGGAGAGAGAGAGAGGATCAGAAGGTATATTTGAACAAATCATATCTGAGAACCTCCCTAATCTGTGGAAGGAAACAGACATTCATATCCAAGAGATAAAGAGGACCCCTCCCAAAATCAACGAAAACTGATCAACACCCCAACATATAATCGTGAGGCTTGCAAATTTCAGAGATAAAAAGAAAATCCTGAAAGCATTTCGAGACAAGAAATTCCTAACAGATAGGGGGAGAAATATTAGATTAACAGCAGATCTATCCACAAAGACCTGGCAGGCCAGAAAGGGCTGGCATAATATATTCAGGGTACTAAATGAGAAAAACATGCAGCCAAGAATACTTTATCCAGCAAGGCTGTCATTCAGAATGGAAGGAGAGATAAAGAGTTTCCAGGACAGACAGAAACTGAAAAAATATGTGACCACCAAACCAGTCCTGATAGAAATATTAAGAGGGATCCTATAAGTGAAGAGGGAGCCCAAAGAAACACAATCTGCAGAAACATAGACAGTACAGGTAATACAATGGCACTAAATTCATATCTTTCAACAGTTACTCTGAAGATGGATAGGCTAAATGCTCCAGTCAAAAGACACATGGTATTAGACTGTATAAAAAAGCAATACCCATCTAGATGCTGTCTATAGGAGACTCATTTTAGACCTAAGGAGACCTTCAGACTGAAAGTGAAGTGGTGGAGAACATGTACCATGCAAATGAACCTCAAAATAAAGCTGGGGTAGCAATCCTTATATCAGATAAATTAGATTTTAAATCAAAGACTGTAGTAAGAGATGAAGAGGGACACTATATCATATTTAAAGGACCTAACAATTATGAATATTTATGCCCCTAAGGTGGGAGCAGCCAATTACATCAACCAATTAATAATCAAAATAAAGAAACACATAGATAATAATACATTAATAGTAGGAGACTTCAACACTCCATTCACAGCAAAGGACAGATCTTCTGAGCAGAAGAAACAAGGGCTTTGATTGACACACTGGACCAGATGGGACCAGTGTATATTCACAGATATATATATAACATTCCATCCTTTTTTTTTTTTTTTTTTTTTTTAATTTTTATTTATTTATGATAGTCACAGAGAGAGAAAGAGAGAGAGGCAGAGACATAGGCAGAGGGAGAAGCAGGCTCCATGCACCGGAAGCCCCATGTGGGATTCGATCCCGGGTCTCCAGGATCGCGCCCTGGGCCAAAGGCAGGCGCCAAACCGCTGCGCCACCCAGGGATCCCATAACATTCCATCCTAATGCAATAAAATACACATTCTTCTCAACTGCACATGGATCTTTCTTCAGAAAAGATCCTAGACTACAAACTAGGCCACAAATCAGAACTCAACCAATTCCAAAAGATTGGGATTATACCCTGCTTATTTTCAAACCACAATGCTTTGAAACTGAACTCAATCACAAGAAGAAATTTGGAAGGGACTCAGACACTTGGAGGTTAAAGAGCATCCTCGTAAAAAATAAGAGGGTCAACCAGGAAATTAGAGAAGAATTAAAAAGATTCATGCAATGAGCACTGGATGTTATACTATATGTTAGAAATTTGAATTTAAATTTTTTAAAATGTTAAAAAAAAGAGATTCATTCAAACTAATGAAAATGAAAGCACAACTGTCCAAAATCTTTGGGATGCAGCAAAGGCAGCCCTAAAAAGGAACCACCTTTCAATACAAGCCTCTCTCAAAAATTGGAAAAATCTCAAATACACAAGCTAAACTTACACCTAAAGGAACTAGAGAAAGAACAGCAAATAAAGCCTAAACCAAGAAGGAGAAGAGAAATAATAAAGATTAGGGCAGAACTCAATGAAGTAGAGGCCAGAAGAACAGGAGAACAGATCAATGAAACTAAGAATTGGTTCTTTGAAATAATTAATAAGATAGATAAACTCCTAGCCAGACTTATTAAAAAGAAAAGAGAAAAGACTCAAATTAATAAAATCATGAATGAAGGAGGAACAATCACAAGCAACACCAAGGAAATACAAATGATTTTTAGAATGTATACAAATCAAAACCACAATGAGATACCACCTTACACTAGTGAGAATGGGGAAAATTACCAAGACAGGAAACAACAAATGTTGGAGAGGATGCGGAGAAAGGGGAACCCTCTTGCGCTGTTGGTGGGAATGTGAACTGGTGCAGCCACTCTGGAAAACTGTGTGGAGGTTCCTCAAAGAGTTAAAAATAGAACTGCCCTACAACCCAGAAATTGCACTGCTGGGGATTTACCCCAAAGATACAGATGCAGTGAAACACTGGAACACCTGCACCCCAATGTTTATAGCAGCAATGTCCACAATAGCCAAACTGTGGAAGGAGCCTCGGTGTCCACGAAAGATGAATGGATAAAGAAGATGTGGTCTATGTCTACAGTGGAATATTACTCAGCCATTAGAAACGACAAATACCCACCATTTGTTTCGACATGGATGGAACTGGAGGGTATTATTCTGAGTGAAGTAAGTCAATTAGAGAAGGACAAACATTATATGGCCTCATTCATTTGGGGAATATAAAAATAGTGAAAGGAAATAAAGGGAAATAAAGGGAAAGGAGAGAAAATGAGTGAAAATATCAGTGAGGGTGACAAAACATGAGAGACACCTAACTCTGGGAAATGAACAAGGGGTAGTGGAAAGGGAGGTGGGCGGGAGGATGGGGTGACTGGGTGATGGGCACTGAGGGGGGCACTTGGTGGGATGGCCACTGAGTGTTATGCTATATGTGAGCAAAGTGAACTCCAATAAAAATATTTTTAATTAAAAAAATAAAAAAAGAATGTATCATGAGGATTTATATGCCAACAAATTAGGCTGTAACAAGTAGATGCATTCCTGAAAACTGTAAATTGCCAAAACTGAAATAGAAAGAAATAGAAAACCTGGACAGACCAATAACTGGCAAGGAAATTGAAGCAGTTTTCAAAACCTCCCAAAAAACAAAAGTCCTGGGCCAGATGGCCTTCCACCAGAATTCTACCAAACATTTAAAGAAGAATTAATACCTATTCTTCTGAAGCTGTTTCAAAAAAATAGAAATGGAAGGAACACTTCCAAACTCATTCTATGAGGCCAGCATTATCTTGATCCCAAAACCAGACAAAGACCCCATCAGAAAGGAGAATTACAGACCAATATCCCTGATGAACATAAATGCAAAAATTCTCACCAGGATAATAGCTGATAGAATCCAATAGTACATTAAAAGGATTATTCACCATGACCAAGTGGGATTTATTCCTGGTCTGCAAGGGTGGTTCAAATCCACAGATTAATCAATGTGATACACTACATTAATAAAAGAAAGGACAAGAACCATATGATTCTCTCAATAGATGCAGAGAAAGTATTTGACAAAATACAGCATCCTTTCCTGATTAAAACTCTTCACAGTGTAGGGATTGAGGGAACATATCACAATATCGTAAAAGCCATCTATGAAAAGCATACAATGAGTATCATTCTCAATGGGGAAAGACTGAGAGCTTTACCCCTAAGGTCAGGAACATGACAGGGATGTCCACTATCACCACTGTTGTTCGACATAGTACTAGATGTCCTAATCTCAGCAATTAGACAACAAAAAGAAATAAAAATCATCCAAATTGGTAAAGAAGTCAAACTCTCACTCCTCACAGAATGACATAATTCTTTATGTCAAAAGCCCAAAATTGCTAGAACTCATACAGGAATTCAGTATTGTGGCAGGATACAAAATCGATGCACAGAAATCAGTTGCATTTCTATACCCTAATAATGAGACAGAAAAAAAAAGAGAAATTAAGGAGTCAACCCATTTACAATTGCACCAAAAACCATAAGATACTTAGGAATAAACCTAATAAAAAAAGACAAAGGATCTATACTCAAAAAACTATAGAACACTTATGAAAGAAATTGAGGAAGACACAAAAAAAATGGAAAAACATTCCATGTTTGTGGATTGGAAGAACAAATATTGTTAAAATGTCTACCCTACCTAGAGCAATCTATATGTTCAATGCAATCCCTATCAAAATACCATCAACTTTTTTCACAGAGCTGGAACAAATCATCCTAAAATTTGTATGGAACTAGAAAACATCCTGAATAGCCAAAAAAAAATGTAGAAAAGGGAAACCAAAGGTGATGGAATCACAACACCAGACTTCAAGCTGTATTACAAAGCTGTAATCATCAAGACACTGTGGTACCAGCACAAAAACAGACTCATAGAACAATGAAACAGAATGGAGAACCCCAAAATGGACCCCCTCAACTCTATGGTCAACTAAACTTTTAACAAAGCAAGAAAAAATATCCAATGGAAAAAACACAATCTCTTCAACAAATGGTGTTGGGAAAATTGGACAGCCACTTGCAGAAGAATGAAACTGGACCATTTCCTTATACCATACACAAAAATATACTCAAAATAGATGAAAGATCTAAATGTGAGGCAGGAATCCATCAAAATCCCAGAGGAGAATACAAGCTGCAGCAAGTTCTTACTAGACATGTCTCCAAAGTCCAGGAAAACAAAGGCAAAAATGAACTATTGGGATTTCATCAAGATAAAAAGCTTTTGCACAGAAAAAAAAACAGTAAACAAAACTAAAAGGTAACCTGTGGCATGGGAGAAGATATTTGCAAATGCCTTATCAGATAAAGGGCTAGTATCTAAAATCTACAGAGAACTTGTCAAACTCAACATCCAAAAAACAAATAATCCAGTCAAGAAATGGGCAGAAGACATGAACAGACTTTCTCCAAAGAAGACATACAAATGGTGAACAGATACATGAAAAAAATGCTCAACATCACTTGGCATCAGGGAAATACAAATCAAAACCACAATGAGATACCACTTTGCACCAATTAGAATGGCTAAAATTAACAAGTCAAGAAACAACAGATGTTGGTAAGGATACAGAGATAGGGGAATCCTCTTGCACTATTGGTGGGAATGCAAGCTGGTGAAGCCACTCTGGTAAACAGTATGGAGGTTCCTCAGAAAGTTGAAAATAGAGCTTCCCTGACCCAGCAATTGCACTACTAGGTATTTACCCCAAAGATACAAATGTGGTAATCCGAAGGGGCACCTGCACTCCACTGTTTACAGCAGCAATGTCCATAACAGCCAAACTATGGAAAGAGACCAGATGTCCAAGGACAAATGAATGTATAAAGAAGATGTGGTGTATATACACAATGGAATACTACTCAGCCACCAAAAAGAATGAAATCTTATCATTTGCAATGACATGGATGGAACTAGAGGGTATTATGCTAAACAAAATAAGTCAGAGAATAACAATTATCATATGATCTCAACTCATGTGTGGAATTTAAGAAACAAAACAGAGGATCATAAGGGAAGGGAGAGAAAAGTAAAACAAGATGAAATCATAGAGGGAGACAAACCATAAGAGACTCTTGACTATAGGAAATAAACTGAGGGTTGCTGGAAGGGTGGGATTGAAGGGGTAACTGAGTGATGGACATTAAGGAGGGCACATGATACAATGAGCACTGGGTATTATTTAAGACTGATGAATCATTGAACTCTACCTCTGAAACTAACACACCATATATTAATTAATTGAATTTAAATTTTTAATAAATAGAAATCATTTTTTAAAAACAGAAATTCTGGAGCTAAAGAATACAATGAGTGAACTGAAAAATTCAATAAAGAGATTCAATCATCTAGAAGAAAAAAAATCAACAAACGCAAAAAGAGGTCATTTGAGATTACTCAGAGAAACAAAGAGAAAAGAATGAAAAGGAGTGAAGAAAGCACATAGGACTTAATTAAAATCACCAGAAGAAATGATACACATTATCAGAGTTCCAGAAAAAGAAGAAAAGGACAGAAGCCTATTTAAAGAAAAAATGGTGGAGAATTTCCCACAACGTGAGAGGTTGACATCATGAGTCACGAAGCCCAAAAGTTCCCAAAGAGGTCTACAAGGAGACACAATTTAATTTTTAATTTATTGAAAGGCAAAAAGAGGGCAGCCCTGGTGGCGCAGCAGTTTGGCACCGCCTGTGGCCCGGGGTGTGATCCTGGAGACCTGGGATCGAGTCCCGCGTGGGGCTCCCTGCATGGAGCCTGCTTCTCCCTCTGCCTGTGTCTATGCATCTCTGTGTGTGCGTGTGTCTCTCATGAATAAATAAATAAAATCTTTTTAAAAAAATGAAAGGCAAAAAGATAATTTTGAATGCAATTTGCCATGCACAAAGAAGCCTTTCAGTGGTTTTCTCAGCAAAAACTTTGCAGACCAGGAAAGAATGGGATGATCTATTCAAAGTATTTAAAGAAAAAACTGCCAACCAAGAATACATGGCAAAACTGTCCTTTAAAAATCAAGGATAAAATAAAATAAAATAAAATAAAATAAAATAAAAATCAAGGATAGAAAAGGTTTTCCCAAACGAAAACTGAAGGAGTTTATCAACACTAGACCTGCCTTACAAGAAGCACTAAAGGAAGTTTTTCGAGTAGAAATGAAAAGATGCTAAGTAACATAAAAGCTTACAAAAGTATAAATCTCTGCTGAAGGTGAATATAAGGACAAACAGAATATTGTAATACTGTAATGGTAGTGCATAAATCACTTTAACAGTAGTATATAAATTAGAAGACAAAAACAGTAAGGATAACTATAACCACAGAAATTTGTTACTAGAAACACAATATAGAGAAAAATAGAATCTGTCATCAATTACATAAAGTAGTTTCTGCAAGCAATTGAAGTTAAGTTGTCATCAGCTTTAAAAAGATTGTTATAATTACAAAATGTTCAATGCAAACCCCATAGTAACCACACACCAAAAAAAGTACAGTTGTTCACAAAAGATAAAGAGAAAAGAATCCAAACACACCACTATTTATAAAAAATAAAATAAAATAAAATCATGCAGACAGCAATAGGAGGAACAGGAGAACTACAAAAAAGGCAAAACAATTAACAACATGTCAGTAATAAGTCTTTACCAATCAACAAATACTCTAAATATACATGGACCAAACTCCCCAATCAAAAGACATACTGAATTGGGAGGACAAGACCCAATTACATGCTAACTACAAGAGACATACTTTAGATTTAAGGAAACACAAAATTTGAGAGTGAAGGGATTAGCAAGGTAGTCCATGCAAATGGCAACAAAAACAGGCATACCAAAACTTATGTAATGCAGCAAAAGCAATACTAACAAGGAATTTGACAGCAATAAACACTTACATTAAAAAAGAAGAAAGATTTCAAATAAGTCAACCTAACTTTATATACCATAGAACTAGAAAAAGAAGAACAAAGCCTAAAGTTAGAAAAAGAAGAACAAAGCTCAAAGTTAGAATAATAAAGATTAGAGCAAAAGTAAATCAAAGAAAGAATAGATAAGCGATAGAAAAATCAACAAAACTAAGACTTGGTTTTGTTTGAAAAAAATAAAATCAACAAATCTTTAGCTTGACTAAGGAAAAAATAGGAGACTCAGATAAATAAAATCATAAATGAAAGGGCATACATCACAATGGATACCTAAGAAATAAAAAGAATCAAAATAGATACTATATTTTTAAGACTTATTTATTTATTTGAGTGGGGAGGGGTAGAGAGAGAAGGAGAAGCCCCAAGCAAATTCTTTGCTGACCATGGAGTCCAACATGGGACTCAATCCCACAACCCTGAGATCAGGACCTGAGTCAGATGCTTAAACAACTGTGCCACCCAGGTACCCCTGGAAACAATACTTTAAAAAAAAGAAAAAAAGTCTTAAGAAGTTATTATGAACAATTATATACCAATAAATTGGATAATGTAGAAGAAATATATAAATTCCCAGAAACATACAACCTACCAAAATTGAATCAAGAACATCTAGAACACCTGAACAGACCAATAACAAATAAGGAGATGGAATCAATAATCAAAAACCTCCTAACAAAGAAAAGTCCAGGACAAGATGGATTCATTGGTAAATTCTACCAGTCAAAGAAGAATTAATATCAATCCTTTTTAAAGTCTTCTCAAAAAAAAGAGGAGACATGGGAACACTTCCAAAGTCATTTTATGAGGCCAGTATCACCCTGATAGTAAAGCCAAAGACACCATAAGAAAACAAATACTAGCAAACCAAATTCATCAACATACTTAAAGGATTCTGAGGGGACGCCTGGGTGGCTCAGCGGTAGAGCCTCTCTGCCTTTGGCTCAGGGCGTGATCCTGGGATCCAGGATCAAATTCCACGTTGGGCTTCTTGCGGGTAGCCTGCTTCTCCCTCTGCCTGTGTCTCTGCCTCTCTCTCTCTCTCTCTCTCTCTCTCTCTCTCTCTCTCTGTGTGTGTGTGTGTCTCTCACGAATAAATAAATAAAATCTTAAAAAAAAAAAAGGATTCTGCATCAAGACCAACTAGGATTTATCCCTGGGATGCAAAGATGGTTCAATGTATCAAAATCAATCAAGGTGACAGACTATATTAACAGAATGAACAATTAAAAACCACACAACCTGGGACACCTGGGTGGCTCAGTGGTTGAGCATCTGCCTTGGGCTCAGGTGTGATCCCTGTCCAGGGATTGAGTCCTGCATTGGGCTCCCTTCGAGGAGCCTGCTTCTCTACCTATGTCTCTGCGTCTCATGAATAAATTTTTTAAAATCTTTAAATGAATGAATGAATGAATATAAAAACCACACAACCATCTCAAAAAATAAAAATAAAAGCCATGTGATCAACTTGATAAATGCAGAAAAAGCATTTGAAAAAATTATGCATCCATTTATGATACTCTCAACAAAATAAATGACATAAAAGAAATTTAATGTGATGAAGACCATATATGAAAATCTCACAGCTAACATCATGGGCAATGAGGAAAAACGGAAAACTTTTCTTATAAGATCTGGTACAAAAATTAATTAATTAATTAATTAATTAATTAAAAAAAAGATCTGGTACAGTGCAAGGATATTCACTCTCACCACTTCCATTCAACATAATACTGGAAATCCTAGTCAGAGCACTTAAACTAGAAAAATAATTCACACATATACACACACACCACCTTGTGCCCTCCTATATGGCATAGAAGAATCAGCAGTTAATCAGCCTGAAGTCCCAGCCTAAGATGAGGATTTTATTTCCACAAATGATGACTTCTATTTCTCCAGAGCATCACACCCTACACATTAAGAAATGACTGAAGACATTCATTTTGGTCTATAATGGCCAAAAAAATCCTCAGGAACAAACCATGTAAAGCGTTGAACATATTTTTTAAACATTCTTATAATTTACCATAGAAGGGCACAGACATAAAAACAATAAAGGGTTATTTGAGGAAAGGAAGTTCTAATATAAGACTAGTGGAGTTCCAGAAGGAGGAGATAGAGAAAATGGAACAGAGGGCAATATTTGAAAAGATTCGTAAGAATCTCATGCTCATGGGGCACCTGGCTAGCTCAGTCAGTGAAGCATTTGACTCTTCATCCTGGAGTTGTGAGTCTGGGCCTCATGTTGTGTGTAAAGATTACTTAAAAATAATACCTTTTTTTAAAAAAATGCTCATAACTGATTTTAAAAATCATTTATTTATTCAACACATATTTTTGAGTGTCCACTATACATCTGACAGTGTTCCAAAACTGAGGATATAGCAAAGTGCAAAACTGTTAAAAATTCCTGCAATAATGAGCTTATACTCTGGTAAAGATAATACAGATGGTAAACAAGATAAATAAAATGCACACCATGTTACATACTGATATGCACAAAAGATTAAGGGGAGGTAGAAGGTCAGAGATTACCATTTTAGATGGCATACTCAGGGAAAACCTCAGAGATGGAGCATTTTCTTTTTTTTTTTTTTTTTTGAGATGGAGCATTTTCAATAATGGTCTGAAAGAAGTCAGGAACCGTGCAGATAGATAGGTAGGAGAAAGGCAGTTGCAAAATTTGTGATTATACCTGTCCATTTCTAGGAAAAGCATAGAGGCACAGAGTTGTAACAGAAGGAAAAAGCGGGAGACTGATAGGAAGTACAGTGTGACATAATAGGGGTGAGACATCCAGATCATACAGAGAGAGCTCTGCAGACCCATATAAGAATATTGGCTTTGACTCTCAGTGAAATTGGAGGCATGTGAGCAGAGAAGTAACATGGTCTGCCTTACAGTTTAATAGAACCACACACACACACACACACACACACACACAAAAATAGAACCACACTAGCTCATGTGTGCAGTCTAGGCTGGAAAGAAACAAAGAAAAGATGTAAGGACGGGATACCGGGTTGGCTTAGTCAGTAAAGCATACACTCATGATCTCGTGAGTTCCAGCCCCACACTGGGCATAGAGATTACTAAAAAAATAAAAATTAAAAAAAATAAATTCAAGGAGACCACTTAGGAGGCTCCTACAGTAATTCACTAAAGGGATGAAGGTGGCAGCAGGTAGTGAGGCAGAGGGGAAGAAGGACTATGGCCCAGGATATCCAGATGGAATGGATGTGAAATGTGTAAGAAAGACTCCCAAGGATAATTCCAAGTTTTTGGCTTGAGCAACAGGAAGTAATTGCCACTTACTGTAATGGGGAACATTTTTAAAAGATCCTTCTAGTTTGGGAAATAGGAGGAACTCAAATTTGGACCTGAAATTTGGACTGCCTATCATTAGATTGACATACAGAAAATTAGCAATATACAACCATTTTGACCTACAAAAATAAAAATTGCATATGATTCAACTTAATAGATATCCAGGAGAAAAATGCAGCTGCATACTGTTGGGAAAGACACATGAAGGAGACTCATGTTTGGGGGTCACCAACATACTTAAAGGAAGGCTGTGAAAGTTGACAGGAAAAAAGAAAAGGCCAGAAAGAGGTCCTGGGATGAGAAGCAAACAGCTAAGGAAACTGAGATGAAGCCAGAGACACACTGGGGAAGTGTGAAGTCTTGGATGCCAAGGGGGATAATGTTTAAAAGAAACAGTGATGGTGTAAAGTGTTGCTCCTAACTCAGGATGAGAACTGAAAATTAACCACTGGATTTCATAATGTGGGAATCACTGATGACCTTAATGAGAGTGCTTAGAGATGACTGGCATGGACAGAAGTCTGATTATAGTGGGTTCAAGAGCAAGTGGAAGAAGTAAAATTAAAGAATCCAAGTAGAGTCCACAAATTTGATAGTTTCAGCATATGAGGAAAGAGAAAATTGATGTAGAAATGGAGGAGAGGAGCACTTGGGTGGTTTAGTTGGTTAAGCAACCTACTCTTGATTTCAACACAGGTCATGATCTTAGAGTTGTGAGATCAAGCCCCATGTCCGAGGGCTCCAAGCTCAGTAGGAAATCTGCTCAAGATTCTCTCCCTCTCCCTCTGCCCTTTCTCTCTCTCTCTCTCTCTCTCTCTCTCTCTCTCTCTCATAAATAAATAAATAAATAAATAAATAAATAAATAAATAAATATTGTTTTAAAAAGAAACTGAAGGAGAAAGTCATGTCAGCAGAGTTTTTGTTGAAGATGGAAGACTTTACCTCTCAATTATACATTGAAGATACTGAATTGGTGAAGGTAGTAAAATTTGATGGTGCTGGACAGAGAGGAGGGGATTGGTAAAGCAATGTCCTTGAGGAGGCAAAATGAGAGGAGATGAACTGCACAAATGGAGAAAGTGGGTTTTGCTAGAAGCACAACATATCACTTATGGGAAGAGGACAAAGGGCAAAATATATAATCCCAGTGGAGCTTAATGAATGGCAATTATGAGCATTTTCAAAACTATTTTTTGATTGCTTCTATCATCTCAGTGAAAAAGAAAATGGTGGCCATCTAAGAGAGAAAATAAGGGATGAGGTATCAGGTTTGCAGAGAGAAGCAAGCACACAATGCTCATCTGCAAGACTGAAAAAGTGAATGAAACAGAGCAACACAGATAACAGGGCAGCAATTAGTAGCCTACTTGAGGTTGTTGATCATGAATTTAGAGAAAGATTAGTCAGTGGGGTTGAGTATTTTCTTCCAGCCCTACTTCGCTGCACAAATGCAACCACAGAGTAACAAATGTATTAGTCAGCAAAGCAGGAACCAGGAAAGGGAGATGAAGATATAAACATGATAATTATTTATAATGACTGTCCATGGAATTTAAATTCCAGGTAAAGAGGGAAGTGAGAACCTGATGGTGTCAGTTTCAGTGAAAGGTGGTAGGATCAATGGAATTTTCCAGAAGGGCCAGGAGGACTGATTAAGTTTGTATATTTAAAGGACTAAGCTAGGAAGTTGGGAGGTGGTGCTCTGAGAATACAGTGTTTGAAATTGCAGTTATGGAGAAGTTACAATTTGGAGTAACAGCAAGGTCAAGAGTATGAGTCAATGAGGAAAGAGGACAAAATTGCTGAAGGGAAAGAGAAGTCAGAGGCCAAGATTTGGGGGGGAAGAGAATCCATGAATATATTAAAATCACCACAAATTACAACAGGAGTAGGGTGAGTGAGAATCATAGTGAATCAGGGCTAAGTCTTCAAAGACTATGACAGAGACATTTGCTACACATACATTTGATAAATGATGGGTATACTGTATGTCTTAAAGCCAAATTTTTTAAACAATATTTTGATTGTTTACAGATTGTGGTAATACTATGAAGGCCATAAAGAGAGTGATGAGATAGAATGAACAAAGAAAACCATTTCAAATAAGATGATCATGAATGGCGTTTTTGAGAAGGTGCTATCCAAGTTGGTCTTTGACAAGGAAGGTACCAGCACTGCATAAAACTGAAAGAAATGCTGAAACCCATTTTTTAAATTAAAAAAATGGAAGATAGGAACATTTCAAAGAAGAAGATATAAGAATTGCCAATAACAAAAAAGAAAGAAAAATGGCCGATAAGCATAATGAAAAATGATCCACCTTGATTGACAATCAGAAATGCAGGATGAAAATACATTTTACTACATCAGATTTAAGAGTCTTACAGTAAGAGATGTTTGCAAGGATGTAGTGAATTAAAAACATACTCTGCTCATATAAGTGTAAACTATGAAAAACATTTTGGGAAAAACAATGGGAGAGAAGCATTACCTATTAATTTGAAAAGACACACATAGCACCAATTAGTTATCCATTCCTAGGTATATACACTAAACATGAGTAAAGAGTCCATGATCTAAAACCAGGCAAGTCTGCATTTGATTCCCACATCTAACCCAAACTAGGTATCTAATTTTGGATAACTCAGCTTACTACTCCTAGTGTCGGCTGTTGTGAAAAATGAAAAGATCATTTGTTTTAAATAGGGCAGGAGGAAACTTTTGTAGGTGAGTTATGTTTATGGCATTGATTGTGGTGAGAGTTTCACAGATGTTCATTTCTTCCAAATTCAATTGTATACATTAATATATACGGCTTTACATATGTCCAACATACCTCAATAAAGTGCTGTGTGCTTTTTTTTAAAGAAAATGATCTTTTTTAAACAGTAGAATGGTAGATTTGTCAATCATTGCTCAAGAAAACAATTTAATTATATAGTTTTAAGTTCTATTGATATTATTGATAATTTTATAACCTTAACCCTCAGGAAGAAAGTTCCACAAATATTTTACTTTGGCATTGAAACAGGAGTGTTCCTAAAGAGAAATCAGTATTTTCCATTTACTCCTGAAATGATAGACCAAGCTCTAAAGAAATTTTATGGAGCATTTGGGTAAGTCCATTTTATGGGGGAAGATGGGGGAGGACTGGGGCCCATCTAATGGAGTGGTCTTTTCTCTAAATGGATGAAATCACAGGAAAACAGTAGTCCTAAAGATGAACAAAGTTTGAAGTTCTATTATTGGTATATCTTTTTTTTTTTCTAAAGTTGGGTTCCACAAGTTTTCTGCATCCTAGAGGCCCTCGGAAGTCTTCCCCTCGCCACAGCCTGGGTCACTGAGGGCGCGGGGCGGGGCCTCGGAAGGGGCGGGGCCTCGGAAGGGGCGGAGCCTCGGAAGGGCGGGGCCTCGGAAGGGGCGGGGCCTCGGAAGGGGCGGGGCCTCGGAAGGGGCGGGGCCTCGGAAGGGCGGGGCCTCGGAAGGGGCGGGGCCTCGGAAGGGGCGGGGCCTCGGAAGGGGCGGAGCCTCGGAAGGGCGGGGCCTCGGAAGGGGCGGGGCCTCGGAAGGGCGGGGCCTCGGAAGGGGCGGGGCCTCGGAAGGGCGGGGCCTCGGAAGGGGCGGGGCCTCGGAAGGGGCGGGGCCTCGCGTGACATTTTGCGACTCTGGTTCCGCCGCGTCCTTTGAAATGCCATTGGCTCAGACCCGTCGGTGTGAAGAACCTGCGATTCCAACGCCGCCCGAGGCCAGGCCCTGCACCGCTGCTCGCGCCACCAGCCCCCGGCCCGCGGGCCTCCCGGGAGGCGCCCCCGGAGTCCCGGGCATCGGGCCGCGTCGCCCCGCGCCCCCCGCCGCCTCCCCTGGCGTCCAGACCCGGCACCGCGTGCGGGACCCAGGCCCCGGGAGCGCCGCCCGCAGCGCCGGCCCGGGGATGGGCAGCCGGCCCCGCAGCCCCAGCGCCCACCCCGAGCCCTGCTGGGGACCGCCGCGCGGAGGACCCGGCCCGGCCAAGCGCCGCCGCACCCCGGAGCCCGAGGGCCCGCAAGGCATGGAGGGGCCCCCGGCCGCCGGCGCGCTCGCCTCCGTGGTGGTCCTGGCCGCCGGCTCTGCCCTGCAGCTGCTCCTGGACGACGTCGACCTGGTGCTCGAGCCCGAGCCCACGTCGGTCCTGCAGGTGTCCCTCGGGGGCCTCACCCTGCTGCTGGTCCCCGAGGCCCTCCTGCGCGCGGGGGGCCAGGGCCACCCGCCTGCCGGCCCGGAGCAGGGCGCCGTCCCGAGCGCGCCCGGGCACCAAGCCGCCGGCCCGCACGAGGCCCTCTGCGCGTCTGTCCCGGACGTGGCCGCCCAGGAGGAGGCCTGTGCGGAGGACGCCGACCCCGAGCTCCCGCCGCCGCGGGCGGGCCCCACGGCCGGCTGGGCGCCTGAGCTGCGGGCCTGCGCTGGGGGGGTGGCCGGGCCGCGCCCGCGCCCGCGGGCCCCCGGCCCTGGTCCAAAGAGGCTCTCTCCTCTCCGCTACTTCGACCTGGACCCCCACCTCCTGGAGCCCTTCCCCGGCTCGCCACTCCAGCCTCTGCCGCCCTCTCCGAGTCCGGGTCCCCACGTGCGCCCCCAGCGCCCTCCAGGACCCTCCCCCAAGGCCCGGAGACGCCTGTTCCAGGAATGAACGGCTCCCGCAGCCTCTTGCCACCCAGCGAGCACCTTCCAGCATACGCACAATTCTGGCAAACCCGCAGGAGGCCCAATGGGATTCCCAGCATCCTTTACACCGAATTTTCTACAGCCTGGAAACTGCACCTCATGTGCAAGCAATTCCTTTCTCCCTGCAGACTGGCTATAGTAGCAAATGAAGATGTCAGAAAGATAAAACAGATTCTAGATCTCATCTGTGAATTCGAAAATCTGCCCAGAGATGCCAATGTGTTTTCAGAAGTCTGGGCTTCTTTACAAGAAAGGCCCTTCCGTTCCCCTCGTTTGACATCAGTCATCTTCTCTTTCTCCAGCACTATACACCGTTGCTCTCCTGGTTCTCTCCAAGAAATCACTGGATTTCTCATGATATGAGTTTCTTGTATATTTTCCCATGAATTAATAAGGACTCTAAGGTGTTTCTCTTTCTTGGTGTTTCCAGCTGCTCTTCTGGGAAACCGCAAAATAGTCTGATGGTTACCGTAGGTAATAGTAAAATGTTTGTTCATAGCTACATTTTACATGCCTGAAATTCTCTTCCAATCCGTTTCCTTTTCACTATGAGTACCTTGGATTTTATCAGATATTTTCAGCATGCATTGAAATAGGTATTTCTTTTTTAAATCTGTTCATCGGTGGTTACTAAATGTAATGTAAAATGTTTGCGTTCCCGCTATTCCACATTGTTTTAGACATTTCAAATTCCACCCTGAGGTGTTTTTTTTTTTCTTATGTAAATAAAACCTGTAATTTTTTTGAATTTAATTTATTACCATATTTGCTTCACATTTTTGTAAAAGAAATAAACTACCACTGGTAAAGCTGAAGTCAACAAAATGATTTCATTTTTGAAGAACAATACTATTTAGATTTCCCAACATACTTTCTCCACTCTTCTGTACCTTTTAATTCTCATATTACACTCTCAAGTCTAGCCTCAGTTTTCTTCTTGCTGAAGAATATCCTTTAACAGTTCTTTCCACTAGATCCTATTTTGGTAAACTATCTTGGTCTTGTAAATCTGAACATGTCTTTGTATGGTAAACTCTCTTAGTCTTGTATGTCTGAAAATGTTTTATTATGCATTCATTCTTACTTCTAAAAATGATACTTAACTACTTTGAATATATTGGTTTACTATTCTGCCCATTTTTGTGGCTGTTACAGGCACAAAGTCTTCTGCCAATCCAGTTGTTATTTCTTATATAGGTGGCTTGGCTGTTCATTATAGCATTTTTAATGTTTCTTTTCCTTTGGTATTCTACAGTTTTACTGTAACATCTGTAGGGTAGAAACTATTTTTATTTGGCCTGATGAAATTTGATTAACTATCAATGTGGGAAATTTTCTCTTGCCTGAAATCTGACAAAATTTTATGCTTTATCTTTTGAAATATCTCATGCATCCCATGTCTGGAAATCTAGTCAGATACATAATGGCACTGCTCAGTCAATCTCCCATGAATCCCAACATCTTTTTTTTTTTTTTTTTAGATATTTAGTTACTTATGTAATCTCTATGCCCAATGTGGGGCTTGATCTCACAAGTCTGAGGTTATGACCTAAGCCCAAACCAAGAGTCAGACATTCAACCAACTGAACCACCAGGCACCCCTACCTTCTTTCTGTTTCAACAGTTCCCCACTTAGTATTATAAACTTCTGGTTTTGTTTCATAGATGGTATTCCATCTTTTATACTTTGAAATTTTTTAACATCAGTTAAAACTCTATTACTTCAATCCCTTATTTGCTCTTAATCACATTAGAGTGCCTTGGGTGCCTTGGGTGATTTTCATTGGTAAGCATATTTTTTCTTTTATTCAGCTTTTATTACACAATTAGAGACTGTTGTGATTTTTATTCAATTTGGGATCCTGATTAGAATAAGAACAGTGAGAATTATGACTTATAAACATTACATTATTACTATATCACTGTGATATGGCTTCACACTGATTGTATATAGAGAAAAAAATAAGAATTAAGGCAATAACCACATGTGCAAACCAAGCACAATACCCTGACACAGTCCTTAGTAAAAAGCTCTTTTGGTTAGGTGATGGTTGATATTGCTGCATGCAGGTCAGTCATTGAAGCATATGCTTCATTTATTTAAAAAATCTCTCCTACTGGCCCATGATAGCCAGAAGAAGCTTTCTGTAATCTCCACTTGTGTCACTTGAACTCATTGTGCCCAGTGTCTTCTGATACATCTGACTGAACACCTGTTTTATTTGTACAAGATCAATCTCACTTCAAGTGACCATAATCCTGACCAGGGTGGAGTCATCTGTGCCAGCACCTTTCATAGAATAGTAGAACCTCTCAGCAAAGAAGGCTCAAGACACATTGCAAGATAGTCTTTAAATCACTTTCAACATTTCCAGAAAATTCACGGGCAACACTACTTAGCAAATCTTGATTAGCCACCCTGGAATAAGCCTCCACAGTAGCTTTCAGCTGAGGAAAGCTTCTTGCGGCAAGAATCATGTTAAAGCAAGATTCATCTGTCCCAAGTCTCCCCTCACCAGCTTGACAGAGATGTTGAGCATCTTCCTGATCCACTGGTGGTTAAGATTCTGGTTCTCACCACAATTTCCCTGGCACATGGATACAAGTAAACGTTCAAAATGCCCTGATGTGTCTGACCTAATGTCCTTTTCAAGGTTTTGTCCAAATTCTGATTGATAACATCTGACAATCTCTCGGATTTTCTGATTTGTTCTTGTGCACAAAATTGCAATCAATACACGTTCCTGAGTTCCTGCTCCCTTCATTGCATTCTGTAAACTCCAGCCATCATAATATGTAGATGGCATGAATAGAGCAAGGATCAGTTCTTCCATATTTCCACTTAACTCTGATTTGAGGTCTTTGATTAAATCCTTGCCATAAATGGTCTTCAAAGCTGCTTTAATTTTTTTGCCTCTGATCATTGGAACGGTTGACCACAACGTCCACAATTGCCTGTTCGTCTGTCCCAAAACCCTTCATTGCTTTCCAAAGAATTTCTGCATTTCTCATGGCGTCAAAGTTGGCAGCTGGTCGGATCGTTCCTTGGGTTTCCTGAGTCGTTGCGGCAGGCTGACTTGGGTAAGGAGCTTGTCCTCCAGGATACTGAGATGGCATCTGTCCTCCAGGAAAGCCACCAGGTAGTTGGACCTGTGTTGGGCCACCACAGTAAGACTGTGAAGGTGGCTGTGGAGCACCAGAAAAGGCTGCTCCAACTGGTGGGGCTCCAACCCTTGGCCTGGAGGAACTCCAGGATAGAATTGAGCTCCCCCTGGTGGTGGGGCACCAGGATAGCCTCCGGGGGCTGGATAACCTCCAGGGACAGGATAGCCCCCAGCTCCCACGTAGCCACTACTTGGGGGTGGTGAGTAGGCACCTCTTCCCATTGGAGGAAAGCCACTAGGATAAGGATACAGACCCGAAGTGGGGAAAGAGGACTCCTGACCTGCAGGAGGATGTCCAGGGAAAGGTGGGTAGCCTGTTGGGGCTAGTCTGGGCATGGCATTCTGGCCCTGGGGAACAGCGTCACGGCCTAACCCTGGTCGCCAGCAAGATCGGTAAGCACATTTTGAGTGGGAATTCATCTTCTGCATCCCATGGTTAAAATTTTTAGTTTCCACTTCCTCAGAACCAAGGATCTTGAAACTCTTGTAATTTGTTTCCCTGGAAAACCACAGGCCTAACCCCCCAAATAATCACACAGTGGCCATTCCCAGTTTCAATTTGTCTTTCTCTGATCAGCTACAGGCACAGGGCATCCATTTTCAGCACTATGTGAACCTAATAGTCCAAAATGTCTTCAAAAAACCACTCCTGAAACTTGTGGATAAAAATTATTTTAATATTTTTAAGGAATATCATAACTTATAAAAATGTAAGAGAAATCCTCAAGGCAAAAATAGATAACATATCACAAATCCAGAGAGGAAAGTGGGTACTCAAATAAGGCAGTACATAGGAGTATCTAACATTCTTTGGTGACCTAAAGCTTTGGTTTTAATGGCCTTTTTATAAAAGAGAGAAAATAAAATTCAGTCACATAGCCCTGAAAAAAATTCCAGGCTTCCAGAAAGTGATATCTCCAATATGTAATCTAATAAGCAAAAGAGGAAAAAAAATACAAAAGTAGATGGGACTTAAATGTATCTGTCTCAGCCTTAACTCCAGGTAGAATGAAACACAATCTGCTAGGGGTGGAGAGATCTGAAAGTTTAGTTTAAAATGCTCTCTGGTAAATGGCGAACCTGACAAAAGTAAAACAAGTGTTCTCCAATGGGAATACACCTTATAATCAGGGTTAAGTATCTTCTCAGAGATAACCTTCCAGTGATTCTGAACTCACAATCCAAAATCAAAGAATAAGAGTGCCTGGATGCCGGTCTGGTTAAGCTTCTGACTCTTGATTTCTGCTCAGGCCTTTCTTTTTTTTCTTTTTTTCAAACATTGTATTTATTTATTCATGAGAGAGAGAGAGAGAGAGAGAGAGAGAGAGGCAGAGACACAGGCAGAGGGAGAAGCAGACTCCATACAGGGAGCCCAATTTGGGACTCGATCCCAGGACTCCAGGATCACGCCCTGGGCCAAAGGCAGGCGCTAAACCACTGAGCAACCCAGGGATCCCCCTTTTTTTTACCTTCAAATGGCTGTTGAATTTATTTGCTTGATCAATAATGGTCCTGGCAAAAATTAGTTAGCCAATGCTAAGACAACTGTAATGAAATACTAATTTTAAAAATCCATGACACCTTGATAGATTTCAGAGTTCGCATAAACAGAAAAGAAATCTTCAATATTGCCAGCAAATGTGAAATGAATGTAATAGGACTGACAGGACAGCAAGGCGGCTTTTATAAATTTATATTTGACACATGACCATATTTTCAGTCACCATAAAATAGTATGCTGACTTCTATAACAAAGATTTTTTTCGTACAAAAATCAAAGAATGGCCAACAAGTCACAACAGTACAATAGGTAGAAAATAAAAAACCGCATCAAACAGGTGCTGAAAATAAATAGTAATTAGGAGAGGACAGAGCCCTCATGGGAGGGGGGTTGTTTCCATCACCTTGGGTGTGCTGTGAGAGCTGACCTACCTCATGGGTGCCATTTATTCAGACAGAGCATCTTTAACTGAACAGAGGTGCCTGAGAGCTGACCTCCAGATGCCTCAATCACCAGAGAGGTTGCAGAAGCAAGAAAACGGGGTTGGGGATCATAGCTATCATTTAAAGGAAAAATGTTTTTCTATTGCTGAATCTTGTCAGTTGGAGTCCATCAGCAGTTTCACTGAGATGATACAGGTAATTGAAAACTTTCGTTTAAGAGAATATACGGCTTATTCAGGCGAAGAGACTTTTACATTCTAGCCCAAGCAATTAATTTAAGTCATTCTGTGTTTAATGATCTCAGGGTAGGTAGATCAAGCCCTGTGACTGGCTCCATGCTCAATGGGGAGTCTGAGAGTCTCTCTCCCTCTCCTTCTGCCCCTCTCCATGTTCATGCACACAGTCTCTCTCTCTCTCTCTCTCTAAAATAAATCAATAAATAAAGAAATCAAGGAACAAGAGGCTGCTGGGAAGATGGTGGAGTAGGAGGACCCCGGGCTCATCTCATGGGGCATGGCCACCTATGGAACATCCACATTGGCATAAATAACCCAGAAAGTGACCCGAAGACTGGTAGAACAGACTCTCCACAGCCACAGGTAGACAAAAGGCCACAGCGAAGTGGATCCACACTCTCTGATATGTTCTTGGCCAGATCCCATCAAAGTAATGCCACAGCCGGGCAGTGTGCAAGCCGCCCAGGCAAGGGCTGATACCACCCCAAAGCGAGTCTTGCTCTAGGGAGAGGGGAAGATAACCACACACCAGTCTGACTGCGACACCAGCAGTGGGCTGGGGGCAGGCAGCTGGTCTGACTGCCAGCCCCAGCCACCAATAAAAGCTTCACAGGGGACAACACAGGGAAAGTGCCTTGCAGTTTGGTGATATAGTGCATCTCTGGCAAACACCTGGTCTGACTCGACACAAGCCCAAGGCAGACCCAGACTGGCTAACAGCACAGGCATGAGACTCTGCCCACAATAGGCAGTGAGCCACCATAGCCTGGACTGAAGGCAAACACAGCTCAGCCCCAACAGTAGGACACCCTCGTAGCAACACACATAGGAGACGCCCCTGTAGCATCATTTTCTGGTAAAAAGGAGACATTGCACTGGGGGCACTATAGGATCTCTTCTTCATAAAGTCACTACCTTCGTGTGCAGGAGATATAGCTCACTTTCCTAACACATAGAAACAGGCACAGCAATAGACAAAATCAGGAGACATAGGAATATGTCCCAAATGAAGGAATGGAACAAAATCATAGCAAGAGACCTATGCAAAATGGAGATAAGTAGTACGTCTGATAGTGAATTTAAAGTAATACTCATAAAGATACTTGCTAGAATTGAGAAAGGAGTGCAGGACTTCCATGAGACCCTCCACAAAGAGATAGACAACCTAAAAAAGGACCAATTACAGATAATGAACTCACTAAATGAAATTAAAAATAGACCACCTGGAATAAATAGCAAACAAGAGGAAGTAGAAGAACAGATCAGCAACCTGAAGGACAGAGTAATGGAAAGTAATCAAGCTCAGCAGATGAGAGAGAAAAAAAACATGCAAAATGAGAATAGACTCAGGGAACTCAGTAACACTGTCAAGCATAGTAACAGTCGCACAATAAGGATCCCAGAAAGAGAAGAGGGAGAAAAGGGGGCAGATATACTTGAAGAAATAATAGCTGAAAACTTCCTGAATCTGGGAAGGAAAGAGAAATCTAGATCCAGGAGGCACAGAGAGCCCCCCAAAAAAATCAACCCAAAGAAGAACTAAGACACAAAGTAAGTAAGATGGCCAAAACTAGTGATAAAGAATTTTAAAAGTAGCAAGAGAAAGGAAAGCAGTTACCTGCAAGGAAAACCCCATAAGGCTATAAGTGGATTTTTCTACAGAAACTTTGCAGGCCAGAAGAGAACGGCACGATATATTAAAAATGTTAAAAGGAAAAAATCTGCAGCCAAGAATACTCCCAGAAAGGCTTTCATTCAGAATAGGAGGAAAGATAGAGTTTCCCAGAAAAACAAAAGCTAAAGAAAGTCATATAAAATTTTTAAATTTTTTTTTAAAAAGGGGGGGAATCCCTGGGTGGTGCAGCGGTTTGGTGCCTGCCTTTGGCCCAGGGCGCGATCCTGGAGACCCAGGATTGAATCCCACATCGGGCTCCCGGTGCATGGAGCCTGCTTCTCCCTCTGCCTATGTCTCTGCCTCTCTCTCTCTCTCTCTCTCTCTCTCTCTGTGACTATCATAAATAAATAAAAATTTAAAAAAATTTAAAGAAAGTCATGACCAGGAGCAAAACCAGCCACGTCCCTGTCACACATGATGCCATCAGCCTGTGGGTCCCAAATCCGTAGTCCAGCTGCCCTCCTGCCAAGTCAGCACCTACTGCCAGCCACCTGCTCAATGCCAACATACCTTCACCCTAGATTGACAAGGACTCAAACTAACACCCTTCTCCTCAAATTCCAGCTCTTGTACTAAAGTCTGTGCACAAAAGTGGGCATAATTATAACAGCAGAATGAAGCAACCCAAATAGTAACACTAATTCTCTGGAATATACATAATGGATAAAAGGAGTGTCCTAGGCTGAGAACATCTCCAACAAACACATCAAGGAACAATACGTACAGCATGACTCTGGTTACTAAAAGAAACAAATCCGGGAAAAATAAAACAAGACAAAATCAGAGAAGGAATGATGCTTGGGTGGCTCAGTGGTTGAACAACTGCTTTTGGTTCAGGGTGTGATCCCTGGGTCCTGGGATCAAGTCTCGTATTAGGGTCCCCCCAGGGAGCCTACTTCTCCCTCTGCCTATGTCTCTGCCTCTCTCTGTATATCTCTCATGAATAAATAAATAAAATCTTTTTATAAAATCAGAGAAAGAGACAAACCATAAGAGACTCCTGAAAATGGGAAACAAACTGAGGGTCCCTGGAGGGGACAGGGTAGGGGGATGGGGTAGCTAGGTGATGTGCATTAAGGAGGGTACATGATGTAATGAGCACTGGGTATTATATAAGACTGATGAATCACTGACCTCTACCTCTGAAACTAATAATACATCATATGTTAACTAAATGAATTTAAATTTTAAAAAAGATACAACCTCCCCCAAATCAAAGAACATATAAGCAAACAACCCACCATAAGTGAGAATAGATGACATCCAAAACAAGAAAAAGGAGAATCAGTTCTTCAAATCATAGAGGTTGATGAATTATCATATATAAAAATATTTCCTTAAAGAGTTTATTTGACAGAGAAAGAGCAAGAGGACAAGCAGGGGGAACAGAGAGGGAGAGGAAGGAGAAGGCTTCCCACTGAGCAGGAAGCCAGATGTAGGGCTCAATCCCAGGACCCTGGGATCATGACCTGAGCCAAAGGTATATGACTCAGTTGGTTAACTGAGCCATCAGGCACCCCTAAAAGTATTTTTAAATAAATTTAATTTGACTACGGACACAAAAAGGGGCAACATAAATGTAACCAAGAAAAAATATCCAAAAATACGGCAGCTTTAAACAAGAACTAAAGAAAACTTCTAAGGACTGAATATATAAACATGGAAGTAAAAAAAAATACAATAAATGGGTTAAACAACAATGTAGATAGAATTGAAAATGGAAATACTGGACTAGATAAATCATCCATAAAACTAAGGATGGTAAAAACATAAAATAGAAAAGAGAGACAAAGAAACATTATCAGAAAGAGAGCAATTTTACACGACCTTTGGTGATAGAATTGAGAGAATAAGGAAGTAGCATTATTCACAGAAATAACTTTTTTTATTTTTTATTTTTTTTAATAAATTAATTTTTTATAGGTGTTCAATTTACCAACATACAGAATAACACCCAGTGCTCATCCCGTCAAGTGTCCCCCTCAGTGCCCGTCACCCACTCACCCCCACCCCCCGCCCTCCTCCCCTTCCACCACCCCTAGTTCGTTTCCCAGAGTTATGAGTCTTTATATTCTCACAGAAATAATTAATGCGAATTCTCCAGATGTGATGATAGAGAAAATCATTCATTCTTTCATTCATTCAACAAATGTATATTAAGTACCAGCTATGTACTAGGCACTCTTCCAAACTCTGAGACTACAGCTAAGGATAAAACAGTTAAAAGTCACTGCCTTCATGGAGTACAATAATTCACACAGGAAATAATGCTGCCTTACATTAAAGTAGTCATAAGAGGAGTGGTATGAAGCAACATGTAGTTGGAAATATTTTGAACATAGAGAAAACTGGATTTCTTTTTTTTTTTTTTTAAGATTTTATTTATTCAAGGGAGAGAGAGAGGGCATCTGAGCAGAGGAAGGGCAGAGAAAGAGAGAGAATCTTAAGTAGGCTCCATGACCAGCGCAGAGCCTGACTCGGGACTGAATCTCATGACCCTGAGATCATATCCTAGGCCAAAACCAAGAGTCAGATACTCAATCAAACTGAGCAACCCAGGCAACTGAGCAACCCAGGCACCCAGAGAAAATTGGACTTTCTTAAAGCGAAAGGTGGGACAAAGTCAAGGATAACACAAAGGAAAACTTGAGGGTTTGGGGCCTCAGTATAAAAGGGATAGAATTGTTATCTTCTAAGATTTGGAAAGACCTTGAGGGGAACAGATATAGAAAAAATAAGATCTATTCAATTTTGAACATGTGTTGTGTGAAGTGCCTGTTACATAACCAAGTGGAGATATTGAAGAGGATGTGAAATAGAGGAGTCTGGATTGCATGGGAGTGGAACAGGATGGAGATAATACCCGTGTTTTGGAAGAACATCTAAAGGGTGTTTTGAAATCACCAAGAATTATGAGAGCATCAATATGGGAGGAGTGACAAAAAGCCAAGAGTAAAAAATATTTAAGGAGAGAAGGAGACGAGCCCTGGAGCTGGGAGAGTAGAGAACTACACTAAGAGAGATTAGAGGCTGGTTACACTCTGATGACATGAAACTCAGGAAGGATGGATAAATGGTTTGGAAGCATCAATGAGGAGCAAGGAGAACATACACCACACCTCTAGCCATGTGTACGAAGAGTGTGAGAGAAAACACAGGCTCCACTCCAAAAGCCTCCAGGGAAATCATACTATTTAGAAGAAGGAGGTTTCAATTATAGCAGAAAGGTAAAGAGACTATCAGGGAAGTTCTAGATTTTTGGCTGTGGTTAATTATGAGCTCCAGAAGGCAAAATTTAAAAATGAAGGAGATGTAGAGGGCTAGGAGGCAGTGAGAAAATACCATATACTGAGTGTCTGAAGATTGTAATCTGGGATACGAGGGATGAACGGATTCTTACCATGAGCAAAAGTAAAAGGCATAATGGGATTAGTCTTCATGCTCCGATGGCAGATGGCAATAGCAAGACTTTCAGCACTGAAGACAGGAAAAAAGAAGCATTTCCAAGAATATACATAGTTCTAGATATAATTCAGTAGCCTTATTCAGGAAGCACAATAACTTTCAAGATTGATAAACTGTAAAAATACATGTTTAGACGGATTATTGTAAGCCCACAAATTCAAAGAGAATATTTTTGTACACAGAAAGAAAAAGCAACTACAATGAAGACAATCAGACAACTCGCTTTTCAAAACCAACAGTGGAAGCCGGTACACATAACAGCAGCAGAGTATTATTACTAGACAACAATTTTTTGACCTGGGATTTTTCACTTAATGAAACTATCTTTCAAAAATAAGCATAAACAAAGATTTTGTAGACCAATAACCCTTATTAAGAAGATATAGCAATTTAATTAGTACTGTATTAATTGTTATGTACTAAATGTATCAAATGTAAAGTATTGATTAAAAGCCTTAATGGTGTGAAATTGCCTCAGGTTAGACAATTAAATCAATGCAACAGAATAGAAAAATCAAACCACAAGAACAGGTAGGATGGCTCATTTAGTTGAAGGCCCCAAAAGACTAAGAGCTCTTTTTCTTCATTTCCTTAAAAAACCTGCTACTGCGCTACGCTGGACGTAATCGCCTCTGGCGAGGAGGCGGGGCTTCCGTTGGGACCGCCCCCTCCCGTCACCTGATTTCTATTCCTAACCCCGCGCGCTCAGGTCGGTGGGAGGGTCACAGAGCCTAAAGCCTGGAGACCGCGGCTGCGCCCCCAGCCCCCGGCCCGCGGGCCTCCCGGGAGGCGCCCCCCCGAGTCCCGGGCATCGGGCCGCGTCGCCCCGCGCCCCCCGCCGCCTCCCCTGGCGTCCAGACCCGGCACCGCGTGCGGGACCCAGGCCCCGGGAGCGCCGCCCGCAGCGCCGGCCCGGGGATGGGCAGCCGGCCCCGCAGCCCCAGCGCCCACCCCGAGCCCTGCTGGGGACCGCCGCGCGGAGGACCCGGCCCGGCCAAGCGCCGCCGCACCCCGGAGCCCGAGGGCCCGCAAGGCATGGAGGGGCCCCCGGCCGCCGGCGCGCTCGCCTCCGTGGTGGTCCTGGCCGCCGGCTCTGCCCTGCAGCTGCTCCTGGACGACGTCGACCTGGTGCTCGAGCCCGAGCCCACGTCGGTCCTGCAGGTGTCCCTCGGGGGCCTCACCCTGCTGCTGGTCCCCGAGGCCCTCCTGCGCGCGGGGGGCCAGGGCCACCCGCCTGCCGGCCCGGAGCAGGGCGCCGTCCCGAGCGCGCCCGGGCACCAAGCCGCCGGCCCGCACGAGGCCCTCTGCGCGTCTGTCCCGGACGTGGCCGCCCAGGAGGAGGCCTGTGCGGAGGACGCCGACCCCGAGCTCCCGCCGCCGCGGGCGGGCCCCACGGCCGGCTGGGCGCCTGAGCTGCGGGCCTGCGCTGGGGGGGTGGCCGGGCCGCGCCTGCGCGCCCGCGGGCCCCCGGCCCTGGTCCAAAGAGGCTCTCTCCTCTCCGCTACTTCGACCTGGACCCCCACCTCCTGGAGCCCTTCCCCGGCTCGCCACTCCAGCCTCTGCCGCCCTCTCCGAGTCCGGGTCCCCACGTGCGCCCCCAGCGCCCTCCAGGACCCTCCCCCAAGGCCCGGAGACGCCTGTTCCAGGAATGAACGGCTCCCGCAGCCTCTCAGCAGCGGGCTTCAGGCACTAGTGATCCTCGGTGACGCACTGTGAGCACATTCCGCCCCTCAAACATGAAGCACCTTCGTGGTAGACAGTGGGCAGCTACGGTTTTTGTTTTTGTTAGTTTTTGTTTTGTTTCTTTAGCTAAAATGCCTTGACTGGTAGCAGGCAAGGATGGATAGATAGATAGATAGATAGATAGATAGATAGATAGATGATAGATAGATGATAGATTCCTTCTGGTAAGGGCCTTTAGTTTAGCACGGAGAGTAGATCCCATATAGCCAAGGATGAATTTTTAGATCCCTTGCCTGTGTTGGCTGCATGAGCTGTTTCTTCCACCTCTACCATCTTCAGCCAACCCTATTCTTATTTCACCCCTACACTTGCTTCAAATTCATGTCATTTTTAATTTATTTATTCATGAGAGACACAGAGAGAGAGAGGCAGAGACACAGGCAGAGGGAGAAGCAGGCTCCTTGCAGGGAGCCCAATGCGGGACTGGGCTGAAGGCTGTGTTAAACCGCTGAGCCACCCGGGCTGCCCCATATCCCCCTTTTTTTTTATCACCTCCTAATGCATCTGTCCTTCCTCTCCATTTCACATTGTTTTTCCTTCCCTTTGTGATGATTTGCCTGTATGAATTCCTCAATGTCCTTGGCGGTGTTTCTGATCACCAATCTTTTTTTTTTTTTTTTTGAAGCATGCACAATATTTATTAAGAAGAGCTTTGTGAAAAAGAGGCCAAATAAAAGCAGAAAGAGAGAGCTACCTTGAAGTGCTGCAGATCTAGAGACAGCGTCAACAACCTCTTCGGAAGTTCTGGAGTTAGAATGGTCACAGTTGTCTCAGGAAAGGCTAAAATAGCCCAATTCCCTGATCAATCAGCCATTGGGTGTGAGGAACCAGGGAAGAATCATAGCCCAAGGCAAGGCCACTTTCTTCAGCTGAGACACTTTCCAAAGGGATGACAACTGAAAGCTGTCTGTCTGTCCATAGCATTCCTAGCACTTATGGAAACAATTCTCATTGAAGAGGAATCTGGGTGGCGCATCACACTGCCCACTACAACATCATATATCGATCCTGTTTATCATAATAGCCATCTCCATTTATTCTGATCTTTAATTATAATTAAAGATTAAATTACTGACTAGCAGTAAAGAAATTATAATTTTCTTCATATAGGTCTTGAATATTTGGATAAAGACTGATCACCATTTTTTTCTCTTTCTTTTTGCTTTCCAAAATCCTTTCCCTGAACCTGGTCAACCAAGATAAATGTGTACTTAATAAATAAATGAATAAATAGCACACAAATGTAATGCATTGGGTTTTTGGAAAATATTTCTAAAATTAGAATGTAAAAAACCAGTGAAAATAATATTTAATAAAAAGAGGAAAGGAGAAGTTATGACATTGTTTCATTACAGAAGCAGACTGTACAATGGCATGTTCTCCTATAGTTTAACAATCAAATGGGTAGATCTTTCAAGTTTTTATTTAAATTACAGTTAGTTAACATATAGGATAATATTGGTTTAAGGTGTACAATATTGTGATTCAGCACTTCCATACATCACCTGGTGTTTACAAGTGCCCTCCTTAATCCCCATCACCAGTTAACCCATCCCCCCCCACCCATCTCTCCTCTGGTAACCATCAGCTTATTGGCTATAGTTAAGAGTGTTTCTTCGTTTGCCTCTCTTTTTTCCCTTTGCTCTTGTTTTGTTTCTTAAATTCCACATATGAATGAAATCATATGGTATTTGTCTTTCTCTGACTTATTTCACTTAGCATGTTCTTCAGCTCCATCCATGTCACTGCAAATGGCAAGACTTCAGTCTTTTGATGGCTGAATAATATTTCATTGTACATATACACCACATCCTTTATCCACTCATCAGTTGATGGACAGATGGGCTGTTTCCATAATTTGGATACTGTAGGTAATACTGCTATAAACATCAGGGTGCCCATATCCCTTTGAATTTTTGTATTCTTTGGGTAAATACCTACCAATGTGATTGCCAGATCATAGGGTAGTTCTATTTTTAACTTTTTGAGGAACTGCCATGCTATTTCCCAAGTGGCTGCACCAGTTTGTACTCCCACCAACAGTGTAAGAGGGTTTTTTCCTCCACATCCTGGCCAGCACTTGTTGTTTCTTGTGTTGTTGATTGTAGCCATTCTGACAAGTGTAAGGTGATAGCTCATTGTGGTTTTGACTTGCATTTCCCTGGTAAGTGATGTTGAGTTTCTTTTCATGTGTCTGTTAGCTATCTGTATGTATTCTTTGGAAAAAAATGTCTATTGGTGTCTTCTATCCATTTTTAATCGGATTATTTGTTTTTGGGTTGTTGAATTTTATAAGTTTTTTGTATATTTTGAATACTAACCCTTTATCGGATATGTAATTTGCAAATACCTTCTCCTCAAATGGGTATTTCTGAATTTCATGGTAGTCTGGGCTTTACTTTGGTTTCTTCTCAGGGTGAGAAGAACGGCTACTCGTAAGAAGGCACTACGCTTCACAACATAGACATTTGGTCTAATATATTATTAAGCATTTTTTCATACTTATAGGCCCACCACCCAGAATTGGCAGCTCTTATTTCTGAGCTCTTCTTTGTTTAATGTCTTTTTTCCTCCAAAGAAAATAAATTATTATAGATAATGTAATCTGATCTCCATTTCCTATCCGCACTCCTCATTGCCAGAAGATTTTGGGTATCATTCTAGTCAATATATAAATGCTACATGTATACATGTATGAATATAAATAATCAGTGTTGGAATCCCTGGGTGGCGCAGTGGTTTGGCGCCTGCCTTTGGCCCAGGGCGCGATCCTGGAGACCCGGGATCAAATCCCACGTTGAGCTCCCAGTGCATGGAGCCTGCTTCTCCCTCTGCCTGTGTCTCTGCCTCTCTCTCTGTGTGTGTGACTATCATACATAAATAAAAAAAATTTTAAAAAAATAAATAATCAATATTTATGTTTATAGACAATTAAGTTTACATAACTAGCATCATGTTCTTCAGTTTACTTTCCCCCCCCCACTTTGTTTACAAATCATTCTCTATAAATACAGGTGACCCTTGAACAACATGGGTTTGAACTGCAGAGATCCACTTATATGTGAATTTTTCTGATAACTATAGTATAGTATTTTCTCTCCTTATGATTTTTGTGATAACATTTCCTTTTCATTGGCTTACTTTATTACTATATTTTACTTCATTTATACAATACAACATATAATACATATAACATACAAAATATTATTAAATTGACTGTTTATGTTATCACTGAGGCTTCCAGTCAACAGTAGGCTATTAGTAGTTAAGTTTGGAGGGAATCAAAGTTATACACAGATTTTTGACTGTGTGGGGCTTGGCACCCCTAATCTTCTCACTGTTCAAGGGTCAACTGCATCTATATGGTTCATTTCTCCTAAAGATTTCAGTTTCCATCATATGAATATGCCATATCTTATTCATTAATTTATTAATGGATATTTGTATTCACAGCTTTTAACATTACATACTCCAGTAAACATCTTCACACTTGTCATCTTATGCACCTGAGGAAGTGTTCCTATAGGAAATACACCTGGGAACTGTATATATGGGTGGTATGATCTTGTACATTTACAGTTTTATAAGATGGAGTCAAATTGTTCTCTAGAGTGGTTGTAACAATTTTTTTTAATTTTTATTTATTTATGATAGTCACAGAGAGAGAGAGAGAGAGGCAGAGACACAGGCAGAGGGAGAAGCAGGCTCCATGCACCGGGAGCCTGATGTGGGATTCGATCCCGGGTCTCCAGGATCGCGCCCTGGGCCAAAGGCAGGCGCCAAACCGCTGCGCCACCCAGGGATCCCTAAACAGCCTCTAGAAGTCTTTCACCACACAGTATCACCAAACTTTACATTGTTTGCCAATAGTATCTCATTTTTAATGCAATTTCCCAATTACTGGTAAGATGATGGAATTTTTCATATGTAATTGGAATAATACTTCAAAAATAATTTCAGATATATTTTCATACACTGCAGATCTTATGTCTCTCAACTTGTCACTCATTAAATCTAATAAGTCTAACCTTTTCAGTGGGGAAAACAAGTACAACTGAGATTAAAGCAGTTAGCTGTCAGTCTAGAGTTTCAAAGCCAACTCTTTTTAGCCCGTTACTAAACAAATATGAGAATTACATTTTCTCCACAGAAAAATTGCATCTTCATTTCCTAAGCAACCTTTCACTATCAACAGCCAATTTGGGAACTTCGAACATAGAGTTTTAATAGAAATCATTGTGCAGGGATCCCTGGGTGGCGCAGCGGTTTGGCGTCTGCCTTTGGCCCAGGGCGTGATCCTGGAGACCTGGGATCGAATCCCACGTCGGGCTCCTGGTGCATGGAGCCTGCTTCTCCCTCTGCCTATGTCTCTGCCTCTCTCTCTCTCTGTGTGTGACTATCATAAATAAATAAAATTTAAAAAAAAGAAAGAAATCATTGTGCAGAGAAGACAGAGGAGTTCTTTTTTGTTTCGTTTTGGTTTGGTCTGGGTTTAGTTTTTTGTTTTTTTTTTTTTTTTTGTCTGTTTTTTTTTTTTTTAAGATTTTTTATCTATTTATTACAGACAGAGAGAGACAGAAAGACAGAGATAGGCAGAGGGAGAAGCAGGCTCCATGCAGGAAGCCCGACGTGGGACTCGATCCTGAGTCTCCAGGATCACGCCCTGGGCTGAAGGCGGTGCTAAACCGCTAAGCTACCGGGTCTGCCCTGTTTTTAAAATTAGTTTCAGAGGTGAAAATTAGGGATTCATCAGCTGCATATAACCCCCAGTGCTCATTATATCAAGTGCCCTCCTTAATGACCACCACCTATTACACTCTTCCTTATTCATTTGGGATTTTTTATATATTCAAGATACTAATCCTTTATTTGTTTTATATTTATAAATATATTCTTCCAGTGTATCACTTGTTTTTTAGCCTGTTTAATTGTACAGAGCTGTGTAACTCTCCTATGCTGAAATTTCACAATCTTTTATGTTTTTACTTTTTGTGTCACTTTTAGAAGTCTTTCCTAGGGAAGAAAATAAAGGTATTTCCCACACTCTCTCCTGATAATTTTAAAGACTTGGTTTTTTTCCAATTCAGTTTTTTAATCTCTTAGGATTTTATTTTTGTGTATAGTTTGAAGTACGGATTAAATTTTTTAGATTAAAAGTTATTATCCCAAAATCTGTTATTTAATAATCCATCCTTTCCAGTTTATAATGACAATTCTGTTCTGTATGAATTTCATATATGATAGCAAATTAAACACAACTTTCCTTAAACAAACAAACAAAAAACCTGAGTGAGTTTGCCACCAGTATACCCTCTCTAAAGGAAATCCTAAATAATGTACTTTAAACAGAAGGATAGTGATCCCAAGGTGAAAGTTCTGAGGAGCAAGGGGAAAAAGAACAAAGAGAGTGGTGCATATATATACATATATACATGTATGTATACATATATATACTTGCACATATATAAATTTAAATGAATAATGGCTAACTAAATCAATAATATCTTAAAAGGATAAAAACAAAAAAATATATAGGATTAAAATATATGCTAGCCATCAAGTGAATCAGGAAACAAATCAGACTAGGAGAAAATATTTGCAAAAGATGTATTTAGTAAAAGACTGTTAGTTAAAATATACAAAGAATGCCTTAAACTCAACAATAAGAAAATAAATCAATTCAAAGAGGAAAGCTCATAGCAATAAATGCATACATTAAGAAGCAAAAAGGATCTCAAATAAACAACCTAACTTTAACTTCATGGAACCATAAAAAGAAGAATAACCTAAGCCCAAAGTTAGTAGAAAGAAGAAAATAACAAGGATTAAAGCAGAAATAAAAGAAATAGAAACTAAAAGACAATAGAAAAGGTTAATGAAACTAAGAACTTTTTTTGTTTTTGAACAGATAAACAAAGTAGACAAACCTTTAGCTAGACTCACCAAGAAAAAAAAGACAGGACTCAAATAAATAAAATCAGAAATGAAAGAGATATTATTAGATTTTTTTTAATTTTTTTTTTAATTTATGATAGTCACAGAGAGAGAGAGAGAGAGGCAGAGACACAGGCAGAGGGAGAAGCAGGCTCCATGCACCGGGAGCCCGATGTGGGATTCGATCCCGGGTCTCCAGGATCGCGCCCTGGGCCAAAGGCAGGCGCCAAACCGCTGCGCCACCCAGGGATCCCGATATTATTAGATATTATCAGATATTCTGATACCACAGAAATACAAAAAAAAGTCATGAGAGACTACTATGAGTAATTACAAGCCAAAAAATTGGACAACTTATGAAGAAAAAGACTAAACTCCTAGAAACATTCAACCTATCAAGACTGAATCATGAAGAAATAGAAAATCTGAATAGACAAATTACTAGTAAGGAAATAGAATCAGTAATCAAAAACCTTCTAACAAATAACAGTTCAGGACCAGATGTCTTCACTGGTGAATTTTACCAAACATTTGAAGAAGAATTAACACCAATCCTTTTCAAACTCTTCCAAAAAATAGAAGAGAGGGGAACTTGCGAACTCATCCTATGAAGCCGGACATTACACTGATACCAAAACCAGTCAAGGACATACTATAAGAAAAAAAAACAAAGTTACAGGTCAGTGTTCCTGATGAATGTAGATGCAAAAATTCTCAACAAAATATTGAATTGAACAATTCAATATTGAATTGAACAATACATTAAAAGGATCATTACACCATAATTCAGTGGGAATTATTCTAGGGAATGCAAAGATTGTTCAATATCTGCAAATCAACACTGTAATGCACTGCATTAACAAAATGAAGGGTTAGATCCTCTCAAGAAAGGCAGAAAAAGCACTTGACAAAATTCAATATCCATTTATGATTTTTAAAAAACCTCTCAAAAAGTGGGTATAGAGAGAACATACCTCAATATTATAAAGGTCATATAAGACAAGCCCATAGCTAACATCATACTTGGTGAAAAATCAGAAAGCTTTTCCTTCAAGGTCAGGAACAAAATAAGGATGCCCACTCTTGGCACTTTCATTCAGCATAGTATTGAAAGTCCCGGCCAGAGCAATTAGTCAAAAACAATAACAAAAGTCATCTAAATCAGAAAGGAAGAGGTAAATTCTCAGCATTTGCAGATGACATTATATGTAATATAGGAAATCCAAAAAACTCCACCAAAAAAAACTTAGAACTAATCAACAAATTCCGTAAAGTTTCAGTATACAAAATCAACATACAAAAATCAGTTGTGTTTCTATTCACTAATCAGAAAGAGAAGAAAACAGTCCCATTCATAATTGCATCAAAAAGAATAGACTAAGAATGTTTTAAAAAGAGATGAAAGACCTTTATGCTGAAAACTATAAGATATTCATGAAAGAAACAGCAGAAGATACAAATAAGTGGAAAGATATTCCATGCTGATTAATATAAAAAATATTACTAAAATGTTCATTTCCAAAACAATCTACAGAAACAATGCAATCTTTATAAAAATACCAATGGTATTTTCACAGAAAGAGAACAAAGAATTTTAAAATTTGTATGGAACCACAAGAGATTCCAAATAGCCAAAGCAATCTTGAGGAAAAAAACAAAAACAAAAACACAACAATAACAAAAAAGCTGGAGGCATTACACTCACAGATTTCAAATTATAGTACAAAGCTATAGCAGTCAAAATATTATAGTATTGGCACAAAACAGACACATAAATCAGAAATAAATGCATAGAGAATGCATTAGAGATCCCAGAACAGAAGAGAGTCCAGAAATAAACCCATTTATATGTGCTCAATTAATTTGTTTTTTCTTTCTCTTCTTTCTTTCTTTCTTTCTTTCTTTCTTTCTTTCTTTCTTTCTTTCTTTCTTCTTTCTTTCTTCTTTCTTTCTTTCTTTCCTTCCTTCCTTCCTTCCTTCCTTTCTTTCTTTCTTTCTTTCTTTCTTTCTTTCTTTCTTTCTTTCTTTCTTTTTCTTTCTTCCTTTTTTCTTTTTAGGTAAAATCCACCCCCAATCTAGGGCTTAAACTCACAACCCTGAGATCAAGAGTGACTCTACTGACTGGGCCAACCAGGTACCCCTGGTCAATTAATTTATGACAAAAAAGCAAAGAATATACAATGATGAAAGGACAGTCTCTTTAATAAATGAAGCTGGGAAAACTGGACAGCCACGTGCAAAAGAATTAAACTGGACCAGCCTTTTACACCATACACAAAAATCAACTCAAAGTGCATTAAAGATTTGAATGTAAGACCCTGAAACCATAAAACTCTGAGATAAAACATAGCGGGTAAGCTCCTTGACTTTGGTCTTCGCTATGTTTTTTTTTTTTTTTTTCAATTTGATTCCAAAGGCAAAGGCAATAAAAGCAAAAATAAATAAGTGGGACCATTTCAAACTAAAAACCTTCTGCACAGCAAAGGAAACCATTAACAAAATGAAAAGGCAACCTACAGAATAGGAGAAAATATTCACATATCATATATCTGATAAGGAGTTAATATCCTAAATATATGAAGAACTCATACAACTCAATAGCAAAAAGCAAACAAAAATAATTTGATTTAAAAGTGAGCAGAGGACCTGAATAGACATTTTACCAAAGAACACACACAGATGGCCCAACAGGTTTATGAAAAGGCGCTCAACATGACTTATCAACAGGGAAATGCAAATCAAGACCACAATGAGCTATCATCCCACACCTGTTGGAATGGCTGTTATCAAAAAGACAAGCAATAGCAAGTATTGGCAAGGATGTGGAGAAAAGGGAACCCTTGTGCACCTTTGGTGGGAATGTAAATTGGTGCAACCGCTATGGAAAATAGTATGCAAGCTCCTCAAAAAATTAAAAGTAGAACTACTATATGATCCAGCAATCCCACCTCTGGGTATTTATCCAAAGGAAACAATAACACTAATTCAAAAAGGTATCTGCACCTCCATGTTCATTGCAGCATTATTTGCAGTAGCCAAAATGTGGAAGTGCCCATCAATGGCTAATAGATAAAGAAAAGAAAAAATATATATATATATACATATTATATACAGTTGACTCTTGAACAAGATGGGTTTGAACTGTACAGGTCCACTTATGTGTGGGTATTTTTTTTTCAATAAATACAGCACAGTACTACAAAAGTATTTCCTCTTCCTTATGATTTTCTTTTTTTTAAGATTTTATTTATTTATTCATGAGAGACACAGAGAGAGAGAGAGGCAGAGACACAGGCAGAGGGAGAAGCAGGCTCCATGCAGGGAGCCTGACGCGGGACTCGATCCCAGGTCTCCAGGATCACGCCCTGGGCTGAAGGAGGTGCTAAACCTCTGAGCCACCAGGGCTGCCCTCCTTATGACTTTCTTAATAGCATTTTCTTTTCTCTAGTTTACTTGATTGCAAAGATACAGCATATAATATATATATATATATATATATATATATATATATATATATATATATAAAACGATGTGTTAATCAAGTGTTTATGTTATTAGTAAGGCTTCCCATCAACAATACACTATCAGTAGTTAAGTTTTTGGAAAGTCAAAAGTTATATTCAGATTTTTGACTATGCAAGAGTAGGTGCCCCTAACCCCTGAGTTGTTCAGATTGTTCAACTATATAAACAATGGAATATTATTCATCCATAAAAAGGAAATCCTGCCATTCATGACAGGGATGGACTTTGAGGGCATTATGCTAAGTGAAATAAGTCAGACATAAAAGATAAATACAGTATGATTTTACTTAATATGTAGGATCTTAGAAAAATTCATAAATATTTCAGACTGATTGTTGCCAGAGCTAGGAGGAAGGATGAGGCAGGAGGGGTGAAGGGAGTCAAAAGATAAAAACTTTCAGTTATCAAATATATAAGTCCTGGGAGTGTAATGCATGGTGACTATAGTTAACAGTGTATTGCATATTGGAAGTTACTAAGAGAGCAGATCTTAAAAGTTCTCATCACAAGAAAAAAATTTTATATGGTGATAAATGTTAACTAGACTTACTATGGCTATCATTTTGCAGTATATACATATATTGAATCATTATGTTGCACATACACAAAAAGAAAAGAGTAGAATCAATCTCATTTGCAATTGCACCAAAAACAATAAGATAATTAGGAATAAATCTAAAGTAGTAAGATATCTATACTCTGAAAACTATAGAGCACATATGAAAGAAATTGAAGAGGACACAAAGAAAGGGAAAAGCATTCCATGCTCATGGATTAGAAGAATAAACGTTGTTAAAATGTCTATACTACCTGGGGATCCCTGTGTGGCTCAGTGGTTTAGCGCCTGCCTTTGGCCTAGGGCATGATCCTAGAGTCCAGGGATCGAGTCCCAGGTCGAGCTCTCTGTGTGGAGCCTGCTTCTCCCTCTGCCTGTGTCTCTGCCTCTCTCTCCTCTGTGTGTGTGTGTGTGTGTGTGTCTCATGAATAAATAAATAAAATCTTTTTTAAAAAAGTCTATACTACCCAATGCAATCTACACATTTAATGCAATCTCTATCAAAATACCACCAGCATTACAGAGCTAGAACAAATACTCCTAAAATTTGTATGGAACCACAAAAAACCCTGAATAGCCAAAGCAATTTTGAAAAAGAAAAACAAAACTGGAGATATCACAACTCTACATTTCAAGCTATGTAACAAAGCTGTAATCATCAAGACAGTGTGGTACTGGCACAAAAACAGACACATAGATCAATGGAACAGAATAGAGAACCCAGAAATCGGGAATCTTGGGTGGCTCAGCGGTTTAGTGCTTGCCTTTGGCCCAGGGTGTGATCCTGGAGTCCTGGGATCAAGTCCCACATCAGGCTCCCTGCATGGAGCCTGCTTCTCTCTCTGCCTGTGTCTCTGCCTCTCTGTGTGTCTCTCATGAATAAATAAATAAAATCTTAAAAAAAAGAGAGAGAGAGAACCCAAAAATGGACCCTCAACTCTATGGTCAAATAACTTTGACAAAGCAGGAAAGAATATCCAATGGGAAAAAAAATCTAACAAATGATGGTGGGAAAACTGGACAGCAACATGCAGAAAAATGAAACTGGACCACTTTCTTACACTATACACAAAAATAAATTCAAAATGGATGAAAGACCTAAATATGAGACAGGAAACCATCAAAATCTTAGAGGAGCACATAGGCAGAAACCTCTTTGACCTCAGCCATAGCAACTGTTTATTAGATATGTCTCCGGAGGCAAGGGAAACAAAAGCAAAAATGAACTATTGGGACTTCATCAATATAAAAAACCTTCTGCACAGTGAAGGAAACAATCAACAAAACTAAGAGGCAACCTATGGAATGGGAAAAGATTTTTGTTTTAGCTTAAAGGTACTGTATCCATTTGTACTTCTGGCTGAGAAAGAAAATAGAATCTTCAAATTCATTCTTTAAAAAACCATCATGGGGCAGCGCTGGTGGCTCAGCGGTTTAGCGCCGCCTTCAGCCCGGAGCCTGATCTTGAAGACTCAGGATCGAGTCCCACGTTGGGCTCCCTGCATGGCGCCTGCTTCTCCCTCTCGCCTGTGTCTCTGTCTCTTCTCTCTCTCTCTCTCTCTCTCTCTCTCTCTCGAATAAATAAATAAAATCTTTTTTAAAAGAACTTTAAAAAAAATAAAAAATAAAAAAACCATCATGTCTAACTTGGTTCACCTAGGGTCAAAGTGAGGGAGCAACAAGAATGGTGGGATTGGGCAAGGGCAGGAGATGGAGATATTGTAGGACTGGATAACCATGGTATGGAGAAACTGAGGACCAGGACTACAGGACACAGTGGTCCATGTTAACAACGAAGAAAGAAAATTGTGCTGAATGGGCAATACTGTTGGGGCTTTTAGTTCTGGCATTAGTCGTAAGTACCTGGTCTCCAAAACTCTCCTTACCAAGAACCTATCATACTCCCTTTTGACAAAGAATGATTTCTGAACATGACAATCACACACACACACACAAACACACACACACACACCACCACCACCACCACCACTACTGTTAAAATACTATATTTTTATAAGAGCTCAAGAATAAGTTTTATGGCTTTCTTCAAATTAGTATAGTTCTTAAAATCTCATTTTCAAACATATGACAATAAAGCATACAATAAGGTTGAAAGGAATGGAATTCTTTCAGGTATTTTTCCCTGCCCATCAAACTCAGGTAGGGAACGGAAGGACTCACTTTCCCAGAGACTTTGTCAGAAGTCTGGCACCCTATCCTTCCCCTCCCCTCCCCACAGACCTCTGGACACTGCATTCCAGAAGCTTCCATGCCTTCCCTGACCACTGACCATGATTATCTGGGGCCAGGTTAAATACTAGCAGTTGATGATGGGCACCTGTTATGTATGCACACTTCTCAACCTGATTTCATTCAAGCTGCTACTAGCCCTATTGTTCTCCTCATTCTACAGATGAGAAAACTAAGGCTCACGGGGTATTAAAATGGGGTGCCTAAAATCTCCTAGCTTTAAACAGTGAAGCTTCACTGTTTCAGGTGAGGTCTAGAAGGACAGCAGCCCAGAGGCCCCTCCCTGGAGATAGTCTTGTGAGGATCCTAGGACACATCCCTGGCAGGCTCCTCTGTCCAAAAGCAGGAAGCATGGAGACTTCTGAAAAATCCCTCCCTGGAGAGAATCAGGCAATGATGAAGGGGCAGGGAGGGGTAGCACTCCGAGGAGAGAACTGGTGTAAGTTTTGAAAAAAGCTTTTACGCTAGGAAGAAATGAGTCTTAGGCACATAGACTTTGGAACAATATAAGTAGCCATCATATCTCCTTGAGCTGCATGACTCTGTGGTGTTGGGACCTCACTATCCCCATCTGTCAAGTGGGCAGGTGTCAGGCTAGATTCCCTCAGGCTAAAGCTGGGAGACGTCTATGAGAGGTCAGAGCAGAGGGTGAGAAAGGCATGGAAGAGGGCAAATGAGATAGAAAATGGGAAAGAAGGGCAATCTCACCTGGCCAACCTGCTCAGCCTGCCTCTCCCAGGAAGCCTTCCCCGAAGCCCACCTCCATGGCCCTATTCCAAGCTCCGCTTAGGCACTCCGCCGGGGCCCAGCACAAGGCCTGCTCTGGATAAACGGAATGTTGGTGAAGTGAAGAAGCAAATTTGGGGGGAGAGGACACATGAACAAATGAGTTGCCTCCACTGGGGGCCAGCAGGTGCTGGGAAAGCCCCGTGGAATCGAGCCAACTGAGCGTGCGAATCAGTGACCTGTGAGTACACAAGAGAGCGAGTTGGTGAAAGAAGGACCAAGACTGGGCAGCTGCCTCCCTAGAAGGGGGCTTGGGAGGGACACACCAGCTGGCTGGTTCTGGGGGCGGGTGCCAGCATCGGGGGCCCAGAGGCAGGTCCAGAAATGGAGTTCTGAATGCAGGCTCGGTGCCCCCGAGGCCTGATCAGGAGCTAAGGTTTGGAAGGATGCAGGAAGAAGCTGGAAAGCCAGAGCAAGTTGGTGAAGACACTCCTTGACACCCCCAGCTCTGCACCTTGTGAACTCCTGCTCATCCTCCCACAGTCAGCTAACTGCCTCTGACTTCCTTCTCCAATTATAAACAGCCAAATCCCTTCCATCGTAACTTTTTTTGAAGTGACTGTCCAGCTTCTGATTGCTTTTCCCACCGGCTCTATTCACTCTGGGGGGTCAGGGACAGTGCACCATTTTACTGAATGGCCAGCTCCAGCTTTGGGTCCGGCACACCGCAGGCACTCGGGAAGTCCTCATCAAATACAAGAACAAGTGAGAGAGGGCAGAGGTGGTGATCTGGAAGGCAGTCCTTTCAGGGCCCCGGTGGAGGGCGGCCTGCTGAGGACAGATGGGTGGGGAGAGGCACCCCTGCAGTCTGACCCCAGATGCCCAGAGAAAAGGGGAGCACCCAGGCTGACAGCGGCTGTCTGGAACCACTCAGCATGCTCCAAGCAGGCTGTCAGGGATTCTTTGCCCTGGCTTCAGGGCCAAGCTGGGAAATTGTTTCAACCAGCTTGCCCTGCCAGGGCCTGATATCATGCCACCCATTTTCTCGCCCTCTGCTGTGGTTTGGTGATCAGGGATTTCGCCTGTGGCTCATTCTCCAACACACAAGCCCAGATGAGCGGCGCGTTCTTCCTCCAATTCGCACTTGGAACCAAAACATCCTGGCCCTGGTTTTACTTTCCCTCATAAGCCCTTGCGCTTCCCTGACTGAGGGTCCCTCTGAAATCCTAGAGGTTTGTTCCCAAGCGGTGTATTCCATACACAGCTTGAAGTGGGATTACAGTAGAGATAAATAAAAGATTAGTTTCCAAGTTTTGGGACTAAATAAAGGATCAGATTCTTGGTGATTGGGAGATAAAAGGAATTTTTGGGTTTGTTCATGGATGAACCAATTCAGAAGCAGTTTGGGGCGGTGGGTGGGACCAGGAGCTCAGTCTTCCCTGGGGTCTTTTTGTGGGCTTCTCTCACTACCCACCCTAGCCATCTGGTTTCACTTCTGGGACAAGGCTGAGCAAGCTAGGACAGCAGAGAGCCCAAGCAAGGAGGCTGGTTAAACCCTCTGATCGGGCCAGGTGTTGAATCAGGGATGGCTGAGCATAACTGGTTCCTACCCTGGATTCGGAGGGTCTTCCAAGTCCCACTGGAATGTAATGTCCAGATAACACACTGCGCTTCCCTGGAAGATACTGGCATGACAATCATAACTCTCCAGAACATCACTAGCAATCCAGGATTCAGTAAAAGCAGCCCTCTGGCATTGGATATACTCTCTGTTTTTTAAGATTTTATTTTTTTAAGTAATCTCTACATACAATGTGGGGCTCAAACCCACAACCATGAGATCAAGAGTCATGCAATCCACCGACTGAGCCAGCCAGGTACCCAGATATACTTTTATTTTTCACACAAGTTTAACAGCATTATCTGTCTCATTTGTCCCTAAGGCCCGACAGATTTGGTGCAGCAATTTAGAATGGAGAGTAGAGTCCCTGAAACAGAGACAACTGAATATCAGAACAGGGAGAGGGCACCATAAAAAAAACAAGGAGAAGGGTTGTTTAGCGGTTTAGCGCCACCTTCAGCCCAGGGCATGATCCTGGAGACCAAGGATCGAATCCCACGTCGGGCTCCCTGCATGGAGCCTGCTTCTCTCTCTGCCTGTGTCTCTGCCTCTTTCTCTCTCTCTCTCTCTTTCTCTCTCTCTCTCTCTCTCTCTGTATCTCTCATGAATAAATAAATAAAATCTTTAAAAAAAAGGAGAAAAAGAACTCAAGAAGCACTCACTGTGGGCCATTAAAAGGCCTGACAAAAAAAAAAAAAAAAAAAAAAAGGCCTGACAGGGGCACTTGGGTGGCTCAGTGGTTGAGTGGCTGCCTTTGGCTCAGGTTGTGATCCTGGGGTCCTGGGATCGAGTCCCACATCAGGCTCCCCACGGGGAGCCTACTTCTCCCTCTGCCTGTGTCTCTGCCTCTCTCTCTGTCTCTCATGAATGAATGAATGAATAAATAAATAAATAAATAAATAAATAAATAAATAAATAAAATCTTAAAACAAAAAAAAAGGCCTGACAGTCTCCAGATGGTGTTTTGCATTCTGAGTCCAACAAACCAGCCTAAAAATTAGGCTGTGCCCATCAAGCTTTATTTGTAAAGGCAAAGAGTCCAAATGGCTTCCATGCTTAGGTGACTAATAGTACAAAGATCTTCTCTTCTAAAGTATGAGTTCAGTTGATTAAGAGTTAATATCTGTAGAACATCCCATTGGTTGGAGAATCCCAATTCCCCATTGGTTTAGGAAATTAAGAAGTTGCTCCAGTTGGATTTATATTAACAGCATTATATCAGTAGTGGTAATACTAGTAGTAGTGGTAGTACTAGTAGTAGTGGTAGTACTAGTTAGTAGTAGTAGTAGTAGTAGTAGTAGTAGTAGTAGTAGTAGTAGTAAGGAAAAATGGGCATCATCTTATGAGAATTTACCAGGCACTATTGTAAGTACATTTCACATATTAATTTGTTTAATCCCTGTAAGAAGCCCATGAAGTTAACAGAACTTGTTAGCGGTAGGTAAAAGGCTCTGGGAGGATAGGAAAGAATCATAATTTTTAATTAAATTTATTGTGAATTTTTAACAAGAGCTCAAAATCCAACTATCTCTTAGTAATTCATGAATTCAGTCTGAATGATGATGAGGACAACAATGATGAATATGACTGTGAAGTCAAATAACTTCATCTAAAAATATGTTTGTTTCTCTTTTTTTTTAGGTGGGGGGAGCAGAGAGAGAAACACGTGGAGGTTAAGGACCATCCTGCTAAAAGATAAAAGGGTCAACCAGGAAATTAAGGAAGAATTAAAAAGATTCATGGAAACTAATGAGAATGAAGATACAACTGTTCAAAATCTTTGGGATGCAGCAAAAGCAGTCCTAAGGGGGAAATACATCGCAATACAAGCATCCATTCAAAAACTGGAAAGAACTCAAATACAAAAGCTAACCTTACACATAAAGGAGCTAGAGAAAAAACAGCAAATAGATCCTACACCCAAGAGAAGAAGGGAGTTAATAAAGATTCGAGCAGAACTCAACGAAATCGAGACCAGAAGAACTGTGGAACAGATCAACAGAACCAGGAGTTGGTTCTTTGAAAGAATTAATAAGATAGATAAACCATTAGCCAGCCTTATTAAAAAGAAGAGAGAGAAGACTCAAATTAATAAAATCATGAATGAGAAAGGAGAGATCACTACCAACACCAAGGAAATACAAACGATTTTAAAAACATATTATGAACAGCTATACGCCAATAAATTAGGCAATCTAGAAGAAATGGACGCATTCCTGGAAAGCCACAAACTACCAAAACTGGAACAGGAAGAAATAGAAAACCTGAACAGGCCAATAACCAGGGAGGAAATTGAAGCAGTCATCAAAAACCTCCCAAGACACAAGAGTCCCGGGCCAGATGGCTTCCCAGGGGAATTTTATCAAACGTTTAAAGAAGAAACCATACCTATTCTCCTAAAGCTGTTTGGAAAGATAGAAAGAGATGGAGTACTTCCAAATTCGTTCTATGAGGCCAGCATCACCTTAATTCCAAAACCAGACAAAGACCCCACCAAAAAGGAGAATTACAGACCAATATCCCTGATGAACATGGATGCAAAAATTCTCAACAAGATACTGGCCAATAGGATCCAACAGTACATTAAGAAAATTATTCACCATGACCAAGTAGGATTTATCCCTGGGACACAAGGCTGGTTCAACACCCGTAAAACAATCAATGTGATTCATCATATCAGCAAGAGAAAAACCAAGAACCATATGATCCTCTCATTGGATGCAGAGAAAGCATTTGACAAAATACAGCATCCATTCCTGATCAAAACTCTTCAGAGTGTAGGGATAGAGGGAACATTCCTCGACATCTTAAAAGCCATCTATGAAAAGCCCACAGCAAATATCATTCTCAATGGGGAAGCACTGGGAGCCTTTCCCCTAAGATCAGGAACAAGACAGGGATGTCCACTGTCACCACTGCTATTCAACATAGTACTGGAAGTCCTAGCCTCAGCAATCAGACAACAAAAAGACATTAAAGGCATTCAAATTGGCAAAGGAGAGAATCTTAAACAGGATGCAGGGCTCGATCTCACAACCCTGAGATTGTAACCTGAGCTGAAATCAAGGGGGCGGGGGAGGCCAGTCAGAACCAGAAGGACCTGTAGCAGACAACAAATTGTTCAGGAATATCCAAGAGGTTGTAATTATCATTTTAACTCTAACTAGTTGGCAGTGATTGCCTCCATGTGTGGGGGAAGGCTCTGCAGCCACATCCAAGATCACTGACAAAAATGCTTCAATTGATTAATCATGCCTATAGTGGGTGCAGAACTAGGGAGTGCCTGCACATGGACCGCATAGGCACATTGGTCCTATATATGGACAAATCTTAGGTTTTATTGATAGGGAAACTGAGGCCCAGAGAGACAGAAGCTGTCCAAGTCTCAGACCAGGGGCTAAACTAGTACCAAGGTCTCCAAAATTGTAGTCAAAGGTGCTTCACAACTATCCAGTGCTGCCTTTCCGATTCAGCCAAGATGAGTAAACTGAGGAATGGATTAAATAGTCAGGAATCAAAGATCTTCTGGTGTTGGTGGGAGGGTCCTGTGTGGCTCAGGGGAGGCAGAGGGGGCTAAAATGATTAAGAGGACCGACTAGGGAAGTGGCCTTCCCATTTCTCCCTGACCAAGGGCAAAAGGAAGAAACCCACATTACTGAGCCCTCACCTGTGCCAGGCACCATGCTAGTCACATCAATTATTCCATTTAATCCTTGCAGTTAACCTGTGAGGAAGCTCCATCTTGCAGAGGAAAAACCGGAATGGGAGAGGCTAAGTGACTAAGCCAAGGTCGCATTACTCAAGTGGCTGAGTCAGGACAGGCTCCCAGATCTTTGTGGCTCTACAGCCCACCTACAACTACGCAGGGAGGTTTAGAGTATATGCTTTGGGGTCAGAAAGACCTTATTTTGAGTCCCAACTCTACCACACACTAGCTCTGTAACTTTTAGCAGGTGTCTTAACCTCTCCATGCCTTAGTTTCTTCATCTATAAAATGGGGAGATAGTAGGGCTTAGCTCAGAGGGTTGTTGCTAGCATTAAATGAAATAATATATGTGAAGTGCTGAGCCAAATTTGGCACACAGTAAATGCTCAATAAATGGTAGCTCTTACTGTTGCCCAGGCACCACACCGCCCCAGACTTACCACCTAACACCTGCCACCCAGTGGTGGCCCAGATGTCCCACTTACAGAAGGTCCCATTCTTAGGTCATCTTGTTCTTTTCGCTGTATCCTACAGCAGGAGTTAGAACCCCCAGAGCCCCATTTGCAAATGTATGCAAGTACTAAATCACAGGGAGTGTGTCTTTGGAGAAGTTAGGAAACCCATTATCCACAGACAGACTCACCTCAGAGCAACTGCCACAAGATGGCAGCCATAAATCAGCATAACTCATCCAAGCCACACCATACGCCACACCCTGGGCTTCTCTGTCCGATGGGGACTCTCCCACCTCTGTTCACACCACATCAGTGACTACAGGTCCTGGCGATGCGCAGAAACTCTTTAAAGCTGTTGCCAAGGTGATCATTGCTTTCCTGACCTTCATTAGAGATTATTAGCACATCAGAGAGGGATGATTAGAGTTTTAACCTAAGAAAGTGAGATATTGTGCTTTTATTTACCCTTTAGTGCCCGAGAACAATTGACGAGTTTCTTATAAATGCTTCTTTGATGGATTAAGTGTCCCCAAAATATATACTTAAATGAAAGGGTTAGTGAGAGGAACAAATAAAATTAACTACTTGTGTCTGTGGTGCAATTGCAAATAAGGGAGCTGCTGGCTAGGGACACTGCAATCTGTTTTATGTCTTCTGATGACATTTAATCTACAAAATACATGGGTTCTGAATCTGGGCCTTGGCAGTAGAAGGCAGGGGTCCCTATTTTCTATTTTCAGAAATCAGATCCAAAGGAATAGCGAACTTAGAAGGCCTGAGACCCCCACCTCCAATGGGTTCCAGTGTGTGCTGGCATCCCCTCTGACCCCCTGACCCACGAAGGGGCACCCCTACCCTTCATTCCACAAAATGGCATCTATTGTGCTTTATATGCATTGTCTTATTGAATGCTCCTCAAAAAAACCTTATGCAGGTAGTGTAACTACTGCTATGGTCCCCATCTTATAGGTGAGAAAACTGGAGCTCGACGATGTTAAGTAATTTGCCCCAAGTTCACAGCCAGGAGGTGGCAGGTCCAGGAGGCAGACTGAGTCTCTGACCCCAGTACTTAGCTTCTGACAGTTTCATGATTCTCTCTCTCCTGCTACCCAAGGAAATCTTAAGCACCATAAAGGTTCAGACAGTGAGGGTACAGAGTGGAAAGACCGTGGTTACTACCCTTAAGAGCTTTTCCATTTATTGGGGGGAGGAATAATTGTCACAGTTCCTACGATGAAGCTGGGACATGTTTCACAGAGAATAATCTAAGATGAGGAGGTTCTTGTGCCAAAAGCCCAGGACCTAGAGCTACTTTCCATGGCTCACTTCTCCCAGAATCCCAGAGACGTGCTATTTTGACTGGTGTTTCACTGTATCAGACAATGGGGGAGAGCTGGGCAGTGTTCTGATGACAGAGCCAGCATGGTGTAACCTTGACTTGACCTTGATGTCTACCCACAGATATCCTGGTCCAGAGGTAACACAATCTGTCACCTCAGGCAGGAGCCAATATCAAGAATGGGGTTGCAGTCATTGTGTTTCACCCTGTGAACTGCTGTGACCAAGAGAAGCACTTTCAAAGGGCAGCTGATAAAATTGCTGTTTTGACCCTCCTTTTAGCTGTAAACCAGACACCATCAAAATAGCTTTTCTTTTTATTAGCTACATTATTGGAGAAATAGTGAGGGATTGATTTCATAATTGATTCTCCAAATAAAGATAATGTCTGCGGAGGAAGCAGGCCAGAGCTGACCAAGGATGGATACGTGTGTGTTCGCCTGCACTATGGTGTGGCCGTGTCTCATCTCAGAGCACTTGGTCCCCTCAGACCCTCTGTTCAGTCTCTGTAGACAAGCCCTCTTTGCCCCCAAACCTCATGGAATGCAGTCATCTGAGCACATCATCCCTACTTTCAGCCTCAAAGCAGCAAACTCTAATGGAACAGCTATTACAGTGACAGCCCTCAGAATGAATTTAAAGTTTAAAATAAAGTTATTCACTCACTTGGATATTCAGCAAATGCTCACTGAGGACCAGGTAAGGTGCTAGGCCCTGGGGATACAAAAGGCATCAAAAAAAGCTAGTCCCTGCCCTTACACATATATAAGCTAGTGGAGGAGGCAGGCATAAACAATCATACCAGCAAGAATAAATTACCAAAAGTAAAATGATAAATTACCAAAGATGATGTATTTGGAAGGGTGAATGGGGAGCGTCAGTGATGTACACGGGTTGGCAATGAGGGAGAAGTTCAACATGACTCTGGTGCCATTCACCAGGCTTGGGACCCTGCAGAGGGCCAGGCTGGGAGTGCAGATGGTTATGAGTTTAGTCTTGGGTAGGTACAATTCTGGGAGCCTTGGCATCATCTAAAAGAGATGTCAGGGGGCACCTGGGTGGCTCAGTGAGTTAAGCATCTGCCTTTGGCTCAGGTCATGATCTCGGGTCCTGGGATGGAGCCCCAGGTCAGGCTTCCTGCTCAGTGGGGAAATCTGCTTCTCCCTCTGCCTCTGCCCATCCCCCCACTTGTGCGTGTGCTCACTCTCTCTAGAATAAATAAAATCTTAAAATATAATTTTAAAAAATTAAAGGGGTGTCAGATGAATAACTGCATCGTGAGTTTGAGGGTCTAAGGAACACTCTGGCCTGAAAATAGACATTTGGGAGTCAGGTGACAATGGAAGCCAGGCGTGGATGAGGCTAATGGGTGGAAAAGGATGAATTGATGAGAGTATTAGGAGAAGTAGGTCCTGGGGAGCTCTAGCACTGAGCAACCCTCTGGGTCTCCCCAGGAAGGAGATATTGCCACCCTTTCAATGATATGGATTCCAGTTCTGCCATCTTCCCCGTGTGCACCCTGAATCTGGTTACTTAACCCTGCTGAGCCTCAAGACCCACACCACAGGGACCTTCCAAATACCTTTACATCCTATCATCTCTCCATCTCTGCTGTTAGCCCTTTAACCAAAGTACCATCATCTTTGGTAATTTATTCTTTTTATTTTTGGTAATTTTTTCTTGCTGGTCTGATTATGTACTCCCAGTGCCCAGCGCCCAGCCCCACCCCTCAGTGGAAG